>NC_080041.1:51024112-51378663 GCF_012489685.1 Lotus japonicus
ATATACCTTCGGGTACAGTAGGGTACAGTATATCTATATACCTTCGGTACACCTTCGGGTACAGGGTACAGCATGCCTTCGGGTAACTCGGGCATTCGTTGGAGGGAAAAGTCGACCCGCAGGGTTAGGACTGATCCGACTATGTCAAGGTTGTAAGTGACACCCGAGGGTTATGGTCGGCACAATGCTAGTGCTAGGACCGACTCGATCGTGCCCAGCCTATTTCTTCCGGAACCTTCTTAATTGACGTTGCATTGACATATCATGCACTCTAACTATATCTGTTGAGATATTGATGATTTGATGTTGATAAACATCGTTATGTGTTTTGATGATTGAATTGTATTAGGGAGTTGATACAATACATAACTTATATGTATATATACAACATATATATATACCCCATTTATCGCATGTTGATTGTATATCTATTGTATTCTGTAAGTTGACCCTAGCACCTTGGCTTTGTTTGTATGTTTGTGTTTGGGCGGTCAGCCTGCTGCCAGGCGTCTGTCAGCCGGTTCGTGATGATTCGTTGTGCGGGAAAGACCCCGGAGCGAAATGTCTATTATGAAGCTTTCGACGAGGACCGGACTTCATGGCTGATCGGGGAGAGTCGATAATAGTAGTGTGGGATATGGGTGGTTAGAGTCTTTTGAGTTGGTTGTCACTGTCATAGCTCTGATTCGTCTTACTTTTGGGACCGGGTAGGTTCCCGATATATGGCTTTTTGTGTGGTTCTCTGCTGAGGATCACAGAGAGTCTGTCGGACTATAGGGGTCTTGGGTTGAGGCCATTTTGAGGCCGACTTTCTCTTGGATAGTGGTATATTTGATGCTTTTGCGTACAGTTCTGGTTTGTATATATTCGCCTACGGGCACGCTACCTTGGAGTCACTACGTGTGCGCGTGACGGGATAGTGCAGCAGAGGCTGTACCTTTGTATATGTTGTTTATCGGTTAGTTTAGTTGTTGGGCTTTGTCTTTATTTCTTTATTGCTTTTATTAAAAGGAAACAATCAAAAAAAAATTACCTGTTTTCCGCGTAAAGTTTATTTTTGGTTATTAAAGTGACACCTGGAAATCGGGGTGTTACATTGTGGTATCAGAGCTTAGTCGAGTCTTTTGGGAGTCTTTGGGGAATAGGTCTTCTGTGCTAGGTTGTGTGACTCTGCAAAGAGTGAAAATTGATTGTCTGCAGAGCGATTTTCGCTCTAATTGCTTGCGTTACTACTCAATCGGATTGAGTGGTTTGTCTAGTGCTACCGTATGGTTAGTACTAATCGGACGTTCGATGGGATATAGGATGGTGGATCTTATCCGGATGGCGGAGGCTACACGTGAGCATCATCAACGACTGATGGCGATAGCAATGTATCAACAAAGAGGAATGAACCGAACTGGAGCTGGGGGACCAATGAGGTCAGGTTCCCAAGGCTACAACGGAAGGAAGAGCTACCATAAGTGGGGACCATATCAGCGTTCCGAGGGAAGAAATCTTATCTCAAGAGAGTACAAACCGACGACTGCTGATACTGGGGGGGAAGCCAGTTGGTGACAAAGGAGTGACATGTTTTCGTTGCAGAAAGTTTGGGCATTTTGCTAACAAATGCTCAGTGATTGGACGGAGATGCTTCAAGTGTAACCGAGAGGGGCATCTAGCTGTGAACTGCAAGACCAAAGAAAGTCTATGCTTCAATTGCAACCAACCGGGACATTTCTCCCAAGATTGCAAGGCACTCAGGGGCGAATCATCAGGGAATGTTGGGAAAGGAAAACAACTTGCTCCAGAGGAAAGGATTCATGCCAAGGAGGGCAAGAGCTGAGGAGTTGAACGAGGAAGAACGTGGGAACGATGTAGGACCTTATTCGAGGTTGCTCGTGATTTAACTATAGAAGTTACACGAGGTTGGGAATAGCACACTAAGTCTAGAAAGTAGTCTTCCACCGATGCGTTTATGAGGAAGCTAGTAGTTGAAGAACGAATCTTAGGGAGATTCCGTATGGGTAGTATACGTGTTATGTTGAGGGTGTGTAGTTCCGTAGCGGGATCCTTAAAGGATTTAGTATCAGGATATTTGTGACTACTGGAGGATAGGAACTCATTGACTGTTCCAGTGGGTTTTTCTAAATTTCCACCTTCGATGTATTAGGCCTGATCAACCTAATATTAAGGGGGTGATATTCGGAATCACAGCTGGTTATGGACTTTGATAGAAGGATGTGTAAGATGAATTTGAATTGATTGAGGATTAGTCGGATTTGGGAGGAAAGTTCGTGTTAAGCACTTGATTGTGAAAGATTAAGATTTAAATCTTTGGAATTCGATGAGTGTCGTATAGACATTGATTGGTTAGTTCGTGTGATTACTCCAAGTAGAGGTAGACTAAGTCAAGAGGTTTAATGCCGGAAAAGTATTAAGTAGTTTCTCGGAAGTTATGAAGTCATAGGTTATGTGATTACTGAGTGGAATTGTTAGAGACTAAATAAGTTGAATGTAATCAGGTTTTAGATGATAGCTTGATGGTAGCGAGATTGAGAAGAATTAACTCTGAACTAGATTGTTATAGTCGAGTTCGAGGAATAAGTTTTGCTAAGCGTTGGATTAATATGTGGAGACATTATAGTCTTAAGAGATGAATTTTCGCTTGAAAAGTGTTGAATTAATGATTAAGTTGGAGAAAGAAAGTTTTAGCATAAGTTGAATACTTGAGGTTGTTGATATGGATTCCAAAGAAATATGCTAAGATTACTAAGTGAGATTTACTAAGTTGGATTGAAATCTTAGGGTTAAGATTGAATCTTGAGAGTCGAGAATCGCGTACGAATAGGAGATCTTATGGTTGTAGGTGTGACAATCTTAGAAGATTGAAGACCTGAAGGTGAGCTTCGGGTTAAGACCATTGAGGTATAATATAAGAGAGATCTTGAAGTAAAGGAATTCTGGGTTGTGTGGAGTGTTAAGGTTGGTGATCGATTGATGTTGATTATGAGGTTGCGGACATAATGACCATGTGACAAGATTTGAATGATGTTAGCATAATAAGTTGTGAATGTGAAAGCATGACGCCACTGGTCAGGTCGTTTGGGTAAGTGAAGGAGTTATATTTTTTAAGAAACGGATATTCATTTAAGAAGTATTGAAGGATTAAAGGTCACTAGAGGACCAAACTTGGTGAAGGTTTAGGTTTTAAATCTATGAATGTCTGTCTAAGGTGTGTAAGACTCGAAGGTTGTCAGAATTTGATTGAGAGATTAAGAAGTTGATTGACGAGATGGTGATTGAGTCACAAAAAGGAAGGTGTTAGTATTAAGATGAATACCTGAGGTTGTTATATTTTGACGAGTTTCGTAGAGTATAAGAGTCAATGGGACTTTGTTATGGATTTTGATGATGCATATTACGGGTAACAAGTGAATTTTACTAAAGTTGAATGAGAATCCTAGGGCTAAGGTTGACCTAGTGAGCTGAGATTCATGTACACATAAGAGATTTAGTGGTGTTAGCGGCTACGATAACAGTTAAATCTCAGAATGTTGAAGGATCGGATGATAAAATGGCTAGTTAAGTCCCTTGAGGTATAGTTATGATTTAATCTTCTAGAGGATAAGTCTCGATTTGTGCGAAGTGTTAGGGATTTCAGTAAGTGTAAATAGGTTTGAGTGAGGGAAGTTTTGAGGAAGAAGACGATAATAATGGATTGTTAGGTATTAAGAGGAGGATTATCTTATAAGTTGTTGATAAATTGATGTTGAAGGGGATAAGATTAGTGAAGGACAAGAAATAAGGACATAAGTCGAGCTTTAATTCGAATAGTGACTAAGTAGAAGTGTGATTTCTTGGTGTGTGTAAAGATAGTTACGAAGTTAGAGGTGTTTTAATGGACTAGCGGTTTCCAAGGGGGAGGATTCGTCTAGGAGTTATCGAACGAACAAGTGGAGTTTTGGACTGTAGATGAAGATCACGAGGACAAGTTGAGTATCTACTTTGAGATGACAGAGAGGCACCGAGTTTAAGAAGGATTTCGGATGACCGACAGTAAAAAAAAAAAACAAGTGGCTAAGATTGAGCGACTGCACGGAGTGCCAACCGGTATCATTTCAAGCAGAGATCCGACGCAAGTGATCGAGCCAGACGACAAGAAGTTGAATGATGGTTTGTCTTTTGAGACACCGACAGTTAGCAGTGGGGATAGAAGAGTGAAACAGTTAAGGGGAAAACAGCTTGCTTAAGTAAAGGTTATGAGGAACAATGACACGGGCAATGCTACATGGGAATTGGAAGACCAGATCAAGGAACTGTATTCCGGAATTTTCTCAGAACTCTGAGTTTCGAGGACGAAACTTTCTTTTTGGAGGGGAGTATTGTAAGACCCGGATTTTCAGAACAAGTTAATTTCCGACTCACGCGTGGAATCAGTGTAAGTGTGACAGGAGTTTGATATTTGAGAAAGATTAATGAAGAAGAAAGTTCAGGAATTGCTCGAGGAATGTGGCGTTGTTTCTTTCGGAGCTAGTACGAGTCGTCTGCACACCTGCCTTATGGCGAGCATGTCCAGAATAGGCAAATTTCGCTTTTAAAGCAATGTTTAGGCGATATTTCGAATTCTTGGAAAATTTAAAGATTCTCTTTATTTTTCCTTCGACCAGCATTTCATTTCGGAACTCTGGACTGTACGCACGATAGTATTTACTTTTCGGATGTCCGCCGACGCTAATTTCTTTGCTTCGAAACCTTAGTTTTGAGCGAAGGATGACGACTTTTTCTATTCGGGACTTCTAACGAAGATTCCGTCCGTGTTGCCAGACTTGTTTCGACATTTCCAATCTTTCTTCTGTTGGAAGTTTTGTCGTCTGAGCATCACAGCAAAAAGTAGTTTTTCGGGACAGACTAACTTACACCGCTTTTGGCGTTTTGGATATCGTTTTTCCTAAATCTTAGATATTTGTTTTGAGTTCTGGAATTCTGACGCCAGAATCTCTTTTAGAATTCCACGGTGATCGTGCTGCAAAAATCGGAATCGCGAAATTTTCATTTTCCCGCGATTTCGCCTGCCTATAAATAGCTCAAAAAGCAAAAATTCCTTCATTTTCTTCCTATTATGGCTGAATTTCGTGGAGAGCAAGGGGGGAGGAGATTTTCGCGAAAACTTGACCAATCTTCGCGCAGTTCGTCCCTACTTCTAGGTATCGAGGTAACTAACACGATTCCTACCTCTGATTGTTGTTTCTGTTGCGTTTCTAAAGTCGTTTCTGTGCTCACAGTTTTGAGCTTTTTCTAAAATGGTTCGATTTCTTCGATTTCTTGGTTGGGTTATGTTCCTTACGTTCCCCTGAGTCTAAAACCTCTGTCAGTAAACGCTGATTGTGATCCAGTTGTCCAGGATCTGAAAAACTGTTTCAAAACCCTTTTTGTCTCACATTTCGAAACTTTATTGTCGAAAAGACTTAATCTGACTTCGTGCCTTTAGGATTTGTTGTCACGGATGTCATGAGGATCATTGCTGTCAAATTTGTTTTCAGAACTGATAACTTTGAAGTTTTGAGCCTTTATTTTGGACCAAAATGCCCCTGGATAGTTGTATTTCGGCCCGATTGTCGGAAAATTGTTCCGACAGTTTCTTTGCCTTAGTTTTACCCTAAAACTACCTTGTGAATTGATTTGATCGAAGAAAAAGAGCCGAAGCCCTTTTCTCCTTATGGCCATGGGCTATTTCCTAAGGGGGGGGGGAGTTTTTCGTTTTCGAAAACTTGTCCTTTCGTACCCGATTGTCGTATTCTGAAGCTTTAATGCTTTGTCTATCGTTTATGTATTGTTTTGCGATCGAACTAATCGATTTTGTTTGGTTTCTGCTTTGTTTTCCTCCGAGGTTCAGTTGAAGGAACTTTGGAATACTCAGAGCAATTGTTTGAGGAGAACTTTGTTTGCGAAGCTGGAACAGCTCGAGGTTAGGGCAACTTGCTATATTTAGCTATGATTGCATGATATGCGTCGATAAATTCGACTTATGCTTTATCTGATGTTGTTTATGATGATGATTTATTGTTATGATTGTTTTCATAACTTATGATATTGATGATGTGTTGAATTGAGCGTTTTGACGCAACTTCGGAGTGGAGGTTCATTGACCTGGTGATCTTTGACATTTCGGGTTGGATGAACAACCCTAGGTAGGTCCGAATGTGGGGTTTGAGACTTAGCCATTTGTTGGGATTCGTTGGAATTCCTAGACTTTCCCCGGGAAATGTATTTTGGGTGGTTGATTTTTGGAAACTTAGAATGATAGAGCTTTCGAAAAATAAAGACTTGGGAAACTTAGACTTTGAGAAATAAACTCATAATTTGACTAATTTGAATTGAAATCATTTTTATTAACGTTTAAGCATAGGAGAACTGAAGGGGAAAAATATTTACGAAAGGCGGGGAAAAGTCGACCTTTGTTGTGGGTTTGGAGAGTTATCGGAATTGGGAAAGCCACTAAGGTGAGCTATGGTGATGATTGAAAGTCACCGAGTACGTTAGTACTCTTGGGGAGTGTTGTGGAGCCGTGTTGTATTGACCGACACCTAGTGATCTTGTTGTTTGGGCTGTGTTGTATTGACCGACACTAGACCCTCGTGTAATCTTGTTGGTGGAGTTGTGTTGTATAGACCGACACTAACTCTTGGGTTGTTTTGAGTTTGGGTCGGAGCAGTTTTTGACCATCGAGATTTGATGAGTCAGATGACTCAAGAAGTCATCAAGGGTGATCGCACTCCTTTCATAATTAATTGTCTTTTGTCGCCGAATCGACATATACCTTCGGGTACAGTATATCTATATACCTTCGGGTACAGTATATACCTTCGGGTACAGTATATCTATATACCTTCGGGTACAGTATATACCTTCGGGTACAGTATATCTATATACCTTCGGGTACAGTATATACCTTCGGGTACAATATATCTATATACCTTCGGGTACAGTATATCTATATACCTTCGGGTACAGTATATACCTTCGGGTACAGTATATCTATATACCTTCGGGTACAGTATATACCTTCGGGTACAGTATATCTATATACCTTCGGGTACAGTATATACCTTCGGGTACAGTATATACCTTCGGGTACAGTATATCTATATACCTTCGGGTACAGTATATCTATATACCTTCGGGTACAGTATATCTATATACCTTCGGGTACAGTATATACCTTCGGGTACAGCATGCCTTCGGGTAACTCGGGCATTCGTTGGAGGGAAAAGTCGACCCGCAGGGTTAGGACTGATCCGACTATGTCAAGGTTGTAAGTGACACCCGAGGGTTATGGTCGGCACAATGCTAGTGCTAGGACCGACTCGATCGTGCCCAGCCTATTTCTTCCGGAACCTTCTTAATTGACGTTGCATTGACATATCATGCACTCTAACTATATCTGTTGAGATATTGATGATTTGATGTTGATAAACATCGTTATGTGTTTTGATGATTGAATTGTATTAGGGAGTTGATACAATACATAACTTATATGTATATATACAACATATATATATACCCCATTTATCGCATGTTGATTGTATATCTATTGTATTCTGTAAGTTGACCCTAGCACCTTGGCTTTGTTTGTATGTTTGTGTTTGGGCGGTCAGCCTGCTGCCAGGCGTCTGTCAGCCGGTTCGTGATGATTCGTTGTGCGGGAAAGACCCGGAGCGAAATGTCTATTACTGAAGCTTTCGACGAGGACCCGGACTTCATGGCTGATCGAGGGAGAGTCGATAATAGTAGTGTGGGATATGGGTGGTTAGAGTCTTTTGAGTTGGTTGTCACTGTCATAGCTCTGATTCGTCTTACTTTTGGGACCGGGTAGGTTCCCGATATATGGCTTTTTGTGTGGTTCTCTTGCTGAGGATCACAGAGAGTCTGTCGGACTATAGGGGTCTTGGGTTGAGGCCATTTTGAGGCCGACTTTCTCTTGGATAGTGGTATATTTGATGCTTTTGCGTACAGTTCTGGTTTGTATATATTCGCCTACGGGCACGCTACCTTGGAGTCACTACGTGTGCGCGTGACGGGATAGTGCAGCAGAGGCTGTACCTTTGTATATGTTGTTTATCGGTTAGTTTAGTTGTTGGGCTTTGTCTTTATTTCTTTATTGCTTTTATTAAAAGGAAACAATCAAAAAAAAAATTACCTGTTTTCCGCGTAAAGTTTATTTTTGGTTATTAAAGTGACACCTGGAAATCGGGGTGTTACATTAACCACTGGAGGGAGTGAGCTACCAACAATATAAGAACATGAATGTGTCAGTAGCTCCGACTCGAGTCACATGCCGGTCGGCCAAACACAATCCATATTCAAGATATATCAATATTATTATATCATAATATCATCATAGCATATCAACAAACACATACAATAAGATGCAGCGTGAGTATTCACCACTTTATCACCCCTTTCCTTCAGTCAGACTTTGCCCCCATTGCATCATGGGTTAAGAGGGTCCCTCGCCTGACCTTTTTAAATTATTTAGGTTGCATATGTGTGTTTTAAGGCCCGAAGCTTTTAGCTTCACACTCTTCGGAAGGTCGTCTCGGGAACATGGACACTCCTTACAGTCCACTCTTTACCGGACAATGATCGCTCAGTAGCTTTTCCAACAGAAATACACGACTCAACTCTTTGCCTTAAACTCCTTGCCAGCCCGACCTCAGGGATCCACGTCGTAACCGACAACAGAGGTGTACCGCCGTGTAAGTCCTGGGACTATTCATCTCTGAACAAGGCCACCATTGGCGTCTCTGTATTCTCACTCTCTCTAGTGGTAGTGACAACACATTCCTACTCCTTATTGCTTCTTGTGTTTTCATATGCCATACATTCGCCCCCTTATTTCTTCTTTATCATTCAGGGATATTCATAACTAAGACGAATTCCACAAGGCACACCTTTTGGTGCTAGTCCCCGACTTTATTGTGGCTCATGATGCGTCCCATTCCACATCATGTCTCACTCACGCCGACAACTATTCCCTGGTATGTGATAACTTGAGCACTATCCTCGGGGGTCCATCTATGCATCCACTTTTACTTGTATTGAAACCTTTTTGAACCAACAACGATAACTAAGAGGAGTAAATCTAATCTTCAGGGTTTTATCAAATCTACCTAACATTTCAAATGAGAATATCCTGAAGATCACGACTACTATTTCAAAAGAAACCTCTTTGGATTGCATATGCGTCCATTCTTGCGCGCCCAAACTAATATAATTCCCTCGGCTCAGGTTATCACTATGCCACACTTTCACAATCTCAAAGCCAATGGCTTTATCACCTAAAGTACCACTATATTCCATAGTGTACTTATAATCGCCTTCTAAACAGTGCAATTACAATCATGCACATCCAGTCCAAACAAGTCAGACATTTCTTCATCACAATCAGCATTATCATTTGACATATTAGGCATACGTTCAATAAGCATGTTATTCAAACAAGCATAGCAATCATTCATTCAGGTCATGCATATATCAGGCAATCAATTCAATTAGCATATAATCCAACCAAACACATAACCAAAGCAAGCACTAAAGCCACAATCAAGCCCTTATAATGAAGGTAAACTCAGTCCTCCGCTGACCTGGATATCCAATGCAATTGAATATAAGTTCGGAGATTCCTCGTTTTGGCGTTATTTCCTTCATGATACCTAGTGACGATCTTTTTGATTAATTTCTCGGACAATCATTCATTCTGCAACGATTTATGTTGTTATAGCACTATTCCTAAAGTGTCACATATGTGAATGTCCTTACCTATTGCTCTTACTTGTTCTACATGCATATGCACTTTTTAAGTGACTTCTCATTAATCATCTACTTTAGTCGATTATTCTATGGTTCCTTTAACTACTTCATATAGACACTTTATTAAGTCCACTTATAATTCTTAGTCATCTAAGTTTAACTATGTTCTTAAAGACTTTAGTAAACTTCTAATTAGCATAGTTAACTACATTTAGGTTAACTAGTTATTATATCCTAGTTCATTTGTCTTGTACTAAACTATTTTATTTCCATTAATGATTATGGTCTGCTTAAGTTACCATCTCCCTAATTAATTTCTTACTTACTTCATTATCTAACCACAACTTCACTAATACTTGGCTTAACCAATTAATCTCACACTAACATTAGTCAGTCACCTTATTTAATCACCTTATCTAATTCTCTACTTAATTATTTTTCTACTATCATCTGATTATTTCATACTAACCTGATTTAACCTTACTTGACTATGGTCGTCTACTAATTATCATTATTAACTTAATTAAGTCTAATCAACCATTAATTAGCTATATTAGTCCTAAGTAATCAAGATTAGCTACACTTAACATTAGTCATTTTCCTTAATTAATCCTCTAATAATCCTAATTAAGCATACTACTAATCTCCACTTAATTATTTCCTACCAAATGCTATCATCATCTAATAACCTCACATTAATCTAGTTTAGCCTCACTTGATCATGTTCTATTACTAATTACTACCATTAACTTAATTAAGTCTGATTAGCACTAATTAGCCGTATTAACCCTAACAAGGATTAGCAACAATTAGTTCTTTTCTCTCTTATTCTCAATCTGATCACAACCTTAGCATTATCAAGGTTTCTTTGACTCACAAACTAACCTATTTTCTTCATGAATCTACCATAATTAGTGTTTCTTATGACTTAAGGATGTAAATTTCATGACAAAAGCTTAGGCCTAACTTATTCTTTCCTCACTTTCAGGTCCAATTCTATTTTTTTCAAACTGTCATGCATCCTAATTCAGAATGTACAGGTCTGTTATGTGTTGTTCAGCACCTTAATGACCATTGCCATGGAAGCCACGAAGAGGAAAATCAATAATTTCATTTCCATGCCTTCTCTTCTACTTTCAGACCCTAAAAACTTTCTAATACCATTCCTAATGATCAATAAAACGTTTCAAGTCAATCCTAGCTGTTCAGAAAGCTACAGAACTCAATAAACAAGGCTTGTATGTTCATTTCTTTGTTCAATTCGAAAATGATACTTCCAGGGCCTAAAACTATGTCTTTCATGTCCTAAATACTGAAAAAGAGCTTAAGAATACGTTTGGAAAGGCTGAAACGAACCAGAAATCAATTCTGCGATTTTTTCGGCGAGAAGGCTCGCCGGAGAAGGTGACCGGAGCTGCGTTGTTCTCATAGTTTGAGAGATATGAGACCATGGTCAGGTGCGTCTCGCTTCCAGGAAGATAATGGTGGTGGTTTCGTGGTGTGGGTCGATCGGAGGAGGAAGAAAATGCGAGTTGCAGGTCGCTCAACCTCGCCGGAATCTGGGCAGCGTCGTCGGAGATGTTGCAGCTTCTTGTTCTTCGCGATTTCTTTCCCAGAACTTGTCTAATTTCGCCCAGAATTACTCTATGATCTTCCAGAAACAGAATGGGACAGATTTGGAGTGATTTGGATGAGAGGACAGGGAGAATCGAAGAGGACAAGTTTTGGAGCTTTAATTCTTGAATTTGAGAGAACTGAGGGCTTCTAACTCTGTCTCTCTTACTTCTGAGTCTGAGGTTAGTGTCCTTGAACCTTATGTGCTTCAGAATGCACGAATTTATAGGGCTGGAGGTGATTAAGGAAGAATTGAGGTTATCTCCTTAAGCTAGTTTCTTCACCAATGGAGTTTCTGTTAGAAGTCTCATATTGGCTAGAGATAGAGCATAGATAGCCTTTATAAGGGTAGTGCAAACCTCAACTCTTGAGCTAGCTTTTGTGGTTGAGTATAGGCCTCCCAATTTCTAATATGGTATCAGAGCCTATCCTAGATCCAGTTGTTGTTTGTTGTGGAGACCTCCCATTATTGGGCCACCTGTTGTTGTTGATCCCACGTTCCAGGTTGTTCAGTCCTTGACGTGAGGGGGTATGTTAGAAGTCTCACATTGGCTAGAGATAGAGCATAGATAGCCTTTATAAGGGTAGTGCAAACCTCAACTCTTGAGCTAGCTTTTGTGGTTGAGTATAGGCCTCCTAATTTCTAATAGTTTCATGCAAGGTGATTAGCATTAAATGCTTGGGAATGATGAATTCAGATGGTGGAGAGGTGGTATGCGTGGCAGCACAAGCTTCAGAAGAAATGATTCAATGAATTTCATGATGCATGGTCATGTACATGTGCTATGCATCATCATGCATGGAACTTTGTCGAAATGATTGTTTTTTGTTGGCTTGTGAAGGTAATGATGGTGGGGAATAAATGCTTGGTCAGATTTTTGTGGTGAGGAGAGGAGTTATACGTGTTGTAAGGCTTGAAAGAAAGTTTGAAGGAGCATTTTGGGGTATTAAAGTACACACATGTGATACCAAGTCCCAAGAGTGTACAAATGAGGTTGGATGGTGATGTCATGGTCTTTTGGCCTTATTTGCATGTCAAAATGGTAATTAAATAGTTGGTCACATGCATTGAGGAAGTTTGAATAAATATGCTATTGAAAAATGGTGAAAGTGATGGGTTATCATTAAAGTAGTAACATTTTTGGCCATATGTGTTCTCCATTGGGTTATAAGGTAGAATGAGTCTATAATAGTGAATTTGGAAGAGAGAATTTCCTACATGGGCTGCACTTAGTGAGAAGTCAAGGTAAAAGTCTATATAGGCGCTAGTTTTGACGATATAGAATTTCGCTCGCTCGATCGACACCAAAATTGCCATGAGGGTACAATATCGTAGTAGGGATTATTTTAAGGTCGATGAGATAGTTGGAGAGGATATTGGATCACTTAAGATCAATTTAAGCGATCAAAGAACAAGGTACTTCATTGATATCGAGTCCTATAACTATCGGTTTGACTCGTCCGTTCGTCGATTACCTAAGTACGCACTTGTCGTGCATATTTTCTAAGTAAGTTAAAGTGAGGGATGTTACAATCTGCCCATTGATGATCAGTATCAACTGGACTGGGCGGGACATAAAAGATGCTTATGCCCGCCCAAAACGAGCGATCAACCGAGCGAAGACAGCCATGGCGGGAATCAACGACAAGACGAATATCTTTGCCCTTCCTTAGGTGGACCCACGAGCCAGCTGGAAGATTCTTTTGGATTTGTCTTATATGCATAGGGATTTGGGCCCTGATTGTCAGGCCCAAATATAGGAAAAGTCCATGTCATGACCACACTCTCTATAAAAGGGGAGGTCATCAACTTGTACGAGACACCTTTTTCAACATTAATGAGAATTTACCTTTTCTGACTTCTTTGCTATTTTAAGTGCTCTGCTAGGGTTTGCTTTCTTTCCTTATCTTACGTAAGCTTCTCTAGTACAGAACATTGGCGCCGTCTGTGGCTCTGACCTAGATCTACCAGTGACGTAGAAGGTGGGGGTTACGAGCCATGGAGACTCGTTCATGCGGCGTGGGTCGCCGTGATCATCGCCGGCGAGGTGGTGGTCGTCACGGCGGCCGCGGCGGCGGACGGGACAACAATCGTCCTATACTTCATGAGCAAAAGCAGGAGGCTTCTTCGGAGGGGGTCCACTCAGTGGTGCAGTCACCAGCGTCGCCGGTGAACGTAGCTGCGGGAAAACCTTCAGATCTGATAGCCAAATCAGATCCAGGCGTCAGGCGGCGATCAACGCCGCCTGAATATGTGAACTTAGAAGACCTTAAAACCAGTGCTCCACGGAAAACACAGGAAGTAATGACGGGTATCACGCCTGCGGCTTTGCAACAAATGTTAGATACTTTGTAGAAGGTGCAAACCCAAAACGAGCAGTTACAAGCCCAAGTCGAGTATCTAACTCAGAGACAAGATTTTAAGCACGGACAACGTCTTGAGGCAGAGGACGTAGTCGAATTTCAACCTTTTGTTCCAGCCATCACCAAGGTAGACATACCAAAGCATCTACAAACAATGGCATTAGACGCCTTCTCAGGCGACTCTGATCCCATGGAACATCTGAGATATTTTAACACCAAAATGGTAATTGGTGGGGCAACGGACGCGGTGAAGTGCAGATTATTGCCTTCAACATTCAAAGGAATGGAGATGCAGTGGTTCATCAGACAACCGTCTTTCTCCATTGACAATTTAACTGATCTGTCTACCAAGTTCCCGACTCAATTCTCCGCCAACAAAACTACAAAAGCAACAATGTTTGATCTCATCAGCATACATCAGCAGCCAGGGGAGAAGTTAAAAACCTACATGGCACGCTTCAGTAAGATGGCGGTTCAGTTGGAGGAGGATAACCCGGATGTATGCTTGGCGTCTTTCAAAAATGGCCTTAGGGCGGGAGATTTGAATCGGGACTTAACGAGGCGACCAGCGAGGGACATGATGGATCTTCGCGCTCGCGTTCAGGAATTCAACCTAATTGAACAAGATGATCAGAAAAAACAAGAGAGGGAGGAAGGGCGCAAGCAGGCCCAATCTGGCGGTGTTCCACAGGAAAAACCCAAGGCGGGGAAGGAAACCAGAATAGCACAAACTCCGCGTATGCCAAGACCTGGACCATATCAAAACTCCAAACCTGGATTTCAAAATACATGGCACAGAAATCCCCAAGGTCCCACTGCAGCCTCAACTGGCCAGCATGGTGCCTCGCCAGCTCCAGTTCCACTTACTAAGTTGAATGCTCCCCTAAGTACCATTTTAAAAGCAGTTGGGCAGACAAATGTTGTGCAGTATCCACCGCCGCCTCGACGGCCGCCAGCTAATGTGGATACAAATAGATGGAGTGAGTACCACAAAGCGTTGGGGCATACCATGGATAATTGTTGGAACTTGAGGCGGGAAATTGATCGCCTGATCAAGGCTGGCCATTTAGCAAATTTTATTAAAGACACAACAACACCAGAGGCCGCTAAGATAACACAAGGGGACAAAGGCAAAGGAAAGGAGATAGTTGAAGAGTTGGGCGATCCTGTTGGGGAATGCTCATCCATTGCGGGAGGATTTGGAGGGGGTGCAATTTCAAGCAAGGCTAGAAAACGTTATGTGGCGGCAGTACACTCAGTACATGAGGCGTACGAGGGCGAATGTTGGTTGAATCACTCTCCCATTATATTTACCCCTCAGGATTTTGCGCATGTTATTCCCCATGACAATGACCCAATTGTAGTAACAATCAGGGTTAACAATTACATGACGAAAAAAGTGTTTTTAGACCAGGGATCTTCGGCGGACATCATTTATGGAGATGCCTTTGATCGCCTGGGGTTAAAGGAATCAGACTTGAAACCATATAAAGGAACCTTGGTGGGATTTACAGGGGACCGTGTCAATGTGCGGGGATACGTGGAAATACCAACTGCCTTTGGAGAAGGGGAGTTCGTCAAGAAATTTCAGGTGAAGTATCTAGTATTGGCGTGTAGAGCCAATTACAATGTACTCCTGGGGCGGGACACCCTCAACAAGTTATGCGCTGTCATTTCAACTGCTCACTTAACTGTCAAGTATCCAGCATGCAATGGGAAGGTCAGGATACTACGTGTAGACCAGAACGCAGCAAGATAGTGTTATTTAAGAAGTGTGGCGCTCTATGGGCGAAAGGCCGCCAAGGAAAGCCACCGAATCACAGAAATTTTTCCACAAGAAGGGTTTAGTCTAGACCCAAGAGACGATGCTGGTGATTTTCGCCCACAACCTCTGGAAGAAACCAAGAAGATGCAAATCAAGGATAAGTCTTTAAAGATTGGCAGCAGTTTAACAAAGGAGCAAGAGAAAAGATTGATCACCCTTTTAGGTGATAATTTGGACCTCTTTGCATGGACCATCAATGATGTACCGAGGATTGACCCTAATGTGATAACTCATAAACTGGCCATACGACCAGGGGCGACACCAGTCATCCAGCCAAGGCGAAGAATGAGTGATGAAAAGAATAAGACAGTGCAACTAGAGACTGAGAAATTAATCAAGGCTCGATTCATCCGTGAGGTGCAGTACCCAACTTGGCTCGCCAATGTGGTGATGGTCAAGAAGGCCAATGGGAAATGGCGAATGTGCACGGACTACACAAGTTTGAACAAAGTGTGTCCCAAAGATTCGTATCCGCTTCCCAATGTTGATAAGCTTGTGGATGGAGCTTCCGGGAATGAACTTTTAAGTCTCATGGATGCTTACCCAGACTATAATCAAATTATGATGCATCCTTCCGACGAGGAAAGTACAGCATTCATGACTAATCAGGCGAATTATTGTTACAAGACAATGCCTTTTGGTTTGAAGAATGCAGGAGCTACGTACCAACGGCTCATGGATAAAAATTTTTCAAGACAAGTAGGCAGGAATATGGAGGTATATGTGGATGACATGATTGTAAAGTCCGCCAGGGCTGGTGACCACGACGATGATCTTAAGGAAGCATTTGCTCAATTAAGAACATATCAAATGAAGTTAAATCCTGAGAAATGTTCTTTTGGGATTCAGGGGGGAAAGTTCCTGGGATTTATGTTAACGTCAAGGGGGATAGAAGTGAATCCTGATAAGGGGAAGGCGATCTTGGAAATGAAAAGCCCAACAAGTGTAAAGGAGGTTCAACGTTTAACAGGACGCATGGCCGCCTTATCACGATTTTTGCCAATGGCGGGAGACAAAGCGGCCCCATTCTTCACCTGTTTAAAAAAGAACTCGAAGTTTCAATGGACAGAGGCATGCGAACAAGCTTTTACCAAGTTGAAAGAAACATTGGCAACGCTACCAGTACTTTCCAAACCCACGCCAGGCGTTCCTTTGATACTTTATTTGGCAGTCACTGACAAGGCGGTGAGTACGGTGTTGCTCCAGGAAGAAGGAAAAAAGCAAAAGGTTATATATTTTGTGAGCCATACTTTGCAGGGGGCGGAATTGCGGTACCAAAAAATTGAAAAGGCAGCTTTGGCAATTCTAAAAACAGCGAGGCGTCTTAGGCCATATTTTCAAAGTTTCCAAGTCAAGGTTAAAACCGACGTTCCCTTAAGGCAGGTACTCCAGAAGCCCGATTTATCAGGGCGATTGGTCAGCTGGTCAGTTGAGTTATCAGAATATGATATACAATACGAGCCAAGGGGCCAAGTTACAATCCAAAGTTTGATCGACTTTGTGGCAGAATTAACACCCGCGGAAGGCGAGAAAACTCAAGGAGAGTGGGTCCTATATGTGGATGGATCCTCCAATGACACTGGAAGTGGGGTTGGGATAACTATTGAAAGCCCAGACAAAATGGTCATCGAACAATCTTTAAAATTCGAGTTCAAGGCGAGCAACAATCAATCCGAATATGAGGCTTTAATCGCCGGCTTAAGGCTGGCCATTGAGTTGGGCGTCCAGAAGTTATTCATCAAAGGAGATTCGCAGTTGGTTGTTAAGCAGGTAAAAGGTGAGTATCAAGCAAAGGATCCGCAACTTTCTAAATACTTGGAAGTGGTACGCAGATTAATGATGGAGATAAAAAATATAAGGATAGAACATGTTCCGAGAGGTCAAAATGAGAGGGCTGATGTGCTGGCAAAATTGGCCAGTACGGGGCGATTGGGCAATTATCAGACAGTCATCCAAGAAACCCTTCCTCGCCCAAGTATTGATTTGGTGGAAGTAAAGTTAAAGGCAGTAAAATCAGTGACTGAAGGCGAGCCTTCTTGGATGGAGTCAATCAAGATCTTCCTGGAAAATTCTCCAAAGGATGACGATCTGAACTCGAGAGCAAAACGTAGGGAGGCCAGTTTTTATACACTGGTAGATGGCGAGTTATATCGGCGGGGAATTATGTCTCCTATGCTCAAGTGTGTTGACACTAAGGATGCCCCAGGGATAATGGCGGAAGTCCACGAAGGAGTGTGCTCCAGTCATATTGGTGGGCGATCATTAGCAGTAAAGGTATTGAGGGCTGGATTTTATTGGCCAACAATGAAGAAGGACTGTCTGGAATACGTCAAGAAATGTGAAAAGTGTCAAGTCTTTTGTGACCTACATAAGGCACCACCGGAAGAATTAACAACCATGATGGCACCTTGGCCATTCGCTATGTGGGGGACTGACATTTTAGGACCATTCCCAGTAGCAAAGGCACAAATGAAGTATATCATCGTGGCGGTTGATTACTTCACCAAATGGATAGAAGCTGAAGTAGTGGCGACTATCACAGCCGCCAAGGTCAGGAATTTTCTGTGGCGAAGAATTGTGTGCAGATTTAGGGTTCCCATGGCATTGGTAATGGACAATGGGACCCAATTTACAAGTAATGTCACCCGGGAATTTTGCGCGGAAATGGGAATTGAAATGCGATTTGCCTCGGTAGAACATCCACAAACCAATGGACAGGCCGAGTCAGCTAACAAGGTTATTTTGAAAGGCTTAAAAAAGAAGCTGGATGAAGCGAAAGGACTTTGGGCGGAAGAATTACTAGGCGTCCTATGGGCATATAACACCACTGAACAGTCAAGCACAAGGGAAACCCATATCGTTTAACTTATGGAACTGATGCCATGCTCCCTGTGGAAATTGAAAACCAAAGTTGGCGAGTAGCTCGGTTTAATGAGAATGACAACGGGGGAAATTTGATAGCAAATCTAATCATGCTGCCTGAGGAACAACGAGAGGCGCACATAAGGAATGAGGCGGGGAAAGTGAAGGTCGCTAGAAAATTCTCAACGAAAGTGGTGCCAAGAACGATGAGGGTAGGAGACTTAGTGCTCCGAAAAAATACTATACCTGACAAACACAACAAACTTTCGCCCAATTGGGGCGGGCCTTACAGGATTATAGGCGACGTTGGAGGAGGAGCTTATAAATTGGAACAACTTAACGGTCAAAAGGTTCCACGAACATGGAACGCCTCACATCTGAAGCAGTATTTTAGTTAAAGGGAACAACAAAGGCGAATGAAGCCGCACTCTTTTTCCCTTTCTTTGGAAAGGTTTTTAATGAGGCGGCATATGTAAAGAATAAAGGGACAATTGTTCCCATGTATGGAAAGTAATGAAAAAATCATTTCAAAAGACTTGCTTATTTTTTTATTTATATTACGAGTTTATGCAGTGCAAATCGTATCAAGGTATACAATACCGCGAATAAACCTTTCGGAATAAGAAAGTATCGCCATCAAATGTTAAAAGCCTTGGCAATTCTAGTGGCCACTAGAAACCAAGCCTCGTCAAAAAATCGGCTAAGGTATATAAACCAAAATAAAAGGAAAATTCAGTAAACAACAACTTCAAGGTAACAACAGTTGAACTTAAACGAATTTCATTGAAAATAAGAAAGGGGCGAAGCCCATACATGACTTAAAACAACAATGAGCAAAAGAGCAAAAGGGCAAAGCCCAAAGCAAATCTAGACTTAAACAAAATAAAGAAAAACTAAAATCAAGCCAGGTTCTCATTGTTGGCGTTGTTGTCTTGGCTTGCGACAGTTTGAGGGTCTTCCTTTCCTTGATCCTCATTCTTGTCCTGATCATTCCCATCTTCGCCATTTCCTTCCTCAGGCTCACTTTCAGAATCAAATTGAGGAAGAAGGTCGAGGCCAACATCATCATCGCCAATCACCTGACCATCCTTGATCTCCTTCAGATACCCGATACGGGAAAGATCAAAGCCCGGTTCAACAACACTTATTTGCTCTTTGGCCGCCAGAAAGCCTTGAGCAAATTGGAGGGAGGCTCGCCCTAAAATGGAAGCATTCAGGCGTTCATACTTCTTCTCCAGCTTTTGGCACTTCGCCTGAACGGCAGTGTGTTTGACATTGATGGCTTCTTTCAGAGACTTGGTCTTCTGAAGGAGCAGGTTAGAAGCCGCCAAGTCATCAGTTAACTTAGCGCATTTCTCCTCAGCAGACTTCAAATGTTTGTTGGCTGTCTCAGCGTCGACTTTCGCGCGCTCATATGCAGCCTTATAATCAGTCGCCTTCTTCTCAAAGCGATTCTTGGCCGACTGCAACTCTTTCACACACTGAGCCATTCCCGCCACGGTGCTGGCGGCAGAAAGCGCATGGAAAATAGTCAGGGAAGCAATGTTGGGGGGACCTTGACCGGAAACATCTTTGTGAATCCGGTTGTCAAAAGTTCGAGCCATGAAGTCCAACCCGTTGAAGTGAGGATCAGATAAGCTCAGCAAAGGGGGAGGAGCCTCGCCACCAATGGCTGAGCTAGTGCCAGCATGGCTAAATGGAGTTAGCGGGCGGTTGATCAACATACTTGGATCCTGGTGGGGTGGCAGGACATTGTCATGTCCCTTCTTTTTCTCCGCGGGTTGACTCTTGGAAGCCAAACCGGTTGGATTGAGAGTTGACTGGTGAAGAGGTTTACCACTAGCAGTTTTTTCAGCAGCGCCTGAAGTTCTTTGGCGCTTAGGGTCCCTGACGTTATCAGAGTCTGAAGCACCTTCGTTCTTTTTCTTCTCTTCAGCCTCGGCGGCCCTTTTCCTCGCCGCCGCAGCAGATTGGGCGAGGTATTCCTTCATCTTTAGCGGGTTAGCGTCGACCTTGCTTTTTCCCATTGTAGCTACACGGAAAGTATCAGTTAGACAAGACACATGAATAAAAAGAAAGGCAAGTTAGGTGCAAAGATTATAAACTTACTAAAAAATTGATTTAAGGTGTCGGATTTCGACGCCTCAATCAAGTCATGACCAGAAATTACTGGCAGTGTGCGGAGGTAATCGGCGATCCCTCGTTCAGAATCATCCAAGGCGTCATATGAAACGGAGATTTTTCGGCGAGGATTTTTTGTCCAATAAAAGGGGAAAAGAGGATTATTGTCGGAATCTCGAAACAAGTTCTTTATTTCAGGCGACTCCATAACTTTGAAGTATTTTTTCTGCCACACTTTGTAATGGCTCTTAAGGGCGGTAAATCGGCTCATTTTCTTGCGGGCTAAAAGGGGAACCCACTTCACGGATGTAGGTTTCGTGGTGACTGACTTGTAGAAAAGGAAAAACAAGGGGTAGGTGGGAGTGAAGCTCAAATGTTCGCAAAGAATTTCAAAGCAACGGATAAAACCCCAGGCGTTAGGCTGGAGTTGACAAGGCGTCACGTTCAGAAAGGATAGAACGTGACATATAAAAGGCGAGAAAGGAAGTTTAATATTTAAGTCCAGGAAAAAATAACCATAAACAAAAAAGAAATCGGGCGACTCATCAGATGACTCTTTGTGTAAAAGAACACAATCATCCTCGCCACATGGAAGAACATTCAACTGAAGATCTTCGTTATTAGAAGTGGCGGGATTTATCTTCGTAAACCCTTGGGCAGATTTTCGAAGCGAGTTGATGCTCCCAATGCTGCCCCAGATGGAACGCCAAAGACATTTATCTTCAACCAAATGCACGTTTGTACGCCATTCGGGTGAAGACAAATCTCCATTAGAAGAAAGAACAGAGTCTACAGAGCCGGCGGGCCCAGAATCCTCGTGAGTGGAAGGCGAGGATTGAATTTCAATAACAGTGGGGGCAGAAACTTCCCCCTCCGTAGAGGGTGAAGAAAGTTCCAGGGAAGAAATGCTAATATTTTTCAACGACATGCTGGGTAATTTCATAAAAAGAAGAAAGAAGAAGATGAACAGGTTCAAAAAGAAAAAAGAAGAAGATGAACAAATTCAAGAAGATTAAAGAGGAAGATGAACAGTTTCAAGAAAGAGAAAGAACTCACCGGAGGAAGCGGTGGAAGATTGGGTAAGTAGGACGTCTGCTATGGGAGAACACCGCGCAATGACGACGGCCGGAGTGAGCGGAGGTTCGCCGGAGTTCAAAAAGGAGAAGGTAAGAATTTCAGAGAAAGTTTCAGGGAAAGAGTTTCAGAAAAGTGAAAAGTGAAAAGTAAAAAGGGTTTTTATAGAGGAAAAAGGAGGAGAGAGAATGAGTGGGGAAGATCGTGAAGAGTCGTGGGATTTGAAATTTGAAAAGGTATGAAGTGAAAAGATGTAACTCCTCGAGACGCACACCCGGAAACCGCATTCATGGCAAATGATGACGAAATCCCGGAAAACAAGGATTACGTGCGTTAGTTGAAAAGACGTGATTGACGGTTATGGTAATGGCGATGTATCAACGAAAATAAAATGGCGATGTATCAACGAAAATAAAATGGCGATGTATCAACGAAAATAAAAATGGCGATGTATCAACGAAAATAAAAATGGCGATGTATCAAGAATGTGACGACATGCCCGCGAACACGAGGAATGGTGATATCATGACACGTCACAAGGTAAACAATAAAAGCGGGCGACGAAGTAGCATATTAAAGACATTTCGACTCAAGTTACCCGAGCCTCATGTCTTGGGGGCATGTGGACTGGGCGGGACATAAAAGATGCTTATGCCCGCCCAAAACGAGCGATCAACCGAGCGAAGACAGCCATGGCGGGAATCAACGACACAACGAATATCTTTGCCCTTCCTTAGGTGGACCCACGAGCCAGCTGGAAGATTCTTTTGGATTTGTCTTATATGCATAGGGATTTGGGCCCAGATTGTCATGCCCAAATATAGGAAAAGTCCATGTCATGACCACACCCTCTATAAAAGGGGAGGTCATCAACTTGTACGAGACACCTTTTTCAACATTAATGAGAATTTACCTTTTCTGACTTCTTTGCTATTTTAAGTGCTCTGCTAGGGTTTGCTTTCTTTCCTTATCTTACGTAAGCTTCTCTAGTACAGAACATCAACCAACTTCAGAAGAAGTACGCCCTTCTGAACATAATCTCTAATAAAGTGATACTTTACCTCAATGTGCTTTTCCCTTGAATGTAAGATTGGATTCTTACTGAGTGAGATAGCAGCAGTATTGTCGCAGTAAATTGGAATATTGCTCTCAAAGATTTGATAATCCTCTAGCTGATGTTTCATCCAGAGCATCTGAGTGCTGCAAATAGCTGTTGAGATGTATTCTGCCTCTGCAGTGGATAATGCAATTGTAGACTGCCTCTTGCTTGCCCATGAGACTAAATTACTTCCCAGAAATTGACAATTTCCAGGAGTAGTTTTCCTTTCAGTCCTATCTCCAGCATAATCAGCATCACAGTAACCTGAAAGCTTATACTCTGATGTTTTCTTATACATCAAGCCAAGGTTAGTGGTACCTTTCAGATATCTGAGAATTCTCTTAACAACAGTTAAGTGAGTTTCTCTCGGATCTGATTGGAATCGAGCACATAAGTGTACACTAAACATAATATCTGGTCTAGATGCAGTTAAGTATAGAAGTGAACCTATCATACCACGATAGAGCTTCTGGCACACTTTCCTACTAGCATCTTCTTTCTCCAGAATGCATGTAGGATGCATTGGAGTCTTAGCAATTGTAGATTCTGTCATATTGAACTTCTTCAGAAGTTCCTTTGTGTACTTGCTCTGATGGATGTAAGTTGCTTCTGGTTTTTTATCAACTTGTATTCCCAGAAAATACTTAAGTTCTGTAAGACCCAGATTTCAGAACTGGATTAAATAATTATTTTTCCGACTCACGCGTAGGATCGGTGTAAGCGTGACATGAGTTTACTGTTTGAGAAAGTTTAATGAAGAAGAAAGTTCAGGAATTGGTTGAGGATAGTACCATAGACGTTTTAGGAGTTAGTGCGAGTCGTCTGCACACCCGCCTTATGGCGAGAGTGTCCATAATAGGCTAATTCCGCTCTTAAAGCACTGTTTAAGCGAAATTCTAAATCCTTGGAAAAATAAGAAGCTCTTTTGATTTTTCCCTCGACCAGTGTTTCATTTCGGAACTCTGGACTGTACGCACGATAGATTTTACTTCTCGGAAGTCCGACGACGCTAAATTCTATCCTCTCAGGACTTTAAATTTAAGCTCTGAATGAAGACTTTTTCTATCCGGAGCTTCTAACGAAGTTTCCATCCGCGTTGCCAGATTTCTATCAAAGTTTCCAATCTTTCTTCAGAAGGAAGTTTCTTCATCCGACGTCTATTGCATAAAGTAGTTCTACGACAGATTTTGATGCAGACTGCGTTCAAGCCATTTTCTTTGTTCATTGATCATTTTAATTTGCTCAAAATGATCCAAATTTATATTTTATTATTTCATAAAGTTCCTCATAATTTTTAGGATAATAATATATCATATCTATATTTTTCTCCTAACTCTATGAGCTAAATTCTACAGTGTCTAAACCAATTCGTACCCATAATTATCATTTTATATATGTACGTATCACCAGCTCACGTCCTTATCTGATTTCGTTCCTACCTTCTCCATTTGATCCACTTATACATATTATATAACTTGACAAAACAAAAGACATTCAGCTTCTTTTTTTTTTCATTCACGGTCCCTTTCTTTCTTCTCTTTTCTTTTTCTTTTGTTGCTGCACTTCACCATTCTTCCTTTCTTCCATGAGTCCTCACACAACGTCATTTTTATTCCACATCCTCTCATCACCGTGAATTCACACACACACAAACCACAAATAATTAATTGATCTCCTTTCTCTATTCCCTGTGTGGCTGGCCGTGAGCAAGGAGGAAGTGGGGATTTCGGCACCGTTTTGTCGATTCTTGTCCGATTGTTCCGGTTTCAGTTTACGTGGATCGACAGCGAGGTAATCTTGCTACTCCATACCTTTGTTTTTAATTTATGTAGCTTTAAACCATGTCCTTCTGTGCTCAAAGTTTGGAGCAATTTTCAAAATTATCTTTTTACTTTGATTTTTCTTTAGATCTACCTTCTACTACTACCCAACAAGCTAAATCTCTCGCCGATGCGCGCCGATTTCGACCGAGTCGCAGTAGATCTGAAAAACGGTATAAAAACCCATTTACTCACATTGAAACTTTTTGATTAAAAAGCCACAATCCGACCTTGTGCCCTTAGGATTAGTTGCTATAAATGTCGTTGTGAACAACCCCATCCATTTTGTTTTTCAAAGTTTCAACTTTGAGTTTTTGAGCTTTAATTTTGGACCAAACTACCCCTATGTGCAATTCAATTTCTAAAATTTTTCCGAGCGTTGATTTACCCTAGCTATACCCTAAAACTACCTAGGAATTAAATTAGATCGAAGAAAAAGAGCCGAAACGCTAAATTGGAGAGTGGCCGAGACCTATTTGTGTTAGGACAGTGAGGAAACTCAAATCTGGGCAAGGTTGGCCTTATGCTTACTGTAGCCCTTCGAGTCGCCAAAATTTTGGCTTTTGGTTTCGTGTCATTCCGAGTTCTGTAGTTCAAGTTATGCGCGTTTTAGTGAGCAAAGGTAAATATTAGAATTTTCTAATTTGGTTCACGTGTCAAAACTCACCCGTTTGGGGAAAACTCTTCCATTCGTGTTAGAGTGTCGTACTCGGAAGCTTTTTAAGCTTTGTCTATGGTTAATTAGTATTGTTGTAAACGAATTGACTTGTTTTGATTGCTTTTCGCTTTGTTTGTTCCAAGGTTCGGTTGTGGAAACTTTGGGGTTGACAGAGCAAGCTTGTGAGCGTGACCTGCACCGTGAGACTGGAACAACGCAAGGTTAGGGCAACTTACCTTGCTAGCTAATGTTTTAGGCGTCGATCAATTCAACTTAATTTATTGTTTATGCACTTGATTGTTGATTGACTGGGAAATGTTGTCTGAAGGCTTCGGCCGAGTGAACTAATTGAGACGTGTGTCTCCGTTTTCTGAGGCTTCGGCTTACATTGTCGATTGGGATTTACTTATCGTTTTGATTGTTGTTGATTGATTCACATGCTATGTGCTATATGGTTAATAATAGGATGTGTTGATATATGTGTTTATAATTTGACTGTTGTTATGTTTGAATATTGAACTGAGCTATATGCCATTATTTCTGTTGAGTTTACGATGTCTTGCATATGCTCTATTGAATTGTACTGACTTGAGACAGTACATGATTATATGATTTCAGAGTGTGGGAAAATGTGATGTTATGCATTGCTAATGACGAGGTTTGGGAAATGTTAGGCATGCTCTAACCTGAGGTCTAAGCCATTGCCATTTTAGGATCGAGACCTTCTCGGGAATTACTTGGGTTTATTGGGGATCTTTTGACTTATAGAGTTTTGGAACAAAAGAGAAACGAAACTTGACTTCATAAATGAAATTCATAATGCATTAACCAAAGATTGAACACCTTCAAATAGTAATAACAATCTCTTGGAAAAGACTTAGGATCTGAAAATGGTTTGAAAAACGGGAAGTGTCGACAATCTAAGTGTGAGGAAAACCTTGAGTGCGATAGCACCTTTTGCTCCTTTAGCGGTTTATCTATCCATCCAAAGGATGAGCCAGGGATGATTGGAAAGTCCCCAAGTGCGAGTGCACCATCTTTGCTCATTGAGCAGCCTTTCGGCCATCGAGCTGATGAGCCTGAGTAAATTGAAAAGTCACTGAGTGCGAGCAGCATTCTCCTTGATCGTTGAGCTGTTGTTTGGCCATCGAGATGGTGAGCCAGGGTAACTTGAAAGGTCACTGAGTGCGAGATGCATTCTTTTGCTCGTTGAGCAGTTTGGTTGGCCATCGTGACGGTGAGCCAAAGTGACTAGGAAAGTTACCAAGTGCAACCAGCACTTCTTTGTTTACCTTAGGGTATTGTAGAGACAATGTACTCTAGCTAGACACGCGTGCCTTGGTGAGGACGATTCGTTGTTTGGCTAACCATATTGCATTCATGCATACATTTCTTGGGAAGTGCGCTGCTTTCCGAAGGACGATCTCAGATCGGACTTCATTGGAGTGAGATGCTTCATTGAAGCGAGATGCTTCACAGGAGCGTGCTGCTTCACTGGAGCGAGATGCTTCATAAAAGCGAGATGCTTTAGCAGAGCGAGATGCTTGGCTCGTCCCATCCATCGAGATGGTGACATTTTATCCGGATCATCTTTTGAACATGATATTGCATTGGCACGCCATGCACCTAACTATATTTGTTGATGTGTTGAAGATCCAATTGTTATTTGTGATTTGATATTTATAAACATCGTTATGTATCTTGACGATTGGATGTTGATAAACATGCTATGTATATACCTTAGGGTAGGCAATACAGAACTTATATGTATAAATACAACTTATATATACCCCCATCACATGCTGTTTGTATATTTACTCTATTCCGTAAGTTGACCCTAGCGCCTTGGCTTTGGTTGTATGTTTGTGTTTGGGCGGTAGGCCTGCTGCCAGGCGTCTGACTGCTAGTTCGAGATGATTCATCACTCGGGGAGGACCAGGAGCGTAACGACTACTACTAAACCATTCAGCGAGGACCCGGACGGAATGCATAATCAGATGAGGGTCGATAGTAGAAGTGTAGGGTATGGGTGTATAGAGTCTTTCAAGGTTAGGTGTTATTGTTATATCTCTGACTAGTCGAGTCTATACTTGGGGCAGGGTAGGTCCCCGACACATTACTTTTCGTGTGGTTCTCTGTCATGGGGATCACAGAGAGTATTCGGACATTAGCTGGTCTGGAGGAGGCCGTTTGGGGCTGACTCTCTCATGTTTTGGAGGACTATACTTATAACCTCTCACTTGATTTCTGGACTTGAACTTATTCTGCCTTCGGGCTCACTTTCTGTCACTTGCTGATACTCGTGACACTTTGGGGTTACAGCAGGGCTGTAATAGTATTGAAAATTAGTTTATGTTTATCACGTCTTGGGTTGTGTCTCTGTCTTTAAAGTGTCTTTATTTTAAAAAGGAAACAAACGAAGAAAAAAAAAATGCTTGTTTTTCCGCTTAAAGTTTATTTTTGAGTTACTAAAGTGACACCCGGAAATCAGGGTGTTATATTGTGGTATCAGAGCTTAGTCGAGTCTTTTGGGAGTCTTTGGGGAATATGTCTTTTGTGCTAGGTTGTGTGACTCTGCAAAGAATAAAAACTTGATTGTCTGCAGAGCGATTTTTGCACTAATTGTTTGCGTTTACAACTTAAACTTTGACCTTATGATTACTATCCCTACTAGGATCTTATTCGAAGTTGCTCGTGATTTAACTATAGAAGTTATACGAGGTCTAGAATAGCACGCTGAGCTAGGAAGTTGTTTTACCGATGCATCGATAAGGAAGCAAGGATCTTAGGGAAATTCCTTATGGATACTATACACATGATATTAGGGCGTTTAGTTCCGAATCGGAGACGTCAGAATCTAGAGAGTAGGAGAGACTCAGATGTGCATGGTATTCAGTGGTTCGAGATTTCACTGATGTTTTTCCTGGAGATGTACCTGGACTACCGCCAGTACGCGACGTGGAGTTTGTAATTGACATTGTACCCGGAACCGGACCGATTTCGATCGCACCTTACCGTATGGCACCTGCAGAGCTAGTGGAGTCGAAGTCTCTGTTGGAGGATCTTTCGGCGAAAGGATTTATTCGACCAAGTGTCTCACCGTGGGGAGCGCCAGTGCTTTTGGTCAAGAAGAAAGACGGAAAGTCTAGATTGTGTGTGGACTATCGATAGCTCAACAAGGCGACGGTCAAGAACAGATACCCGTTGCCAAGGATAGATGATTTGATGGATCAACTTCGAGGGGCTGCCGTATTCTCCAAGATAGATTTGAAGTCGGGCTATCACCAAATCAGAGTGAAGACTGAGGATATACCAAAGACTGCTTTCAGGACTCGCTACCGACACTACGAGTACTTAGTAATGTCGTTTGGAGTGACGAATGCACCTGCTGTTTTCATGGACTACCTGAACCGTACCTTTCACGAGTTCTTGGATCGGTTTGTGGTGGTGTTCATCGACGACATTCTGATCTATTCGAAGGACGCTAAGGAACATGAGGGGCATCTGCGTCAAGTTTTACAAGTGTTGCGGGAGAAAAAGCTGTATGCGAACCCTTCCAAGTGCGAATTCTGGCTTGAGGAAGTCAAATTCTTAGGCCATGTCATCTCAAAGGAAGGCATAGTTGTGGATCCAGCGAAGGTGGAGACTGTTTTAGCTTGGGAACAACCGAAGACAGTGACAGACATCAGGAGTTTTGTGGGCTTAGCTGGATATTATAGACGCTTCATCGAAGGATTTGCCAAGATCGTTGGGCCTTTGACTCAACTTACGAGGAAGGATCAACCTTTTGCATGGACAGAAGCGTGTGAGACAAGTTTTCACCTGTGCTTATTTTGCCACAACCGGATGAACCTTATGAAGTCTATTGTGATGCTTCACATCACGGCTTGGGATGTGTACTGATGCAACATCGGAAAGTAGTGGCTTATGCTTCGAGACAGCTGAAGACTCATGAGAAGAACTACCCGACGCCTGATTTGGAGTTAGCTTCTATTGTGTTTTCACTTAAAATCTGGAGGCATTACCTCTATGGTTGTACTTTCACGATATTTAGCGATCACAAGAGTCTAAAATACTTGTTTGATCAGAAGGAGCTGAACACGAGACAACGACGATGGATGGAGTTCATCAAGGACTACGATTTTACACTACAATATCACCCTGGGAAGGCAAATGTAGTTGCGGATGCCTTGAGTAGGAAGATGCATGTCTCGTCAATGATGATAAGAGAATTGGAACTACTGGAACAATTTCGAGATATGAGTTTAGACGTGCCAGAATGGAAATGGGATAGCATCTCCATGGATTTCGTGGTGACTTTGCCAAGGACACAGAAGAGATATGATTCGATTTGGGTAATTGTGGACCGTCTGACCAAGTCTGCACATTTTCTACCAGTGAGAACTACCTATAACGTGGAGAAGTTGGCTGAGATTTATGTGGCGGAGATTGTTCGACTACACGGAGTGCCGACGAGAATTGTTTCTGACCGAGATCCGAAGTTTACTTCGCACTTTTGGGGAGCTCTTCATGAGGCGTTAGGAACCAAACTGAGATTGAGTTCGGCGTATCATCCACAAACTGACGGGCAGACAAAGAGAACTATCCAGTCGTTGGAGGACCTTTTGCGTGCTTGTGTGTTCGACAACAGAGGAAGCTGGGATGATCTTCTGCCATTGATCGAATTCACTTACAACAACAGTTTTCATGCGAGCATCGGTATGGCACCGTATGAGGCTTTGTATGGTCGAAAGTGTAGGACACCTTTGTGTTGGTATCAAGATGGGGAAAGTTTGTTGATTGGGCCGGAACTTCTGCAACAGACGACTGAGAAGGTTAAACAAATCAGAGAAAAGATGAAAGCTTCGCAGAGCAGACAGAAGAGTTATGCCGATCAGCGGCGTAGGACCCTAGAGTTTGAAGAGGGCGACCATGTGTTTTTACGAGTTACTCAGACTACTGGAGTTGGCCGGGCTATTAAGTCGAGGAAGCTCACACCAAAATTCATTGGACCTTACCAGATCACTCGCCTTGTTGTGCCAGCTGCGTATCAGATGGCGCTACCACCGTTTCTTTCCAACATTCATGATGTTTTTCACGTGTCGCAGTTGAGGAAATACATTCCAGACCCGACACATGTGATCGAGCCAGACAACATCGAGCTGAAGGATGATCTGACCTTTGAGGCACCGCCGGTCAGCATTGGGGACAGAAGAGTGAAACAGCTGAGAGGAAAGCAGATTGCTTTAGTGAAGGTAATATGGAACAACGACACGAGTGATGCTACATGGGAGTTAGAAGACAAGATCAAGGAACAGTATCCCGGACTTTTCACGGAACCCTAAGTTTCGAGGACGAAACTTTCTTTTTGGAGGGGAGTTTGTAAGACCCAGATTTCAGAACTGGATTAAATAATTATTTTTCCGACTCATGCGTAGGATCGGTGTAAGCGTGACAGGAGTTTGCTGTTTGGGAAAGTTTAATGAAGAAGAAAGTTCAGGAATTGGTTGAGGATAGTACCATGATCACTCCTGACACGCACAATCCTGCAACTCTTCTCGTTTCCACTTGGGCAACAAAGGTAGAGAACACAGAATGAGACTCATCCTTGCGGGATAAGAATTTTACCCATGTCCAACGGCTATAGTCGTCAACAATGACCATCCCATATCTCTTGCCACCTATAGACTCAGTTTTCACTGGTCCAAACAGGTCGATATGCAGAAGTTCCAACGACCTTGAGGTGGAAACAACATTCTTAGCCTTGAACGGGACTTTTGTAAATTTGTCTTTCTGACTTGCTTCACAAAGAGCGTCTGAAGAGAACTTCAGAGTGGGTAAGCCCCTGACAAGGTCAAGCTTACTCAGCTGAGAAATCTTTCTCATACTGGCATGCCCTAACCGTCTATGCCATACCCATTGCTCCTCATTAACAGAAAGAAGACACTTTACTTTCTGAGTTTCCAACTCAGATAATCTGATTTTAAAAGTGTTGCTCCGCCTCTTGCTGTTAAACAGAACAGAGCCATCGATCTGACTTACAGCCCTGCAAGACTTTTGATTAAAAATAACATCATAACCCTTGTCAGCTAATTGACTTATTGAAAATAAGTTGTGAGTTAAACCATCTACCAACATAACATTATCAATGCATGGACTATTTTTAATACCAACAGTACCAGAACCAACAATTTTACCCTTCTCGTTGCAACCAAAGCCAACTTCGCCTCCAGGCTTAAGTTTTAGCTCTTGGAACATACGCCTTTCTCCCGTCATGTGTCGCGAGCATCCACTGTCCAGATACCATGATTGGTGTTTCAGTGGAGCGATCAAGGATATCTGCAACATAGATAATCTTATCCTTAGGTACCCACTTTCTGGGTCCTTTCTTGTTAGTTACCTCAGAGGTTCTATCAACCTTGGGTTTCTCAACATGATAAAGTAAAGGAATTCGAGCATGATATTTAGACATGGAGAACGTTCCCTTTTTGAGACGGGGTCAACAACTTTATCAGGCAATGGTTCAGGAAATATAGTACCAGAGGGTACAAAACGTTCATACAAGGATTTTGCCTTAGGCATAGGAGGCTCATTTCTACCGGGTCTAGAATAGCCAATGTCATACATTCCATTTCTGCTTACGTCATAGATCATTGAAGCCATTAAGCTTCTATCTACGCTTTTAGCCAGGAATGATTTTTCATATTTAGATTCATTCTTACTATCAGAGGCATCACAAGCAACAACTTCTTCTAACTTAACAATCTGATTTTTGAGCACAAAGTTAGAGTTTACTAAAGCATTATTACTTTCTTTTAATTCAGAAATACTTTTCTCATGTTCAGAAGAAGTCTTAGAAACAGCAGATAAATCATTTTTCAACTTTTTATGCTTAGTCAAGAGACAGTTATATTTATCCATAATTTCAAACAAAACATCTGTGTAAGACCTGGATTTACGGAGCAAGTTTAATTTCCGACTCACGCGTAGAATCAGTGTAAGTGTAACAGGAGTTTGATGTTTGGGAAAGATTAATGAAGACGAAAGTTCAGGAATTGCTTGAGGAATGTTTCATAGTCGTTTTAGGAATTAGTGCGAGTTGTCTGCACACCTGCCTTATGGCGAGAGTGTCCAGAATAGGCTAATTTCACTTTTAAAGCAACGTTTAAGTGAGATTTCAAATTCTTGGGAAAATAAAAAGTTCTCTTTATTTTTCCTTCGACCAGTGTTTCATTTCGGAACCCTGGACTATACGCACGATAGTATTCACTTCTCGGAAGTCCGACGACGCTAATTTCTTTGCTTCGAAACCCTAAATTCAATCACTGAATGAAGACTTTTTCTATTCGGAGCTTTTAACGAAGTTTCCGTCCGCGATGCCAGATTTGTTTCGATGTTTCCAATCTTTCTTCAGAACGAAGTTTTGTCGTCTGACCTTCACAGCAAAAAGTAGTTTTTCGGGACAGATTAACTTACACCGCTTTTGGGATTTTAGAGATCGTTTTTCCCTAATTATAGATATTTGTTTTGAGTTCTGGAAATCTGTCGCCAGAATCTCTCGTAGAATTCATCGGTGAATGTGCTGCAAAAATCGGAACCGCGAAATTTTCATTTTTCCGCGATTTCACCTGCCTATAAATAGTAAAAAAATCAAAATATCTCTCATAACTTCCATTTGGGGCCGCGGATTGAGGAGAGGAAAGGGAGAGGAGATTTTCGCCGAAACTTGACCGATCTTCGCGCAGTTCGTTCCTACTTCAAGGTATCGAGGTAACTAGCTTGATTCTTACCTCTGATCACTGTTTCTACTGCGTTTCTTTAGCTGTTTCTGTGCTCAAAGTTTCGAGCTTTTCGTAAAACTATCTGTAACACCCCGATTTCTCGAGGGTCACTTTAGTAACCTTTCCAAAAAAATGTGGGTGAATTTTGCTGAATTAAAAAAAACTAACAACTGAAGGTGTAAATGGACTGGATAATTCCATTTTATTAATAAAATCTTGATTACAAATGATTCCTTTAATTTGAAAGACATAGGGTAAACTAATGCTCGACCACTCCTGAGCCAACAAAAAAAGAAGGTCTCTAGGTTAGGTTCGAATCCTTCAAGAAAACTCGGCTCACCCTCAAGTACTAACCCAAAACCATAATACCACTAAGACACATACATAGTTCTACGCCTGACATCCGCCTGTTCCTTGAATAAAAAGAGAACAAAAACTCATATGATCATCCTACAAGCTTCCACCAACAACAGTAAACTCTCTACCCAAAAGGCTCAAGCCCATAAGACTCTATTCCTCCTCCGAAAGATTCTCCTCGACGGTCGAACAATCGGCCTCCAAAAGGGTTCAAGCAACAGCAGACATGTAGTCAATCTCACGAACGACTTACGGTGCGCTTCACCAAGCTAATGTAAAGGCGTGACAGTTCATCAGATCATCAATGATCCTCCTAATCAGCAGCACCACTGCGACTACCCGAAAAGCATGGAGACTTGATAATGTCGTTGCCCATCACCTGGCAGTCGCCGGCCGCCCAAACACAAGCAATACATACAATGGCGTGCGAGGGTCAACTTCCAGAATATAAGTATATAAATAATAGTAGGTCACAGAGTATACACATAATCACAAACTTATAAGTTTCACGCTCACTCACGCAGATCTATCCATCACGTGGCTTACATAAAATATGAGGGTTGTCCATGACAAATCCCTCCAATATTCATAACAAATCTACTACTTCACAGAAGGCCATATCCCAAATCATATGACATCAAATCATCAAAGTAGTTAAGTGCATGATATGACATGCAATGCCATGCTCAAAATATGATCCAGATAAAATGTCACCCTCACGATGACCCGAAGCATCTCGCTCCGCTGAAGCAGAACACTCCACTGAAGCATCACGCTCCACTGAAGCATCTCGCTCCTCTAAAGCATCTCGCTTCTTGAAGCATCTCGCTTCCCTGAAGCATCTCGCTTCTTGAAGCATCTCACTTCTTAAAGTCCGATCTGATATCGTCCTTCGGAAAGCCGCACGCTCCCCAGGAAATGTATGCATGAGTGCAGTATGGTTAGCCAAACAACGAGTCGTTCTCACCGGATACGCGTGTCAAGCTAGAGTACATTGTCTCTACAACATCCTAAGGTAAACGTCGATCCCCCGACCCAAAGACCTCAACAAGAGAGATGTGCTAGCCGCACTTAGTAACTTTTCTAGTCACCCTGGCTCACCTTCTCGATGGCCAAACAAACTACTCAACAAGCAAAAGAATGCTACTCGCACTCAATGACCTTTGAAGTTACACTGGCTCACCCTCACGATGGCCAAACAAACTATTCAAAGAGCGAAGAGAGTACTACTCGCACTCAGTGATCTCTCGTCACAACGGCTCATCTCTTTATGACCGAACCAACACTTAACAATTATGAGTGCCATCCGCACTCTGTGACCTTCCCGTCACAGCAGATCATCATCCCGATGTCCACACTTAGGTTCACAACCTTGTCAAACCCGGACCGTCGGCAATTCCCGTTTTCAAACTCTTTTCCACCACCTAAGTTTCCTTTGAAAATATTCTCTTATTAAGTAAAAGGTTCTTTCATGAGTTAATACATTATGTCATTAATTTACAAAAATACCAGCTTTCTTTATTCTCTTATTTTCAAAACTTATCAAAACAAAGATTCCCAATAACCCCAAGTGACATCCCCGGGAAAAGCCATGATCCTTAACATGGAAAAGACTCAGATCTCTGGTCAGAGCATGTCTACAATACTTTCAAAAGTGTCACTATCATAAGATAACCAAGTGTTACCCACACTCCGCAATTGCATGCAAAAGCATCAGTTCTAGTAAGTATAATCCAACAAAAGCATATGCACAAATATCAAGAATCTGACATAAAATAACATACAATCCAGTTTGACAAGAACCACAACAATCGGCCGAAGCCTCAACAGAAAGCAATGGCATAAGCCTTAGAAAATAGCAATGACATAAGCCTCAGTCAATCACAATCATCAATAATTAATATATGTCGAATTATCGACACCTAAAGCCTTAACAAGCAAGTAAGTTACCTTCAAAACAAGCATATATCACATATTTTCAAGCAATATAATAGCCGAAGCGAAGTGCCCTCACCTGTGCTTTGTCCAGTTTTGTAACGCAAAGCTTGCTCTCTTTCCAAATCGATCACTCCCGCTACTTGAATTAAGCACAAGTTCGCTCCTCGCACTCAAGACAACCTCTCCAATTTTTTTTTCAGTAAAACTCATGCACTAATGTGTTTTGAACTACTAACCTTAATCTGAACGTAAGGGAAGAGACATTACTTAAGATTGCAAAGACATATTGAATCAACACTACAGACTTGCTTTTTGTAGGCACCGAGATTAGTAGTTTACTCACGGATTAATGGATCAGAATACATGAGTAAGCTGTGTGTATCATGGCATAGGGTGAAATGTGTCAATTGTTGGTAGGTAGTAGGCTTGGATTATCATTTTTCCTTGAGTAAACTGAAGACACGTGGTCTTTCCTCAGGTAAATTTCTTCCACGTAATTTTTCTAGGCACAGGTTTACAATATTTTTCAACGAAGGTAACAATTCTGATATGGAGTTAAAGCGTAAGTTTTAGTTTTGATAGTGTAGGATTTAACTCATAGAGCTATAGAAAAATATAGGGAAGATGAATTATGATCCCAAAAATTATTAGGGACTCTATGATATAATTTAAGATCACTTTGAGCAAAATTAAGTGATCAAGTGTAATAGTGTTAAACAAGTGTTTTTTTACATTTATATACACATATATACGTTAGTGTATATATATTACTGTCGTGAACTTTTCTTTTTCTTTCTTTCTTTTTTCTTTGTTTTCTTTCTTTCTTATATTTTCTTATTTAGTTAGGGCGAAAATACTAATAATATTAATAATACATCATTTATATAAAGCACACAGAGTACAAAGAACATATCATCTAAAGCTTAATAGCGATTATCGCCCTTAAGCTGATACATAACTAGTTAATTAAATACTTAATCTACCTGGGTCTTACATTACTACCCCCCTTAAAATAGTTTCGCCCTCGAAACTATAAGCCAGAGATCAGTTTTAGTTTCTGCTCCATCAGCTTCCTCGCTATCCATGACATAAACTCTCCCCTTTGCAGCTGTACGCTTCCCCTTCACAATATTAACAGTTGGCTCCGCCATAGGTGCCTTGCACTCGACGGCCATATGCCCCGGCTGGTTACAATTGAAACATCGGGGCCCTTGGTTCTGACATGAGTTAGCATAGTGTCCATTCTTCCCACACCTGAAACATGTCACCTCAGGGTGTGCTGATTGGCTTCCTGCCCCTGGAGTAGCAGCAATCATAGGTTTGTACGATCCTGGGGTAAAACCTCTCCCCTCCGGAAGCTGATACGGCTTCCTCTGCTGTAATATTTCCGTCTCGTGGTTGTTTTGGGACCTCGACCTCATCAGCCCCCCAGTTCCTACTCGGTTCATCCTTTTGTTCTTCATCATCTCCACCTCGGTTGCCTTCTCCACCAATGCTTGAAACCGTGTGATCCCCAACGGTCTCACATAATCTTCAATATCTGCTCGCAATCCATTCACAAATCGCTTACACATGTAGCGCTCATCGACCTGGTTGTTAAAGAATTGGAAATGCTTGGCCAAAGACTCCAGCTTGGAAGCATACTCTGGTATGGTCATGCTCCCCTGACGAAGGGTCAGAAATTGTGATTCCCTCTCATCCCGGGCGCTGATTGGAAAGTACTTATCCATAAATGCAGCACGGAATGAGTTCCAATTCACTTCTTCATGGTTGGCCTCCATGATCCCTCTGGCGCCCCTCCACCAGTACTCAGCATCCCCCAGCAAAAGGTAGGTAGTCAAGCCCACCTTGGCTCCCTCAGCAGTCTGCAGAACTCCGAAGATCTTCTCGATTTCTTGGATCCAGAGATCCGCCTTGTCCGGGTCAGTTCCACCCATGAACTTGGGTGGATCCTGCCTCCTGAAGTTAGTCAGTCCCCTGTTCTGGTCTAGGGTCGCCTCTCTCTCACGCTGATGTAGCTCACGCGCAGCCTTGTCAGCACGCCTCTGAGCATTGTCAGCTGCTTGCGCCGTCATAGCTTGGGCCATAACGGCCATCGCCTCCGCAAGTTGGTTCGTGTTTACCATTCCTTTAACTAAATCAAACAGTTAGTACCCATCATAATATAGTACGGAATATACTAATTCATTATGATTAAGTAGTAACTCAAACCAGCGAAGCGGCAATCGCTTCACACACACAAACAAGGTTTGACCCTTTTCAGAGTCCACACAACTTAGCACACAAGACCTATTCCCCAAGACTCCTGAAAGACTCGACAAGCTCTGATACCACAATGTAACACCCCGATTTCTCGAGGGTCACTTTAGTAACCTTTCCAAAAAAATGTGGGTGAATTTTGCTGAATTAAAAAAAAAACTAACAACTGAAGGTGTAAATGGACTGGATAATTCCATTTTATTAATAAAATCTTGATTACAAATGATTCCTTTAATTTGAAAGACATAGGGTAAACTAATGCTCGACCACTCCTGAGCCAACAAAAAAAGAAGGTCTCTAGGTTAGGTTCGAATCCTTCAAGAAAACTCGGCTCACCCTCAAGTACTAACCCAAAACCATAATACCACTAAGACACATACATAGTTCTACGCCTGACATCCGCCCGTTCCTTGAATAAAAAGAGAACAAAATCTCATATGATCATCCTACAAGCTTCCACCAACAACAGTAAACTCTCTACCCAAAAGGCTCAAGCCCATAAGACTCTATTCCTCCTCCGAAAGATTCTCCTCGACGGTCGAACAATCGGCCTCCAAAAGGGTTCAAGCATCAGCAGACATGTAGTCAATCTCACGAACGACTTACTGTAAGACCCAAGATTTTAAGCTTAGAATAAGTGGAAGAGATTTCCATTTACGATTAGGGTTGATGTAATGTGAAGGGAAACCTGAACGAAAGTTTATTAAATGAAATATATTTATGAAGGAGAAAGTTCAGGAAAAGTTCAAGGATTGCAATATGATAGATAAAAGTTATAGCACGATCGTTATACGCTTAAATCTAGGTCAGAAACCCTAGTATATAGCTAATTTTCACTTTTAGGCACGACGGAAGTTAATTCCAAAAATCTTCAGAGAAATGTTAGAACTTCTCTTTTTCCATATATCACAATCGTTTCGAGGCGAAACTCTAGGATCTACGAACGTCCGATTCCAATCATCGGAAGTTTGCCGAAACCGAATCCCTGGTATTTCAAAACCCTAGAATCACCCGACTATGGGGACTTTATCTATTCAGAGCTTCAAATGAATATTCTACACGTGTACACCCATTTCTCTTGATGATTTCAATCTTTCTTCCGAAGGAAGTTTTCTATTCCGACATTCGATGCAAAAAGCAACTTATCGGGTAAAATAGTTTTATACCGACTTTGCATTAGTTGCCAAAAATACAAGGAGACATCTTCTTAGCTTAGGAATTCCTTTGCCAAAACATATCTAATAATTCACGGAGAATGACGCCGGAAAAATCAGATTCGCGAAACTTTCATTTTCCCGCGAATTTCCAACCTTTATATATAGCAAAGAAAGGAAGAAAAACTCAAATTCTCCTCCATTTTCTCTCTTCAAACCCGCGAGCTTCAACAAGGAAGAAGGAAGAAGAGTTTTCTTCATTACTTGCTTGATCGTTGATCCGTTAGTCGCTGCTTCAAGGCTTCGAGGTATAGTCGCTAATCCTTACCTCTGATCGCTTTTTCCATAGCTTTTCTGTAGAGTTTTCTGAGCGGATAGTTTATGGGTTTTTGCAAAACTATCCTGAATCTTTCATTTCTGATTCTAAACCTCTTCCTTATGCGCCCAAGATCACTTCTGCCGGATTAGATTTTCCGTTATGTCGCCGGAATTCCGTCGGAATCAATTTGAACCTAAAATACCCATTTTTGGAGTTTTTGGTGTAAAGCTTCAACCTTTAGGCTGAAAACTATCGCCTTAGCTTAGTGTTAGTAGGATTAGTTGTCATAAACGTCGTTAGTAACGTCCCTGCAAAATTTGGTTTTTGGGATTTCAGTTTTGAAATTTCTAAGTTAAAAATCATGACCAAAATACCCCTGCGACAGTTTTTGATCCGATAATTTTTCCGAGTTCAGAATACCCTTAGTTACGGCTAATGAAAGCATAGGAACCAAGTTTGATCGAAGAAAAATCGAGCCCCATAATTGTGTAAAGTGGCCGAGCCCTATAGGGGAGGAAGGGGAAAATTTCCTTTTCCGAAAACTTGTCTTTCGCGCTAGATTATCGTACCTTAGAGTATAGATTACTTCGAGTAACCTTAGTAAGTATCGATAGCTTAGTTCTCGATAGATTCTGATAGTATTTCTGTGGTTTTGCTCTAAAGGTGATTTTGAGGAATTTCCAGCGGAGCAAGGCTTTGATTGTGGAACTTTAGGAGATAACTCTGGAGAACCTACAGGTGAGGGCTTCTCACTGAATCTCTAGTTAATGCTTAGGGTCGATGTTTCGACATTGTTTACTGTTTATGCACTGGAATTGTGTGTGATTGGAAAATGTTTTCTGAGGCTTCGGCTGACAATGTAGATGATTCATCTACTGAATGTTTTTGAGATTGTCTTACATGCTATGTGCTATGTGGGTAGTCTAGGATGTGTGGTGCATGCTTTATATGCTAAGTGCTAAGTGTTTATGATGCGATTTATTGATATATGACATGTTGTTGATTGTGATGATTTGAATATGCTCTGTACTGGAATCTGAGATTCTGAATGGTGAGAATAGCGGGCAGGTCATGCCGATTTTATTTTGAGAGTTTTGAGAAAGTTTGATAGGACGAACGAGGTTCGGGCCTTAATTTTGTTTAGTGGATCGAGACATCCTCTGGAAGCGACTTGGGATTGGGAGATCCTGGAAATGTATAAGACTTGCGATAAGACAAAATGGAACCTATTTTATAAAGAAAATTCATAAGACCTTAAATAACCTATAAATCTTTAAGTAATGATAACAACCTCGAAGGAAGGCATTGGAAGTGAAATCTTAATTCTGGAAAACGAGGAGTGTCGTCGGATCCAAGTGTTGAGTATGTCGTTGTTGTGCTGTTGGAGCAGCGTTTGTTGATGTGCTGTTGGAGCAGCGTTTGTTGTTGTGCTGTTGGAGCAGCTATGTTGTTGGGCTATCCTGGGGATAAGTCCGGGGAATTGATAGTTCCCGAGTATGTGATACTCTTGTGCTGTTGGAGCAGCTATGTGTTGTCGTGAAGTGTGTCTTTTGGTCGCAGAATCGACTTTACCTTAGGGTAAGCTTTTAGAGACTTTAATTTCCCTAGAACACGTGGCGACGTGTCGAGTGAGGACGGAGACGTTGTTTGACTAATCATTTTGCATACATGCAACATTAATGAGGTATTAACACAGGACGTACTCTGGACCTCGTCGGTTTCCAAAATGGTCATAAGACCCGGAATGTCGTGAAAGAGCGTTTGTAGACGTCTCTTGTAGCAGACCGAAATGGCAGACCTACGGGTTTACTGCTGATCTGACTACCCCTGTTGGAGTAAGAGACACGCGGGCCGAAATGGCACCACCGTGGCTGGTGAAGGGCTGATCCGTTGATGTCCATCCGTTCCGGATTGCATATTGGTTAACTGGGTTAACCTGCATACATATCACGCAACATGCATACTGACTTAGTAGATGAGTGTGGTTGCTATTTGATAAACTTACTTGGAACATGCTAATTGTTATTATTGTCGTTATGATTTTGTGGAACATGCAACCCTAGGAATGATATCTCTAGTTATAAGCCTAAGTGGCTATCTATTAATTGTACCTATTGGGTTTATTATCTACATAGTTCTTTAGAGTTGACCCTCGCGTCTTCTGTGTGTGTTTTGGCGGACAACGCCTTTTGTCAGATGAATATTGTGGATTGGTTCACCATGGTTCACCCTTCGGGGGGAACTAGGTTGGGATGCTGGAACAGGAGCGCGTCGCGGTAGCGAGAGGATGACGGATGGTGTACATAGACTAGGTCGTTCTGGATTTCGAATTCGGACGACGATCATGCTAGCATGTAGGTTTTAGCGCTGGTGTGAGCTCCTCAAGATGGGATTAGTGTAGGAGTAGAGTCTTAGCTCTGAACATCATTTGTTTCTTTTGGGACAGGGTAGCTTCCCACCTATAGCTTTTTGTGTGGTTTCTTTACAGGAATCACAGAGAGTTGGTTGGACTTAGGAGGTCTTGCTTCAGGCCGATGGGCCAGCTGATTCTCAGTTTTGAGGGATGGTGTTGCGGACACTTCACCTTTATTTTTAGTCTGTACATATTGCCTTCGGGCGCTACACTTTTCTTTCCGTCACTGGAGGTTTACTCGTGACGAGGTTACTACTACAGCGGGGGCTGTTTATATATTGTATATTAGTTCTGATTTTGTTATTGTTGGGTTTTATTTAATTCAGTCTTGTCTTAGTTATCATCAAAAAGAAAAATATTTCACGTTTTTCCGCATTAAGTTTACTTTTGGTTACTAAAGTGACGCCACCGAAATCGGGGTGTTACACTTACGGTGCGCTTCACCAAGCTAATGCAAAGGCGTGACAGTTCATCAGATCATCAATGATCCTCCTAATCAGCAGCACCACTGCGACTACCCGAAAAGCATGGAGACTTGATAATGTCGTTGCCCATCACCTGGCAGTCGCCGGCCGCCTAAACACAAGCAATACATACAATGGCGTGCGAGGGTCAACTTCCAGAATATAGGTATATAAATAATAGTAGGTCACACAGTATACACATAATCACAAACTTATAAGTTTCACGCTCACTCACGCAGATCTATCGATCACGTGGCTTACATAAAATATGAGGGTTGTCCATGACAAATCCCTCCAATACTCATAACAAATCTACTACTTCACAAAAGGCCATATCCCAAATCATATGACATCAAATCATCAAAGTAGATAAGTGCATGATATGACATGCAATGCCATGCTCAAAATATGATCCAGATAAAATGTCACCCTCACGATGACCCGAAGCATCTCGCTCCGCTGAAGCAGAACACTCCACGGAAGCATCACGCTCCACTGAAGCATCTCGCTTCTTGAAGCATCTCGCTTCCCTGAAGCATCTCGCTTCTTGAAGCATCTCGCTTCTTGAAGCATCTCGCTTCTTAAAGTCCGATCTGATATCGTCCTTCGGAAAGCCGCACGCTCCCTAGGAAATGTATGCATGAGTGCAGTATGGTTAGCCAAACAACGAGTCGTCCTCACCGGATACGCATGTCAAGCTAGAGTACATTGTCTCTACAACATCCTAAGGTAAACGTCGATCCCTCGACCCAAAGACCTCAACAAGAGAGATGTGCTAGCCACACTTAGTAACTTTTCTAGTCACCCTGGCTCACCTTCTCGATGGCCAAACAAACTACTCAACAAGCAAAAGAATGCTACTCGCACTCAATGACCTTTGAAGTTACACTGGCTCACCCTCACGATGGCCAAACAAACTATTCAAAGAGCGAAGAGAGTACTACTCGCACTCAGTGATCTCTCGTCACAACGGCTCATCTCTTTATGACCGAACCAACACTTAACAAATATGAGTGCCATCCGCACTCTGTGACCTTCCCGTCACAGCAGATCATCATCCCGATGTCCACACTTAGGTTCACAACCTTGTCAAACCCGGACCGTCGGCAATTCCCGTTTTCAAACTCTTTTCCACCACCTAAGTTTCCTTTGAAAATATTCTCTTATTAAGTAAAAGGTTCTTTCATGAGTTAATACATTATGTCATTAATTTACAAAAATACCAGCTTTCTTTATTCTCTTATTTTCAAAACTTATCAAAACAAAGATTCCCAATAACCCCAAGTGACATCCCCGGGAAAAGCCATGATCCTTAACATGGAAAAGACTCAGATCTCTGGTCAGAGCATGTCTACAATACTTTCAAAAGTGTCACTATCATAAGATAACCAGTGTTACCCACACTCCGCAATTGCATGCAAAAGCATCAGTTCTAGTAAGTATAATCCAACAAAAGCATATGCACAAATATCAAGAATCTGACATAAAATAACATACAATCGAGTTTGACAAGAACCACAACAATCGGCCGAAGCCTCAACAGAAAGCAATGGCATAAGCCTTAGAAAATAGCAAGGACATAAGCCTCAGTCAATCACAATCATCAATAATTAATATATGTCGAATTATCGACACCTAAAGCCTTAACAAGCAAGTAAGTTACCTTCAAAACAAGCATATATCACATATTTTCAAGCAATATAATAGCCGAAGCGAAGTGCCCTCACCTGTGCTTTGTCCAGTTTTGTAACGCAAAGCTTGCTCTCTTTCCAAATCGATCACTCCCGCTACTTGAATTAAGCACAAGTTCGCTCCTCGCACTCAAGACAACCTCTCCAACTTTTTTTTTCAGTAAAACTCATGCACTAATGTGTTTTGAACTACTAACCTTAATCTGAACGTAAGGGAAGAGACATTACTTAAGATTGCAAAGACATACTGAATCAACACTACAGACTTGCTTTTTATAGGCCCCGAGATTAGTAGTATACTCACGGATTAATGGATCAGAATACATGAGTAAGCTGTGTGTATCATGGCATAGGGTGAAATGTGTCAATTGTTGGTAGGTAGTAGGCTTGGATTATCATTTTTCCTTGAGTAAACTGAAGACACGTGGTCTTTCCTCAGGTAAATTTCTTCCACGTAATTTTTCTAGGGACAGGTTTACAATATTTTTCAACGAAGGTAACAATTCTGATATGGAGTTAAAGCGTAAGTTTTAGTTTTGATAGTGTAGGATTTAACTCATAGAGCTATAGAAAAATATAGGGAAGATGAATTATGATCCCAAAAATTATTAGGGACTCTATGATATAATTTAAGATCATTTTGAGCAAAATTAAGTGATCAAGTGTAATAGTGTTAAACAAGTGTTTCTTTTCATTTATATACACATATATACGTTAGTGTCTATATATTACTGTCGTGAACTTTTCTTTTTCTTTCTTTCTTTTTTCTTTGTTTTCTTTCCTTCTTATATTTTCTTATTTAGTTAGGGAGAAAATACTAATAATATTAATAATACATCATTTATATAAAGCACACAGAGTACAAAGAACATATCATCTAAAGCATAATAGCGATTATCGCCCTTAAGCTGATACATAACTAGTTAATTAAATACTTAATCTACCTGGGTCTTACACTATCCGTTTTTCTTGATTTTTCGCATGGGGTATCTTCTGTACGTGCCCAAGAGCCTAGAACCCTCGCCGATATTCGCCGATTTTGATCGAGTTGTCATGGATCTGAAAAACTGATTCAAAACCCTTTTTGCGCACATTTCGAAACTTTAATGTCGAAAAGTCGCAATCCGACTTCGTGCCTTTAGGATTAGTTGTTACAAATGTCGTTAGGAACATCGCTGTCAAATTTGTTTTCCGAAGTGTTTACTTTGAGGTTTTGAGCTTTTATTTTGGACCAAAACGCCCCTGAATAGCCGTAATTCGATCCGATCGTCCGAAAATTTTTCCGACAGTTTCTTTGCCATAGTTTTACCCTAAAACTACCTTGTAATCAGATTAGATCGAAGAAAAAGAGCCGGAGCTCTTTTCTCTTTATGGCCGAGAGTTTAGTCAAGGGGAGGGGGGGAAGAGTTTTTCGTTTTCGAAAACTTGTCATTTCGTATCCGATTATTGTATTCTGAAGCTTCGATGCTTTGTCTATCGTTAATGAGTTGTATTGTGATCGAGCTAATCGATTTTGTTTGGATTTCTGCTTTGTTTTCTCCGAGGTTCAGTTGAAGGAACTTTGGGTATCTCAGAGAAATCGTGTGAAGGAAATTTAGACCACGAGGCTGGAGCAACTCGAGGTTAGGGCAACTTACATATGCATGATAGGCGTCGATAAATTCGACTTATGTATGATTTTGATATTGTTTATGATGATGATTTATTGTTATGATTGTTTTCATAACTTATGATATTGATGTTGTATTGAATTGTGCGTTTTGACGCGACTTCGGAGCGAAGAATCATTGAACTGATTCCTTTTGATTTTTCGGGTTGGATGAACAACCCTAGGCAAGTCCAAACTCAAGGGTTGAGACTTAGCTATCGTTTATATACTTAGACTTTCCCCGGGGGGTTACATTTGGTGGGTTTTTGGAAAACTTAGAATGAATAGAATTTCGAAAACTAAAGACCTTAGAGAACTTAGTCTTCAAAGAATTAAACTCATAACCTGACTAATTAAATTCGAAACGTTTTCATTAACGAATGAACCATAGGGAACCTAAAGGGGAAAATGATTGCGAAAGACGGGGAAAAGTCGTCAAGTCTTGAAGTTACTGGGAATTGGGGAAAGCCACTGAGGCGATCTACGGTGATGATTGAAAGTGACCGAGTACTATAGTACTCTTGTTGTTGGAGTTTGTGTTGTATTGACCGACACTAAACTCTTGGGTTATGAAATTGGGTTTAAGCTAAACACTTGTGTTGTGAGGACGATTCGATGTTTGGCTAACCATATTGCATCATGCATCATTCGGTGAAGAACGGGAATGCTTCACCAATAGTGAAGAACGGGAATGCTTCACAAGTGAAGAACGGGAATGCTTCACGAAGGTTGGGGAATTGCCTTCATCGAAGAACACAAAGATGTATCTTCGGCATAGCGGGCTGATCCGACTTTGCATGGGTTTGTAAGCGACACCCGAGCGGAAATGGTTAAACACTAGGCCGGTGTTAGGACTGACTCGATGGTGCCCATCTCAAACAACTATCCGGATCATATTGAATTGCATTTCACGCATACATTCACCCTGACTGGAATTGTGTGTTGTTTGCATTACTGAATTATTGTTAGAGCCGATAACATGCTAGGAATATATTTATATATATATAATAACATATATATATATTCCCCAATCACATGTTGTTTGTATATCTACTCTCTACTCTATTCCGTGAGTTGACCCTAGCGCCTTGACTTTGGTTTCATGTTTGTGTTTGGGCAGTCGGCCTGCTTCCAGATGTCGACGGTGGATTGGGTTTCGATGGTCTCTCCCTCGGGGGGATCAGGTTTGAGTTGGTTGACCGACATGCCCCCACCGCTTGGGTGATCTATCTTGTGGGTCATCGGGCGACGTACCGGGGAAGGGTCATGGAGGACCGGACTGACGAGCATGGACGTCTGACGAAGGGAGATTTACGACGCATGGAGCTGAGCTTCAACTTGCCAACTTCAGTTCGCTGTGGACTCGGTACTGGGAGGGTAGGTTTAGGCAGGCGTCATATTGTGTGTAGAGCTCTGATTCGTTTTGCTTTTGGGACAGGGTAGGTTCCCGACGCATGACTTTTTGTGTGGTTCTCTTACTAAGGGATCACAGTGAGTCAGTCGGACCATAGGGGTCTTTGACTAGGCCATTTTGAGGCCGACTTTCTCCTAGTGGATTGTAATTATAACTTTCTCACTCACACTTCTGGATCTGTATACATTTGCCTACGGGCACACTACTTTGGAGTCACTGCGAGTGCGCGTGACGTGGGAGTGCAGCTGAGGCTGTACATGCGTATATATTTGTATATCAGTTATTTTAGTTGTTGGGTTATGTCTTTATTTTCTATCGCTTTATTTAAAAGGAATCAAACGAAAAAAATTACCTGTTTTCCGCGTAAAGTTTATTTTTAGTTACTAAAGTGGCACCTGGAAATCGGGGTGTTACATTGTGGTATCAGAGCTTAGTCGAGTCTTTTGGGAGTCTTTGGGGAATAGGTCTTCTGTGCTACGTTGTGTGACTCTGCAAAGAGTGAAAATTGATTGTCTGCAGTGCGATTTTCGCTCTAATTGTTTGCGTTACTACGTAAATCATATTGAATGGTTTGTCTAGTGCTACCTTACGGTTAGTACTAATTGGACGTTTGATGAGATATAGGATGGTGGACCCTAACCGGATGGCGGAGGCAATAGCTACACTGATCGAGGCAATGATGAACCAGGCTGCGGAAGACGCTTATATGCGCGCTTAAGAGGCTGCACGTGAGCATCACCAACGACTGATGGCGACGGCAATGTATCAACAAAGAGGAATGAACCGAACAGGAGCTGGGGGACCAATGAGGTCAAGTTCCCAAGGCTACAACGGAAGGGAGAGCTACCATTAGTGGGGACCGTATCAGCGTCCCGAGGGAAGAGATCTTATCTCAAGAGCATACAAACCAACGACTGCTGATACTGGAGGGAAGCAAGTTGGTGACAAAGGCGTGACATGTTTTCGTTGCGGAAAGTTTGGGCATTTTGCTAACAAGTGCTCAGCGATTGGACAGAGATGCTTCAAGCGTAACCGAGAAGGGCATCTAGCTGTGAACTACAAGACACTCCAGGGGGGAACGTCTGACAGTAAGATTGACGAACGCACTGTCGCGGGTGCGTGCCAAAGTATTCTGCTTTGAATGCAGTACAAGGTGTTAACACCAGGATCGATCTCACAAGGACTTGATAAATTATTAATTGATATTAGAGTAAAACAAGAACCCTAAAAGGGGGTTGATTGATTGGATTGAAAAGTAACAAAGCAATAACTAAATAGACTAGACAGAAGAGAGAAAACGTTAGTCATCGGATTATAACATTCAAGTGCAACAAACCTTCATTGGTTACAAAAGATTAATTCTTCCTTATCAATTCCCTAATTCGTGAGAACTAATTAACTAAGCGAAAATTAATTCACAGCTTCCTAAACTAAGCGATTAAGAAACAGTTACGAACTAACATGAATAAGCGAACATGCATCAACTCTTATTTCTAAAACTAAGGAATTAAGCAAACCCTAGATCAGAAATAGAGATGAAGAGAATTAATAAAGAAGAAATTTGCATTAAGAACAGAACCTCAAGTTTGCAAACACAAGAATATTAAAAATCCTAAGACTAACTATGGAGTTTAGCAACTCATACTAGAAAAGATGGAGAGAGATATTAGGAGAAGGTGGAGGAGGTGATGGTGAGATGTGGTGAGGTGGTGAGGTGGTGGTGAGGTGGTGTGGTCTAACAAAAGCCTAAACTCACTTATTTATACTAATAAATAAACTTGTTCATCAAGTAACAATCTTTGTTATCTAAATCTTTTCTAAATCTTCACAAAATCGGTCCCAAATAAAGGAGTAAGCTGCTGAACAATCAGGCATTCGTGGGTCCCACAAGAAGTCTGAATCTGTAACACCCCGATTTCCAGGTGTCACTTTAGTAACCAAAAATAATCTTTACGCGGAAAACAGGTAATTTTTTTTTTCGTTTTCTTTCCTTTAAATCAAAACGATAAAGAAGTAAAGACAAAACTCAACTACTAAACTAACCAATATACATCAAATATAAACATGTACAGCCTCAGCTGCATTTCCACGTCACACACACTCGCAGTGACTCCAAAGTAGTGTGCCCGTAGGCAAATATTTACAGATCCAGAAGTGTGAGTGAGAAAAAGTATAATTACAAACCACTAGGAGAAAGTCGGCCTCAAAATGGCCTAAGCAAAGACCCCTATGGTCCGACTGACTCACTGTGATCCCTCCGTAAGAGAACCACACAAAAAGCCATGCATCGGGAACCTACCCTGTCCCAAAAGCAAAACGAATCAGAGCTATTACAGTAACAACCAACTCCAAAAGACTCTAATCACCCATACCCCTCACTACTATCATCGACCCTCCCTCGATCAGGCATGAAGTCCGGGTCCTCGTCGAAAGCTTCAGTAATAGTCGTTCCGCTCCGGGTCTTTCCCGCACAACGAATCATCACGAACCGGCTGACAGACGCCTGGCAGCAGGCCGACCGCCCAAACACAAACATACAAACAAAGCCAAGGCGCTAGGGTCAACTTACAGAATACAATAGATATACAATCAACTTGTGATAAAGGGGATATATACATATGTTGTATATATATACATATAAGTTATGTATTGCCTACTCTAAGGTATATACATAGCATGTTCTCGAATCTCCTACACAGTTCAATCATTAATACCTAACGATGTTCATCAACATCAAATCATCATAATCTCAACATATGAAGTTAGGTGATAAGGTTAGTCAAACAATGTATCGTCCTCCCAACACACACGTATCCAACTAAACCAATGTTCCCTGTCGTTGCCCTAGGGTAAACGACGATGAAATCTCACGCTTCCATGAAGTCTCACGCTTCAATGGGGTCTTACGCTTTCACGAAGTCTCACGCTTCAGTGAAATCTCACACATTCACGAAGTCTCACGCTTCAGTGAAGTTTCGCGCCTTCACGAAGTCTCACGCTTCAGTGAAGTTGCACGCCTCCGCAAAGTCTCCCGCTTCAGCAAAGGTGTACGCCTCCGCAAAGTCTCCCGTTTCAGCGAAGGTTCCCGTCTCCACGAGGTCTCCCGCCTCAGTGAAGTTTCTGCTTTCACGAAGTCTCACGCCTCAGTGAAGCTTACTCACTTTCACGAAGTCTCACGCTTCAGTGAAGTTCCATGCTTTCACGAAGTCTCACGCCTCAGTGAAGCTTCCCGGCTCATCCTTTGGATGGCTAAATAAACTGCTCAACGAGCGAAGGAGTACCAATGTACTTGGAAACTTATAGTTCCCCCGGCTTATCCTTTAGATAGCCAAACAACAAACTGCTCCGACCCAAACTCAAAACAACCCAAGAGTTAGTGTCGGTCAATACAACACAACTCCACCAACAAGATTACACGAGGGTCTAGTGTCGGTCAATACAACACAGCCCAAACAACAAGAGCACTAGGTGTCGGTCAATACAACACGGCTCCATAACACTTCCCCAAGAGTACTAACGTACTCGGTGACTTTCAATCATCACCATAGCTCACCTTAGTGGCTTTCCCAATTCCGATAACTCTCCAAACCCACAACAAAGGTCGACTTTTCCCCCGCCTTTCGTAAATATTTTTCCCCTTCAGTTCTCCTATGCTTAAACGTTAATAAAAATGATTTCAATTCAAATTAGTCAAATTATGAGTTTATTTCTCAAAGCCTAAGTTTCCCAAGTCTTTATTTTTCGAAAGCTCTATCATTCTAAGTTTCCAAAAATCAACCACCCAAAATACATTTCCCGGGGAAAGTCTAGGAATTCCAACGAATCCCAACAAATGGCTAAGTCTCAAACCCCACATTTGGACTTGCCTAGGTTTGTTCATCCAACCCGAAATGTCAAAGATCACCGGATCAATGAACCTCCACTCCGAAGTTGCGTCAAAACGCTCAATTCAACACATCATCAATATCATCAGTTATGAAACAATCATAACAAGAAATCATCATCATATACAACATCAGATAAAGCATAGGTCGAGTTTATCGACGCCTATCATGCAATCATAGCTAAATATAGCAAGTTGCCCTAACCTCGAGCTGATCCAGCTTCGAAATCACAAGCTCCTTCACTCAAGTGCTCCGAACCTTCCAAAGTTCCTTCAACTGAACCTCGGAGAAAAAAAAAGCAGAACCCAAACAAAATCGATTAGTTCGATCGCAAAACAATACATAAACGATAGACAAAGCACTAAAGCTTCAGAATAGGACAATCAGGTACGAAAAGACAAGTTTTCGAAAACGAAAACTCCCTCCCCAACACTACAAGGTCACGGCCACAAAGGAAAAAGGGTTTCGGCTCTTTTTCTTTGATCAAATCAATTCACAAGGTAGTTTTAGGATAAAACTAAGGCAAAGAAACTGTCGGAACAATTTTCGGACAATCGGGTCGAAATATGACTATCCAGGGGCATTTTGGTCCAAAATAAAGGCTCAAAACTTCAAAGTTATCAGTTCTGAAAACAAATTTGACAGCAACGATCCTCATGACATCCGTGACAACAAATCCTAAAGGCACGAAGTCAAATTATGACTTTTCGACAATAAAGTTTCGAAATGTGAGACAAAAAGGTTTTGAAACAGTTTTTCAGATCCCTGTCAACTGGATCACAATCAGAGTTTACTGATAGAGGTTTTAGGCTCATGGGAACCTAGAGAACATAACCCAAGCAAGAAATCGAAGAAAACGGACAATTTTAGAAAAAGCTCAAAACTGTGAGCACATAAACGACTTCAGAAACTCAGCAGAAACAGTAATCAGAGGTAGGATTCATGATAGTTACCTCGATACCTAGAAGTAGGGACGAACTGCACGAAGATTGGTCATGGTTTCGCGAAAATCTCTTCCTCCCTTGCTCTCCCAAAACTCGCGGCCCAAATAGAAAGAAAATGAGAGGATTTTGCTTTTTCGCGCTATTTATAGGCGGGTGAAATCGCGGGAAAATGAAAATTTCGCGATTCCGGTTTTTGCAGCACGATCACCGAGAAATTCTAAGAGAGATTCTGGCGTCAGAATTCCAGAACTCAAAACAAATATCTAGGATTTGGGAAAAACGATATCCAAAACGCCAAAAGCGGTGTAAGTTAGTCTGTCCCGAAAAACTACTTTTTGCTGTGATGCTCAAACGACAAAACTTCCAACAGAAGAAAGATTGGAAATGTCGAAACAAGTCTGGCAACGCGGACGGAATCTTCGTTAGAAGTCCAGAATAGAAAAAGTCTTCATCCATTGCTCGAAAATAGGGTTTCGAAGCAAAGAAATTAGCGTCAGCGGACATCCGAAAAGTGAAACCTATCGTGCGTACAGTCCAGAGTTCCGAAATGAAACGCTGGTCGATGGAAAAATAAAGAGAATCTTTAAATTTTCCGAGAGTTCGAAATCTCACTCAAAACGTTGCTTTAAGAGCGAAATAGCCTATTCTGGACACGCTCGCCATAAGGCAGGTGTGCAGACGACTCGCACTAACTCCGAAAACAACTACGCAACATTCCTCAAGCAATTCCTGAACTTTCTTCTTCATTGATCTTTCTCAAACAACAAACTCCTGTCACGTTTACACTGATTCTACGCGTGAGTCGGAACTTAACTGGTTCTGCAAATCCAGGTCTTACAATACTCCCCTCCAAAAAGAAAGTTTCGTCCTCGAAACTCAGAGTTCTGCAAAAAGTTCGGGATACAGTTCCTTGATCTCGTCCTCCAATTCCCATGTAGTATTGCCCGGGTCATTGTTCCTCATAACCTTTACTTAAGCAATCTGTTTTGCCCTTGATTGTTCCACGCTTCTATCCCCACTGCTAACTGTCGGCGCCTCAAAAGACAAACCATCATTCAACTTTAGTAAAATTCACTTGTTACCCGTAATATTCATCATCAAAATCCATAACAAAGTTTCATTCCCTCTTAGACTCTGAGGAACTTGTCCAAACATAACAACTTCAAGTATTCATCTTAATACTAACACTTTCCTTTTTGTCACTCCATCACCATCTCGTCACTCAACTTCTTAATCTCTCAATCAAATTCTGACAAACTTCGAGTCCTACACACCTTAGACAGACATTCATAGATTTAAAACCTAAACCTTCACCAAGTTTGGTCCTCTAATGACCTTTAATCCTCCAATACTTCTTAAATGGATATCCGTTTCTTAAAAACTATAACTCCTTCACTTACCCAAACGACCTGACCAGTGTCGTCATGCTTTCACATTCACAACTTATTATGCCAACATCATTCAAATCTTATCACATGGTCATTATGTCCGCAACCTCCTAATCAACATCAATCGATCACCAACTTATGACCAACCTTAACACCCTACACAACCCAGAATTCCTTTACTTCAAGATCACTGTTATATTATACCTCAATGGTCTTAACCCGAAACTCATCTCCAGGTCTTCATTCTTCTAAGATTCAACTCCTATTGTCACAGCTACAACCGTAAGATCTCTTACTCGTATTTGATTCCCAACTCTCAAGGTCAATCTTAACCTCAAAGTTTCAATCTAGCTTAGTGAATCTCACTTAGTAATCTAAGCACAATTGTCTGAAGTCCATATCAACAATCTCAAGTATTCAACTTATGCTAAAACTTTCTTTCTCCAACTCAATCATTAATTCAACACTTTTCAAGCGAAAATTCATCTCTTAAGACTATAATGTCTCCACATATTAATCAAACGCTTAGCAAAACTTATTCCTCGAACTCGACTATAACAATCTAGTTCAGAGCTAATTCTTCTCAATCTCGCTACCATCAAGGTATCATCTAAAACATGATTAAATCCAACTTATTTAGTCTCTAACAACTCCCCTCAGCAATCACATAACCTATGACTTCATAACTTCCGAGAAACTACTTAATACTTTTCCAGCACTAAATCTCTTGACTTGGTCTACCTCTACTTGGAGTAATCACACGAACTAACCAATCAATGTCTATACGACACTCATCGACTTCCACAGCTTAATCTTTTACAATCAAATGCTTAACACGAACTTTCCTCCCAAATCCGACTAATCCTCAATCAATTCAAATTCATCTTACCCGTCCTTCTATCAAAGTCCATAACCAGCTGTGATTCCGAATATCACCCCCTCAATATTAGGTTGATCAGGCCTAATACATCGAAGGTGGAAATTTAGAAAAACCCACTGGAACAGTCAATGAGTTCCTATCCTCCAGTAGTCACAAATATCCTGATACTAAATCCTTTAATGATTCCGCTACGGAACTACACACCCTCAACATGACACGTATACTACCCATACGGAATCTCCCTAAGATTCGTTCTTCAGCTACTAGCTTCCTCATAATCGCATCGGTGGAAGACTACTTTCTAGACTTAGTGTGTTATTCTAAACCTCGTGTAACTTCTATAGTTAAAACACGAGCGGCAGTCAAATAAATTCTTAGTAGGTGTAATAACTGTAAGGTCAAAGCTCAAACAGTATAACTAAGTTAGGTGTGTTGCACATTCTACGAGAGTAATGATGAGCATGTTGTACTAGAATGAGAAAGAATAGTTAGAAGGTTACCATCGTTCTTGCACTCACCTCTGGCTAACCCCTCAGCTCCTTCACCGTCCATGATATAAACCCTTCCTCTAGCAGCAGGGCGCTTTCCCCTTGCAGCATTGACAGACGGCTCCGCCTTGGGTGCCCTACACTGACTGGCGTTGTGCCCCGGTTGGTTGCATTTGAAACACTTGGGCCTCGGTTCTGAGCACGCACTTGCATAGTGTCCCAACTTTCCACACCTGAAGCATTTCACATCTTGGATTGCAATCTGGTTTCCCGTTCCTCCAGCAGCAGCCGTAACCATAGGCTTGTACGATCCTGGGGTAAACCTTTCCCCCACAGGACACTGATAAGGCTTCTTCATCTGAAACTTTCCTTTTCCTTGATAGCTCCGGGAACTCGACCTCATTGGTCCCCCAGTTCTAGCCCGGTCCATCCTCCTATTCTTCATCAGTTCCACCTCGGTGGCCTTCTCAACCAAAGCTTGAAACCTCATAATCCCCAACGGTCTCACTGAGTCCTCAATGTCAGCTCTCAGTCCCCTCACAAAGCGCTTGCACATATAGGGTTCATCAACCTGATCACGGAAAAATCGGAAGTGTTTGGCCAAAGATTCTAACTTAGCAGCATATTCCGGAATAGTCATGCTCCCTTGACGAAGAGTCAGAAACTGCGACTCACGCTCGTCACGAGCACTATCAGGAAAATACTTCTCCAGAAAGGCGGTACGAAAAGAATCCCAGTTCACCTCAACATGGTTTGCCTCCATCATCCCTCTGGTGCCCCTCCACCAGTACTCAGCATCGCCCAGTAGTAGATAAGTTGCCAGGCCCACCTTAGCCCCTTCACTAGTCTGTAGTACTTCGAAAATCTTCTCTATCTCTTGGATCCAGAGATCCGCCTCGTCCGGGTCAGTCCCGCCCGTGAACTTGGGTGGATTCTGTCTTCTGAAATCATTCAATCCCCTGTTCTGGTCCAGGGCTGCTTCTCTCTGAAGCCGGTATAGCTCGCGTGCATCCTCAGTAGCACGCCTATGTGCATTGTCATTCGTCTGTATAGTCATAGCTTGGACCAAAGTGGCCACCATCTCAGCAAGTTGGTTCGCGTTCACCATGTTCTGTATTCGTTTAGCAAACAGTCAGTACCAATCATAAGATAGTATTATGCATAACTATACAATATGATTAGGTAGCAACTTCAATCAATTAAAGCGAAGATCGCTTGGCAGACAATCAATTTTTTTACTCTTTACAGAGTCACACAACCTAGCACAGAAGACCTATTCCCCAAAGACTCCCGAAAGACTCGACAAGCTCTGATACCACAATGTAACACCCCGATTTCCAGGTGTCACTTTAGTAACCAAAAATAATCTTTACGCGGAAAACAGGTAATTTTTTTTTTCGTTTTCTTTCCTTTAAATCAAAACGATAAAGAAGTAAAGACAAAACTCAACTACTAAACTAACCAATATACATCAAATATAAACATGTACAGCCTCAGCTGCACTTCCACGTCACACACACTCGCAGTGACTCCAAAGTAGTGTGCCCGTAGGCAAATATTTACAGATCCAGAAGTGTGAGTGAGAAAAAGTATAATTACAAACCACTAGGAGAAAGTCGGCCTCAAAATGGCCTAAGCAAAGACCCCTATGGTCCGACTGACTCACTGTGATCCCTCCGTAAGAGAACCACACAAAAAGCCATGCATCGGGAACCTACCCTGTCCCAAAAGCAAAACGAATCAGAGCTATTACAGTAACAACCAACTCCAAAAGACTCTAATCACCCATACCCCTCACTATTATCATCGACCCTCCCTCGATCAGGCATGAAGTCCGGGTCCTCGTCGAAAGCTTCAGTAATAGTCGTTCCGCTCCGGGTCTTTCCCGCACAACGAATCATCACGAACCGGCTGACAGACGCCTGGCAGCAGGCCGACCGCCCAAACACAAACATACAAACAAAGCCAAGGCGCTAGGGTCAACTTACAAAATACAATAGATATACAATCAACTTGTGATAAAGGGGATATATACATATGTTGTATATATATACATATAAGTTATGTATTGCCTACTCTAAGGTATATACATAGCATGTTCTCGAATCTCCTACACAGTTCAATCATTAATACCTAACGATGTTCATCAACATCAAATCATCATAATCTCAACATATGAAGTTAGGTGATAAGGTTAGTCAAACAATGTATCGTCCTCCCAACACACACGTATCCAACTAAACCAATGTTCCCTGTCGTTGCCCTAGGGTAAACGACGATGAAATCTCACGCTTCCATGAAGTCTCACGCTTCAATGGGGTCTTACGCTTTCACGAAGTCTCACGCTTCAGTGAAATCTCACACATTCACGAAGTCTCACGCTTCAGTGAAGTTTCGCGCCTTCACGAAGTCTCACGCTTCAGTGAAGTTGCACGCCTCCGCAAAGTCTCCCGCTTCAGCAAAGGTGTACGCCTCCGCAAAGTCTCCCGTTTCAGCGAAGGTTCCCGTCTCCACGAGGTCTCCCGCCTCAGTGAAGTTTCTGCTTTCACGAAGTCTCACGCCTCAGTGAAGCTTACTCACTTTCACGAAGTCTCACGCTTCAGTGAAGTTCCATGCTTTCACGAAGTCTCACGCCTCAGTGAAGCTTCCCGGCTCATCCTTTGGATGGCTAAATAAACTGCTCAACGAGCGAAGGAGTACCAATGTACTTGGAAACTTATAGTTCCCCCGGCTTATCCTTTAGATAGCCAAACAACAAACTGCTCCGACCCAAACTCAAAACAACCCAAGAGTTAGTGTCGGTCAATACAACACAACTCCACCAACAAGATTACACGAGGGTCTAGTGTCGGTCAATACAACACAGCCCAAACAACAAGAGCACTAGGTGTCGGTCAATACAACACGGCTCCATAACACTTCCCCAAGAGTACTAACGTACTCGGTGACTTTCAATCATCACCATAGCTCACCTTAGTGGCTTTCCCAATTCCGATAACTCTCCAAACCCACAACAAAGGTCGACTTTTCCCCCGCCTTTCGTAAATATTTTTCCCCTTCAGTTCTCCTATGCTTAAACGTTAATAAAAATGATTTCAATTCAAATTAGTCAAATTATGAGTTTATTTCTCAAAGCCTAAGTTTCCCAAGTCTTTATTTTTCGAAAGCTCTATCATTCTAAGTTTCCAAAAATCAACCACCCAAAATACATTTCCCGGGGAAAGTCTAGGAATTCCAACGAATCCCAACAAATGGCTAAGTCTCAAACCCCACATTTGGACTTGCCTAGGTTTGTTCATCCAACCTGAAATGTCAAAGATCACCGGATCAATGAACCTCCACTCCGAAGTTGCGTCAAAACGCTCAATTCAACACATCATCAATATCATCAGTTATGAAACAATCATAACAAGAAATCATCATCATATACAACATCAGATAAAGCATAGGTCGAGTTTATCGACGCCTATCATGCAATCATAGCTAAATATAGCAAGTTGCCCTAACCTCGAGCTGATCCAGCTTCGAAATCACAAGCTCCTTCACTCAAGTGCTCCGAACCTTCCAAAGTTCCTTCAACTGAACCTCGGAGAAAAACAAAGCAGAACCCAAACAAAATCGATTAGTTCGATCGCAAAACAATACATAAACGATAGACAAAGCACTAAAGCTTCAGAATAGGACAATCAGGTACGAAAAGACAAGTTTTCGAAAACGAAAACTCCCTCCCCAACACTACAAGGTCACGACCACAAAGGAAAAAGGGTTTCGGCTCTTTTTCTTTGATCAAATCAATTCACAAGGTAGTTTTAGGATAAAACTAAGGCAAAGAAACTGTCGGAACAATTTTCGGACAATCGGGTCGAAATATGACTATCCAGGGGCATTTTGGTCCAAAATAAAGGCTCAAAACTTCAAAGTTATCAGTTCTGAAAACAAATTTGACAGCAACGATCCTCATGACATCCGTGACAACAAATCCTAAAGGCACGAAGTCAAATTATGACTTTTCGACAATAAAGTTTCGAAATGTGAGACAAAAAGGTTTTGAAACAGTTTTTCAGATCCCTGTCAACTGGATCACAATCAGAGTTTACTGACAGAGGTTTTAGGCTCATGGGAACCTAGAGAACATAACCCAAGCAAGAAATCGAAGAAAACGGACAATTTTAGAAAAAGCTCAAAACTGTGAGCACAGAAACGACTTCAGAAACTCAGCAGAAACAATAATCAGAGGTAGGATTCATGATAGTTACCTCGATACCTAGAAGTAGGGACGAACTGCACGAAGATTGGTCAAGGTTTCGCGAAAATCTCTTCCTCCCTTGCTCTCCCAAAACTCGCGGCCCAAATAGAAAGAAAATGAGAGGATTTTGCTTTTTCGCGCTATTTATAGGCGGGTGAAATCGCGGGAAAATGAAAATTTCGCGATTCCGGTTTTTGCAGCACGATCACCGAGAAATTCTAAGAGAGATTCTGGCGTCAGAATTCCAGAACTCAAAACAAATATCTAGGATTTGGGAAAAACGATATCCAAAACGCCAAAAGCGGTGTAAGTTAGTCTGTCCCGAAAAACTACTTTTTGCTGTGATGCTCAAACGACAAAACTTCCAACAGAAGAAAGATTGGAAATGTCGAAACAAGTTTGGCTACGTGGACGGAATCTTCGTTAGAAGTCCAGAATAGAAAAAGTCTTCATCCATTGCTCGAAAATAGGGTTTCGAAGCAAAGAAATTAGCGTCGGCGGACATCCGAAAAGTGAAACCTACCGTGCGTACAGTCCAGAGTTCCGAAATGAAACGCTGGTCGATGGAAAAATAAAGAGAATCTTTAAATTTTCCGAGAGTTCGAAATCTCACTCAAAACGTTGCTTTAAGAGCGAAATAGCCTATTCTGGACACGCTCGCCATAAGGCAGGTGTGCAGACGACTCGCACTAACTCCGAAAACAACTACGCAACATTCCTCAAGCAATTCCTGAACTTTCTTCTTCATTGATCTTTCTCAAACAACAAACTCCTGTCACGTTTACACTGATTCTACGCGTGAGTCGGAACTTAACTGGTTCTGCAAATCCAGGTCTTACAGAATCTTCAATTGAGGTAAACATGAGAGTTGTAGCTCTTTAAGTCAGCTTCGCAGGCCTTCAATCGGATCCTAATTCGGAGTTTTGTAGCCCAAGATATGATCATTTTAGTGCAGACTGTTCCAAACTCGCAGGATTAGCGATAGCAACTTTGCAAGGCAATTCTAACCATGTTAGAAGCTTGTTCTTCAATTGTGCTGAACATGAAAGTTGTAGGGCATCGAGTTAGCTTTCCAACGACATATTATGGGCCTTATTTCGATATTGCTACCTCCAGATTCAACCTGTTCTAGCAAAACAGTCATAGAAACTAAAAGTGTAGAATTAAGCACTTTTCCATGAATAATCCAAATAAGCACTAATGGTCAAAATATGGCTAAGTCATAACAATTAAGCACAAGAATGTACATAATGAAGCTTAAAAAGACACACGTAAAGTGCATCAATTATGCGCTTATCAAAGATGAAAGGGAATGATGCTACCGGAGGGACAGGAAACAAGACTTCGGGAAAAACAGTGACGTGTTACAGGTGCAGGAAAGTGGGGCACTACAAAAACAAGTGTCCAGACGGGGGACCTCTATGCTTCAATTGCAACCAACCGGGACATTTCTCCATAGATTGCAAGGCACCCAAGGGCGAATCATCAGGGAATGCTGGGAAAGGAAAACAACTCGTTGCAGAGGAAAGGATTCATACCAAGGAGGGAGCAAGAGCTGAGGAGTTGAACGAGGAAGAAAGTGGGAACGATGGTAACATTTTAACTGTTCTCTTATTCTAGAATAACTTACTCTTTTATCTTCGAAACGAGTGTGATGCGCCTAACTTGTATTTACTACTTAGACTATGATCTTATGATTATTATCCCTAGTAGGACCTTATTCGAAGTTGCTCGTGATTTAACTATAGAAGTTACACGAGGTCTAGGATAGCACGCTGAGCTAGGAAGTTGTTTTACTGATGCGTTGATAAGGAAGCTAGGACCTCAGGGAAATTCCTTATGGGTACGATACGTAGGATTTTAGGGCGTTTAGTTTTGAAGCGGAGTCGTTAGAGGATCTTTGGGCAAAGGGATTCGTTCGACCAAGTGTTTCACTATGGGGAGCGCCAGTGCTTTTAGTCAAGAAGAAAGACGGAAAGTCGAGATTATGTGTGGACTATCGACAACTAAACAAGGCGACGGTCAAGAACAGATACCCGTTACCGAGGATAGATGAATTGATGGATCAATTACGAGGGGCTGCCGTATTTTCCAAGATAGACTTGAAGTCAGGCTATCATCAGATCAGGGTGAAGACTGAGGATATACCGAAGACTGCATTCAGAACACGTTACGGACACTACGAGTACCTAGTGATGTCGTTCGGAGTGACGAATGCACCTGCTGTTTTCATGGATTACATGAACCGCATCTTTCATGAATTCTTAGATCGGTTTGTGGTGGTGTTTATTGATGACATACTGATATATTCGAAGGACGCGAAGGAACATGAAGGACATTTGCGCCAAGTTTTACAAGTGTTGAGGGAGAAAAAGCTGTATGCAAACCCTTCCAAGTGTGAATTCTGGTTGGAGGAAGTCAATTTCTTAGGCCATGTTATCTCAAAGGAAGGCATAGCTGTGGACCCAGCGAAGGTAGAGACTGTTTTGGCTTGGGAGCAACCGAAGACAGTGACAGAGATCAGAAGTTTTGTGGGTTTAGCTGGATATTATAGACGCTTCATTGAGGGATTTGCCAAGATTGTTGGACCTTTGACTCAACTGACGAGGAAGGATCAACCTTTTGCATGGACTGAGGCGTGTGAATCAAGTTTTCAGACTTTGAAGGAACGTTTAACGACGTCACCTGTGCTTATTTTGCCACAACCGGAGGAACCTTATGAGGTCTATTGTGATGCTTCGCATCAAGGCTTGGGATGTGTACTGATGCAGCATCGGAAAGTGGTGGCTTATGCTTCGAGATAGTTGAAGACTCACGAGAAGAACTACCCGACTCACAATTTGGAGTTAGCTGCTATTGTGTTTTCGCTTAAAATCTGGAGGCATTATCTCTATGGGTGTACTTTCACGATATTTAACGATCACAAGAGTCTTAAATACTTGTTCGATCAGAAGGAGTTGAACATGAGGCAACGAAGATGGATGAAGTTTATCAAGGACTATGAGTTTACGTTGCAATATCACCCTGGGAAGGCAAATGTAGTTGCTGATGCTTTGAGTAGGAAGATGCATGTCTCGTCAATGATGGTTAAAGAGTTACTGGAACAATTTCGAGATATGAGTTTAGGTGTGACACCGTCTGAGGGAAAATTGAAATTCGGAATGATCAGAATCGCCAGTGGACTGATGGAAGAGATTAGAGAGCGACAATTGCAAGATGCGTTTCTGCTAGAGAAAAGGAACTTAGTAATTCAAGGGAAAGACCCGGAATTCAAGATAGGAACTGACAATATCCTACGATGCAAGGACAGAGTTTGTGTACCCAACAATCCAGAATTGAGAAGGATAATCATGGATGAAGGACACAAGAGCAAATGGAGCATTCATCCGGGAATGACAAAGATGTATCAAGATTTGAAACTGAATTTTTGGTGGCCGGGAATGAAGAAACAAGTGGCCGAGTATGTAGCTGCATGTTTGACTTGTCAGAAGGCTAAGGTAGAGCATCAAAGACCTGCTGGTATGCTACAGAGTTTAGACGTGCCAGAATGGAAATGGGATAGCATATCCATGGATTTCGTGGTAGCTTTGCCAAGAACACAGAAGCGACACGATTCGATTTGGGTGATTGTGGATCGTTTAACCAAGTCAGCGCATTTTCTACCAGTGAGAACTACCTACAACGTGGAAAAGTTAGCTGAGATTTATGTGTCTGAGATTGTGCGACTACACGGAGTTCCGACGAGTATTGTGTCTGATCGGGATCCAAAGTCTACTTCGCACTTTTGGGGAGCTCTTCATGATGCGTTAGGAACCAAGCTGAGGTTGAGTTCGGCGTATCATCCACAAACTGATGGGCAAACGGAGAGAACTATTCAGTCGTTAGAGGATCTACTACGTGCTTGTGTGTTAGATAACAGAGGAAGCTGGGATGATCTTCTGCCATTGATCGAATTTACATACAACAATAGTTTTCATGCGAGCATTGGGATGGCAGCGTATGAAGCTTTGTATGGTCGAAAGTGTAGAACACCGTTGTGTTGGTATCAAGATGGGGAGAGTTTGTTGATTGGGCCAGAACTTCTGCAACAGACGACTGAGAAGGTTAAGCAGATAAGAGAAAAGATGAGAGCTTCACAGAGCAGACAGAAGAGTTATGCTGATCAGAGACGCAGAACCCTAGAGTTTGAAGAGGGCGACCATGTGTTTCTACGAGTTACTCAGACTATGGGGGTTGGACGAGCTATTAAGTCAAGGAAGCTCACGCCAAAATTCATTGGACCTTACCAAATCACTCGACGTGTTGGACCAGTTGCGTATCAGATTGCGCTACCACCGTTTCTTTCCAACATTCACGATGTATTTCATGTGTCGCAGTTGAGGAAGTACATTCCAGACCCGACTCATGTAATCGAGCCAGACAACGTTGAACTGAAGGATGATTTGACCTTTGAGGCACCGCCAGTGAGTATTGGGGATAGAAGAGTGAAACAGCTGAGAGGGAAGCAGATTGCATTAGTGAAAGTGATATGGAACAACGATACAGGAGACGCTACATGGGAATTGGAAGACAAGATCAAGGAACTGTATCCCGGACTTTTCGCAGAACTCTGAGTTTCGAGGACGAAACTTTCTTTTTGGAGGGGAGTATTGTAAGACCTGGATTTACGGAGCAAGTTTAATTTCTGACTCACGCGTAGAATCAGTGTAAGCGTGACAGGAGTTTGATGTTTGGGAAAGATTAATGAAGACAAAAGTTCAGGAATTGCTTGAGGAATGTTTCATAGTCGTTTTAGGAATTAGTGCGAGTTGTCTGCACACCTGCCTTATGGCGAGAGTGTCCAGAATAGGCTAATTTCGCTTTTAAAGCAACGTTTAAGTGAGATTTCAAATTCTTGGGAAAATAAAAAGTTCTCTTTATTTTTCCTTCGACCAGTGTTTCATTTCGGAACCCTGGACTGTACGCACGATAGTATTCACTTCTCGGAAGTCCGACGACGCTAATTTCTTTGCTTCGAAACCCTAAATTCAATCACTGAATGAAAACTTTTTCTATTCGGAGCTTTTAACGAAGTTTCCGTTCGCGTTGCCAGATTTGTTTCGATGTTTCCAATCTTTCTTCAGAACGAAGTTTTGTCGTCTGACCTTCACAGCAAAAAGTAATTTTTCGGGACAGATTAACTTACACCGCTTTTGGGATTTTAGAGATCGTTTTTCCCTAATTATAGATATTTGTTTTGAGTTCTGGAAATCTGTTGCCAGGATCTCTCTTAGAATTCATCGGTGAATGTGCTGCAAAAATCGGAACCGCGAAATTTTCATTTTTCCGCGATTTCACCTGCCTATAAATAGTAAAAAAATCAAAATATCTCTCATAACTTCCATTTGGGGCCGCGGATTGAGGAGAGGAAAGGGAGAGGAGATTTTTGCCGAAACTTGACCGATCTTCGCGCAGTTCGTTCCTACTTCAAGGTATCGAGGTAACTAGCTTGATTCTTACCTCTTGTGTGACTCGGATTTTTAAAGCTTAGAATAAATAAATTAATTTCCTGTTCACAATTATGATTTAATACAACGTGAAAGGAATTTACATAAGTGGTTGCTGTTTAAAAATAATTTAATGAAGAAGGAAATTCATGGATTAATTAATTCTATCCCTGTAGTCAATTTAGTCGATAACTTGACTCATTTACATGACTGTCTTAGAACGAGAGCGTCTATATAGAGCCAAAGTACTCTTAAAACACTGTAGAAATTAAGTCATAAGAATTCTGGAGATATACAGAATTGCTCGTATACCTTCCTACGACAAGAAGATTAATACGAAACCCTGGAATTTACGAACACTCATTTCCGATACCGGGAGGTTTGCCGAAACTGAATCCCTGGTTTTTCTAGAGTTATTAAATTAACCTACGATGAAGACTTTTCCTGTTCGGAGCTTCAAATAAAGATTTCATCCGTGTATGCCCACTCTAATCGACGTTCCAAATCTTTTTTCAGAAGGAAGTTTCTTCATCCGACGTCAAACGCAAAAAGTAGTTTTGCGGCATATTTCAACCCATACTACGTTCAAGCTATTTTCTCACTTAAATGAACCCGATGCAAGTATCGTCCTTTCTTGGATCGATACTTAGATTAATTGCATAATATGACAACGTCATATTTGTTCTAATTGTCTAACAGTTATTCTTTAGCTCAGTTTTTACTCATTTTCTTGTCGATGAATCGTTTTATTTTGCCCAAAGTGATCCAAATTTATATTTTATCATTTCATAGAATTCCTCTTAATTTTTGGGATAATAAAATATCACCCCTATATTTTTCTCTTAACTCTATGAGCTAAATCATTCAGTGTCTAAATCAATTCGTACCAGTTTCAAAAATATCTTTACAAAATATCTATTCATCCTTATCCCTCCACCAATCCGTTCTCATCCTCTCTCCCTTACATCTTCACGTTTTATTTCTTTCCTCTGCAGAACACATTTTCTTCATCTTTTCTCCTTCTAATACACAACATCATTTTTCCTTTCCTTTCATTTCTTTTGCTGCAGCTCACCAATTCTTTCCACTTATTCTTCCTCTCTCTTTCTCTTTTAATTTTCTTTCCCTGGGCATCATACAAACGCACAGCACCACACATCATCATAGCTTTTTCTCATTCCTTTACCAACAAAACACCACAACCATCATGAAATCACGTGGACAGCACCACAACACTACTACAAGCTTGCCATCTTCTTCTTCAACATATCACCACCACTCCTCACTATCATTATCTTCTCATGTTATGGTAAAAAAACCTCTTCTCCTTTTTTTCATCATGTTTTTAGTCAATTAAAATTATCCCTTTAGCTTCCATACATAGTGCTTTCATTAAAGTTATGATTATGGAAATGATTTATTGAACCATGATTTTTGTTTCTAAAAAGGTTGAGTTCTTGTCTTTGTAAAATTTTCAATTAGAGTTTTTCCAAAGTGCTTTTACAAATGTTTTCAATTAGAGCCTATGTCATGTGTTTTGGGTTTGGAAAATCAATTCTGAAACTTGTTTTTGTTTAGTGAAAATCATAAGTTAAGTTTGAGGACTAAAAGTTTATTGTGGGAAAACTTTAGGATTAAAGCACAAGTGGCTGAGAAGTTTTGGGTTAAACCGGAGTTTTAAAAGTCTTGGGGTTTGTTTGATAAATTTATTAAAGATTGAGGGTTGAAAAAGAACTTACTTTTATGTGAGGACCTTTTCGTGATTATGTGCTTATCAAGGGACTAGGGTTGAATTATTTAAAAGTTGAGGATTTGTTTGCGAAATGTGTTTTTTTAAGAACCTTTCTTTAAACTCACAAATATTTTCTCTTCGGACTTTAGTCCTTGGAACATAAAGCATATGCATTAACCTAAGTAAGTTAGTAGGATTAGTTGTCATAAACGTCGTTGGTGACGTCCCCATCAAATTTGTTTTTCGAAATTCCAATTTTGAAATTCCGAGCTAAAAATATTGACCAAAATACCCCTGCGACAGTTTTCGACCCGATAGTTTTTCTGAGAGTTTCCCTGGCCTAGATATTGCCTAAGAATACCTAGGAATTGATTTAGATCGAAGAAAAAGTTCGAAAACCCTATTTTCCATAGTGGCCGAAACCTATTTGCTTGGGTACCGTGTCCAAAAATAATTTTTGGGTCTCTATGACCTGAGCCACTGCGTAGCTCTTTCAATTGTCAAAATTTTGGCGCCGGTTTCGTGTCATTCTGAGTTCTGTAGCTCGAGTTATGCACGTTTTAGTGAATAAAGTGTTTTTGTACAAAACTTGAATCGAGTCAAAACTCATCCATTTGGGAAAAAGCCTTTCCATTCGTGCCTAAATGTGGTACTCTGAATCTCCTTGAGCTTTGTCTAACTTTAGTTAGTATGGTTTCGATTATATCGACTTAATTTGATTGATTTTTGCTTTGTTTGCTCTAAGGTTCGTTTGTGGAAACCTTGGGCTTGACTGAGCAAGCTTGTGAGCGAGACCTGCACCGCGAGACCAGAACAACTCGAGGTTAGGGCAACTTACTTACTAGCTATTGATTTATAGGCGTCGATAAATTCGACTTGAATATTGCTTGATATTGAATATTGCTTGATATTGAATATTGCTTGGGTATTGTTTATCGTTTGAAATTGGAAAATGTTTCTGGAGGCTTCGGCCGAGTGAACTTATATGAGACGTGTGTCTCCGTTTTCTGAGAGGCTTCGGCCGTTTACTGGTTTCTGTCTTATCGCTTTCTAGTGGATATGACAAGGTTATGTTTACAGCATTGCCATATTGATTCATCGCTCGATAGAGCTTGATGTATTTGCGTTTATGATTAAATTGTGCTGACTATATTCGTGCATTTTGATGCCACTTTTGGAGTGTAGAATACACTTACCTTCGTCATGACGATGACGGGTTTGGTTTGGGAATGTTTGTTAGGTCGAACCAAGGTTCGAACCTTCATTGTTTTAGGGGATCTAGTGCTTTCTCGGGGAGTTGTTTGGGTTTGATGAGAACTTTGAACTTATAGAGTTTTGGACCGAAAATAATCATAATCTGTTTTATGTAAATAAATCCATAATATATTTATTAAGAATATAATGCTTTTAATTAATGACGATGATTCAACGGAAAAGACTTAGGAATGAAAGTGAGTTTGGAAAACGGGAATGGGTCGGTGATCCTAGCTTTGGGAACTTTATTTTGAAAGGTGTTGGAAATGAAAACTGAACTTTGGAATTAACGACATAATGGACTAACTTACGATGGAACATTTTACCTAATAAGAGAACTATTTTTTTAAGGGAACTCATATTATGGAAAAGAATTTGAAGACGGGCTTTAGCCAATGGTCTGGGCGTTAGTAAGGTACCTAGTAGAGTACTCTTGGCACAGCAGGAAGTGACGGTCAGCCGCGTAGAGTTGTATTGTGCCTGTTGATGTCTGGCGTAGCAAGCAGAATGGTTAAACCCGTAGGGTCATAACCGACTTGATTACAGCCTAGGTTTCTCATTGTAGAAGCCTCTGGTCAATGAACCCATTTTTACCTGTGAGGACGAGTCGTGGTTTTGATAATCATATTGCACACATGCATATACGCGATGAAGTGCCAAGTGGAGTACTTCGGTATAGCAGGAAGCAACGATCAGCCGTGTAGAGTTGAATCGGTCCTGACTATACCTGGCACAACAGGAAGTAACGATCATCCGTGTAGAGTTGTGTCGCTCCTGTTGATGTCTGGCATAGCAAGCAGAAATGGTCAAACCGGGTAGAGTTGGATCGTCTTGACTATAGCCAAAGGTGATAAGCGACGCCCGAGCAGAAATGGTTAAACACGAGGCCAGTGTTACAACCGTCTCGAGGTGCCCAGCCTTTAAGTGGCAATACCGTTGGTTTGTCCCGTCGCCAAGCAGAGTGACATCGTTGATTTGTCCCGTCGCCAAGCAGACTGACGTTATTCGGATTTGTGTCAGCATATCCTGCATTGGCACACCATGCATCTTATTATGATTAACGTTGCATGACATATCATGCACTCTAACTATAGTTGTTGAGATCTGATGATTAGATGTTGATAAACATCGTTATGTGTTTTGATGATTGAATTGTGTAAGAGATTCGATAACATGCTATGTATATACCTTAGGGTAGGCAATACATAACTTATATGTATATATATACAACATATATATATACCCCCTTTATCGCATGTTGATTGTATATCTATTGTATTCTGTAAGTTGACCCTAGCGCCTTGGCTTTGTTTGTATGTTTGTGTTTGGGCGGTCGGCCTGCTGCCAGGCGTCCGTCAGCCGGTTCGTGATGACTCGTTGTGCGGGAAAGACCCAGAGCGAAATGACTATTACTGAAGCTTTCGACGAGGACCCGGACTTCATGCCTGATCGAGGAAGGGTCGATGATAGTAGTGTGGGATATGGGTGGTAAGAGTCGTTTGAGTTGGTTGTTACTGTCATAGCTCTGATTCGTCATTTATATTTTGGGGCAGGGTAGGTCCCCAACACGTTACTTCCGTGTGGTTCTCCGTTGTTGGGAATCCCATGGAGTAGTCGGTTGTAGAGTTCGAGAGGAGGCCATCTAGGGCTGACTATTCCCTTCTGTCACTTGTATAATATTTCGAACTAATTATGCTTTCTGAAAACTTGTAAACCTTGCCGTCACTTGAGGATACTCGTGACGATGCTTTTAGTTACAGCAGGACTGTAATAGTATTGTATATTAGTTTATGTTTATCGCATTTTGGGGTTGAGTCTTTAGTTTAAAATGTTCTTTATTCTAAAAGGAAACGAAGAAAAAAAATACCTGCATTTTCCGCTTTATTTTATTTTCAAGTTACTAAGTGACACCCGGAAATCGGGGTGTTACACCTCTGATCACTGTTTCTACTGCGTTTCTTTAGCTGTTTCTGTGCTCAAAGTTTTAAACTTTTCGTAAAACTATCCGTTTTTCTTGATTTTTCGCTTGAGGTATCTTCTGTACGTGCCCAAGAGCCTAGAACCCTCGCCGATATTCGCCGATTTTGATCGAGTTGTCAAGGATCTGAAAAACTGATTCAAAACCCTTTTTGCGCACATTTCGAAACTTTAATGTCGAAAAGTCGCAATCGGACTTCGTGCCTTTAGGATTAGTTGTTACAAATGTCGTTAGGAACATCACTGTCAAATTTGTTTTCCGAAGTGTTAACTTTGAGGTTTTGAGCTTTTATTTTGGACCAAAACGCCCCTGAATAGCCGTAATTCGATCCGATCGTCCGAAAATTTTTCCGACAGTTTCTTTGCCTTAGTTTTACCCTAAAACTACCTTGTAATCAGATTAGATCGAAGAAAAAGAGCCGGAGCTCTTTTCTCTTTATGGCCGAGAGCTTAGTCAAGGGGGGGAGGAGTTTTTCGTTTTCGAAAACTTGTCTTTTCGTACCCGATTGTTGTATTCTGAAGCTTCGATGCTTTGTCTATCGTTAATGAGTTGTATTGTGATCGAGCTAATCGATTTTGTTTGGATTTCTGCTTTGTTTTCTCCGAGGTTCAATTGAAGGACCTTTGGGTATCTCAGAGAAATCGTGTGAAGGAAATTTAGACCACGAGGCTGGAGCAACTCGAGGTTAGGGCAACTTACATATTAGATAAGATTGCATGATAGGCGTCGATAAATTCGACTTATGTATGATTTTGATATTGTTTATGATGATGATTTATTGTTATGATTATTTTCATAACTTATGATATTGATGTTGTATTGAATTGTGCGTTTTGACGCGACTTCGGAGCGAAGAATCACTGAACTGATTCCTTTTGATTTTTCGGATTGGATGAACAACCCTAGGCAAGTCCAAACTAAAGGGTTGAGACTTAGCTATCGTTTATATACTTAGACTTTCCCCGGGGGGTTACATTTGGTGGGTTTTTGGAAAACTTAGAATGAATAGAATTTCGAAAACTAAAGACCTTAGAGAACTTAGTCTTCAAATAATTAAACTCATAACCTGACTAATTAAATTCGAAACGTTTTCATTAACGAATGAACCATAGGGAACCTAACGGGGAAAATGATTGCGAAAGACGGGGAAAAGTCGTCAAGTCTTGAAGTTACTGGGAATTGGGGAAAGCCACTGAGGCGATCTACGGTGATGATTGAAAGTGACCGAGTACTATAGTACTCTTGTTGTTGGAGTTTGTGTTGTATTGACTGACACTAAACTCTTGGGTTATGAAATTGGGTTTAAGCTAAACACTTGTGTTGTGAGGACGATTCGATATTTGGCTAACCATATTGCATCATGCATCATTCGGTGAAGAACGGGAATGCTTCACCAATAGTGAAGAACGGGAATGCTTCACAAGTGAAGAACGGGAATGCTTCACGAAGGTTGGGGAATTGCCTTCATCGAAGAACACAAAGATGTATCTTCGGCATAGCGGGCTGATCCGACTATGCATGGGTTTGTAAGCGACACCCGAGCGGAAATGGTTAAACACTAGGCCGGTGTTAGGACTGACTCGATGGTGCCCATCCCAAACAACTATCCGGATCATATTGAATTGCATTTCACGCATATATTCACCCTGACTGGAATTGTGTGTTGTTTGCATTACTGAATTATTGTTAGAGCCGATAACATGCTAGGAATATATTTATATATATATAATAACATATATATATTCCCCAATCACATGTTGTTTGTATATCTACTCTCTACTCTATTCCGTGAGTTGACCCTAGCGCCTTGGCTTTGGTTTCATGTTTGTGTTTGGGCGGTCGGCCTGCTGCCAGATGTCGACGGTGGATTGGGTTTCGATGGTCTCTCCCTCGGGGGGGATCAGGTTTGAGTTGGTTGACCGACATGCCCCCACCGCTTGGGTGATCTATCTTGTGGGTCATCGGGCGACGTACCGGGGAAGGGTCATGGAGGACCAGACTGACGAGCATGGACGTCCGACGAAGGGAGATTTACGAAGCATGGAGCTGAGCTTCAACTTGCCAACTTCAGTTCGCTGTGGACTCGGTACTGGGAGGGTAGGTTTAGGCAGGCGTCATATTGTGTGTAGAGCTCTGATTCGTTTTGCTTTTGGGACAGGGTAGGTTCCCGACGCATGACTTTTTGTGTGGTTCTCTTACTAAGGGATCACAGTGAGTCAGTCGGACCATAGGGGTCTTTGACTAGGCCATTTTGAGGCCGACTTTCTCCTAGTGGATTGTAATTATAACTTTCTCAGTCACACTTCTGGATCTGTATACATTTGCCTACGGGCACACTACTTTGGAGTCACTGCGAGTGCGCGTGACGTGGGAGTGCAGCTGAGGCTGTACATGCGTATATATTTGTATATCAGTTAGTTTAGTTGTTGGGTTATGTCTTTATTTTCTATCGCTTTATTTAAAAGGAATCAAACGAAAAAAAATTACCCGTTTTCCGCGTAAAGTTTATTTTTAGTTACTAAAGTGGCACCTGGAAATCGGGGTGTTACACTCGGCTTCTTTGTTCTTGACAATAGCCATGAGTCCTTCAACAACTTCTCCCTCAGAATCAACTTCTTCTAACTCTGAGTCATCAAAAGTCACCATCAGACCTTTCTTTGCTTTGAAATGCTTCTTTGGCTTCTTGTCTTTTTTCAGCTTTGGACAATCACTTTTGTAGTGCCCTGACTCTTTGCATTCGAAGCAAGTGACTTCCTTTGATGAAGACTTCTTCTGACCAGATGAAGATTCATGCTTTCCTTTGGCCTTTGCTGAGCCTCTGTACTTGCTCTGCCTGTGCTTCCAAATGCGGTTGAGCTTTCTAGAGATCAAGGTTAGCTCATCTTCATCAGAATCTTCAGAGGTTTCTTCAGACTCTTCTGCAGCTGCTTGGAGAGCTTTAGCCTTTTCAGATTTGGATTTCAATACTATGACTTCTTCCTGTGCTTCTGATGTTCAGCACGATCTAACTCATGACACTTCAGCATGCTTATGAGTTCTTCCAGACCCAACTGTTCAATGTCTCTTGAAAACGTCAAAGAAGTTATCAAGGGCACCCAGCTTTCAGGAAGACCTCTAAGGATCCTCACAACATGATCAGCAGTGGTGTAGCTTTTGTTGAGGGGTCCTATTCCAGCAATAATCAACTGGAATCTGGAAAACATATCCTCAATGGATTCGTCAGGTTCCATTTGGAAGGATTTATACTGCCTGATCAGAGACAACGCTTTTGTCTCTTTCACCTTTTTGTTTCCTTCATGTGTCATCTTCAAGGAATCAAAGATAGACTTAGCATAGTCACGATCTGTTATCTTCTGGTATTCTTCATAAGAGATAGCGTTGAGAAGAATGGTTCTTGCTCTGTGATGTAATGAATGAGTACAGCTTCTTCTGCTCAGCTGTCATGTTTTCTCTGGAGATCTTCTTGCCATCATCATCAACTGGACGCGTGTAGCCATCCACTATGATATCCCAGAGATCTGCATCGAAGCCCAGAAAGAAGCTTTCGATTCTATCTTTCCAGTACTCAAACCTTTGTCCATCAAAGACAGGAGGCTTTGCACTATAAACATCCTTTTGCGCATCAATGGTGGTAGCCATCTTAAATTTTCACACCGGCCCGGATCACTGAACACTGTTAGGTGTGGTAATCAGAACTTGCGCTCTGATACCAATTGAAGGTATGAAAAACGATAGAAAGGGGGGGGTATGAATAGCTTTTTCAGATAAAACTTTTCACACTTTAGATTTTAACAAATCTCTCAAACAAAGAATGCAAAGTGCTAAGATAAGAGTTGAGGAAAGCACACAAGGATTTTATCCTGGTTCACTTGATAAATCCCTCAAGCTAATCCAGTCCACCTTGGTGATTTCTTCCTTCTTAGAATGAAGGCAATCCACTATTCAGAGTTTGTTACAACTGCACTAGCAACCTGCTCAGTGACTAACAATACAATGAACTACTAGTAAACACTAAGATTCACTCTCTTAGTCTTCTCAAGGATAGACCAACCTTGGTCCCTTAAGGAAAAACAAACTAACTGTTTTAATGTTTGGGTTTACAATGAAATGCTTCTCAGAAAGCTAAGGTAAACACAATGAGATCGGTTTGAAGAAAGATTGCTAAGAGAATATTTAATATTGCTTGAGCTTGAACAAGGTTTCTTAGGCGGCATCTTTCATCTTGAGCCTCTTTATATACTCCAAGGATTAGGGTTGTATCCGTTGCATGGATAGCTACCGTTGGAGGGAAAATCTGTAACTTCCAGATTCTGCTGTGGCTGAATATCTTAGGTAAGGTCGTCTATAACATCCCACCAACCAGGTAAAGACCTTATAGGCAACGTGAAACCCTAGAGAGTTGGAATAGGTGAATATTCGCTAATAGTATAACTATACTATATAATATACATATAAACCCGAAACCCTATATGTGTGTGTGTATGCGTGTAGGCGTGAATATTTTATGATAGTACTTAAATGCACGTAAATCGAGACGTCGGTCAATCGACTTTAAATCGACCCGGCAATAGAAATACCAAAGACATGGTCATAATAACCCAAAAAAGAGGATGAACTCGAGATAGAGGTAGGATAGGCTAAATAAATGATCTGGTCACATCTCTTGGAAATGATAGATACATTGTCTTAGAGTGATCGAAACCCGAATCAAGCTAACAGAGTGATACCTTAATCACTCTAAAGAGATGATATTGAACCTTGAGAAGGGAAATACACTAATTTAGCACTAATAAACCTGAACCAGTATAATATTGCATCGGTTTTGTCCCGACATGGAAAATGATAAAGAAATCGACCAATCGGTGTCCTAGGATTTGTGTGCAAATGACCTAGGCATGCAATCAGCCATTACACCATGCAAACCTCACTTCTGATTGCTTCTGACCCTTCCCAAGCAGCAGCCACGCAACCTCAAGCCCTAGGATAAACCCCATGCATAAAGAGCCATTGGTGGTGCAATTTTGATTAAGTTTAAGCTTGGTTTAGCAAATTAATCACTCTACAACTTATATAAAGGGTACCATTCGACTCCACGCGACCCTAGCTACCCAGGGAGTGCCCTAGAACCTTCAGAGAGTGCCCAGAGTGCCCAGAGAGCCCAGAACGAGAGTGAGACCGAGAGGAAGTTCTGAAACTTCCCCTCTTCGAATCTCTCAAACCAGAGAGAGTTAGGTTCCCATTTTTGTTCCATTGAGTTCCTGGAGAGGAGAGGAAGAGAATCGACTAGCCTTGGTCAAGTTTTGGTCGAGAAACCACGACTCCACCATCTCCGGCGAACCCTCGACCTATAACTCACCCTTTCTCCCATCTCCGAGCACTTCAGCCACACCCACAATCACCATTCAACTCCCCACGACCTGTAGATCAAGTTCCAGTACTTGGAATAGCACGACGGTGACATTTCACGACCCTCCGATCATCTTCTCCGGCGAGCATCATCGTCTCCGGCGAGTAAGCTTCTGAAACTTGCTCGTTTTGGCTCGTTTTCACTCCAAATTGATCCCTTAAGCATGTTAGGACATAGTTAGGAAGCTTTAGACTAGTTTTAAGCCACGAATCATTAGGAATCAAGAGAACCAATCCATGATCTTTGAAGCTCGAAGAAGCTATCGGGTTGAGCTTCTGAGAGTGAATTGGCACGCAAACAGGATTGGGTTATGCTTCTGGAAGGTCATAGGAGCTTTTAGGATAGCTAATTGTAGTAGTTGAGCCCTGAAGAGGAAAGCCCCAATTTCACCTCACGGGCAGCCTTTGGAATCGCAAATTGGCACTGTTAGAGTGCCCAGAAGCTAAAATTGATGATTCCATTGAACTCAGGAGGTAGAAAACTATAGGAATGGTGTAAGGCCCTAAACTCATTTTATACTATTCAAGTGAGAGATTAAATAAAAATGAAGGTTTTGACAAGGTTTGAGTTTTGACAGATTCTGGCTGTCACCTTGTGCGAATTTTTAGAGGGTCTTAACGACCTTATTTGGGAAAACTTTCTTCATCAGCGTTGTAGCCCTTTAAGTTAAGAAAATTCGCCAAGTGGTTTCAGGTCATTCCGATATCGGTAGCCCGCGATATCAAAGTTTTAGTGACGATGGTTTTGGCTGTACAGTGCCAGCGGATTAATTGGTTAATTTTCCTTTTAATTCCGGTTTTTATCTGGTTTTTAATAAAAAGTGATTGGGTTTTCTTTTGATTCAGACCTGTTTAAGTGGGTAATCAGTTGGGTTCAGGGTTTGCTTGTTTTGGGCTTGAAAAGAAGAAAAATCAAAACCCTAGCCCATCTAGAGTGTAGCCGCAAGTGATAAGGGGCGAGGGGGGGGAAAGAAACCCTTATTCTTCCTCCTCATGCAGAATTAGAAGTGCTGCACTCACGTAAGAAAAACAGAAGAGAAGAAAAGAAAAGAAAGAAGAGAGAAAGAAGGGAGAGGCCGAGAGAGAGAATCGAGTAAGAGAGGGAGAAGAAGAGAGGGAGCAGCCGAGAGAGAGGGAAAGGAAAGGAGAGGAGACTTGAAGAGAAGGCAGCAGCAGCCCTAGTGATTAACCTAGAGCCGCTGCCACCTCCTTGCACCCTAGCATCGCCGGCCGCCGCACGCACGAAGAAGGGAAGCTGCGCGAGAGAGAGAGATCGAGGGAACGAGAGGGAGAGATCGAGCGGAGAAGAAAGAAAGGGATTGGACAGCAGCTGTTGGGTTCTTTTTACAGCAAAGAATTCTTCATTCATCAAGGTTTTAGCAAGATAAGGGCTTGTTCTTAAGAAAAGGGTAGGGTTAGGGTTTTATCATGATTGTTTTGTGATGTTGTGATCTTTGGCATACTTTTATGAAGACTTTTTGAGTGTTGTTCGTTCTGGAAATTAAAGCATGTTATGAGACACGTGTTAACTGAATCTTTGTTGTTGAAATATAGCTTAAAACCTTGTGCTTAATTGGTTTATAAATTAATTTAGAGGCGGAAGTTTCTCTGCCAGTTTTCTGTACTGGACAGCGACTTCAGGACCTATTATCACTCGTTTCTGGATATCGGATGAAAACGTGTTTAACTAGAGAGTTGTAGTTCTTTAAAATAGCTTTCCATAAAGGTATCATACGTGATTTTTGGTTGGAAGATTCGTTTTGTAGACTAGTTTCAATGAATGTTGTCCCTGCTGTCAAAAACTAAGTTGCGAAAATGTTTGAAGTTTTTGTTTAGGAACATGTGATTAGGAGATGCTATGAATTATATGTGATTAAGCTTGTGAACATGTTCATGATTGTCTATATGTTAAGCATGATTTTACTTGTGAAGTTTTTGGAAGGTCGCTCATCCAGCTGTAATCCCTTCCGTTTGTGTTTTGTATGTTGTCGTTTATTTCTAAATCGACGTTGACATAAGACTCTAAGACTGACTTTAGAGCCTTAAATTATGAGATTGAGAATAATCGCTTGCAAGTATTAAGAGATGAGAATGTGATTAATGGAACATAGGTCTAAGTGAGGCTATGTACCATGAGAACGATGGTGCCGTTAGAGACAACGGTAGCTTGCACGCGAGGGAGAAACTTTGGTTGACTGCGGCCACCACGAGAATTTTGTGAAGCATTGCGGCTTCACGTGATTTGTACATCTGCGGATGTATGTGATTGGCCAAGGAGTTTTGGTGGGTTCTGTGATGTGAGGAAACGTTAGTCTAACTGAGAAGTAGGTTACTAACTCAATTAGTGCCATTAATACAAGAGAAGTTATGACAGGTGGTTATGTTCATATGATGAAAGTTTATATCCAATGTGGTTATGTTTATGCATGATTTGTTGTGGAACCTGACCCTTGCACTACTTGTTTATGTGTTTATTTGGGGGGGGGGTAGATGGTCGTGAAGATAACGGCGACGACTTATTCTTGGGAGCTGATACTACGTGACGAGCCACTACCGGATGACGACTATACTCCTGATGAAGAGGAAGAAGATAAAGAGGAAGGGGCCAAGGATATGGTTGGGTTGAGAGACATCCATTTTCCTTTTGGGTTGAGAGTACCGAGTTTTGGAAGCATTGAACCATTACTTTATTTTAGTTGGGATATTTTAACTTGATGTAATTTACTTTGAAGTTTTCTTTTGGATATTTATTTCATACTCTTTTCAATGATTAATAAAGTTTGAGGTTTACGTTGATGATTATTTCCGCAAGTTCGAAATGGTTAAGTTTCAAGAATTTTGTAAAATTGAACTTTTGTCACTAATTGAAGATTAATTAATCAAACGACGAAAATTCACGACGTTTTGGTTACTGTGTGACACTCGAGAAATCGGGGCGTTACAAATGGACTATTAGATGTTAGTTTTAGGCTCAGTTTATAGATTTCTTAGTTTGCAAGTAGACTTTGAATTAATTGCTTAAAATAAGTGATTCTGAACCTAAGCATAAGCTGAGAACAGTAAAGTGTGCTTAACAGAACCTAAAACCATTAGAATAATGAGCAGGTATAGACTTAGAAGTCATAGCCTAGTTATTAATTTAATTTGCATAATATGGCTTAGGTAAGTGAAATAATTAAATAAAAATATTTTAGCTTAAGATTAGATTAGTAGACTAATGACTTAGGAACAATGAGGGCAGAGATTCATGATAGGATAGGAGTAATGAGATCAGAGATGATAATGAAGGAAGAACCATAGAATTTAGCTATTAAAAATGAAATTAGTTTGCATAATATGACTAGATAATTAAGTTGTAGTATTTTGGATTAATAATTAACCTAAGTTGATAGTTTAATGACTCAAAAATGATTAGGTCAGATTAGTGGACATAAGGGTATAAAGGTCATACCCTAGTTAGTTGAGACCAAGATTAAGATAGAGTGATACTAGTTTAATAGTTTAGTGACCTAATAATAATAATAATAATAATAATAATAATAATAATAATAATAATAATAATAATAATAATAATAATAATAATAATAATAATAATAATAATATTAATAATAATAATAACGAACGATTTAATGCCTTAATTAGCCTATCGTAACCCAAGCATAATCAATGATGCAGAGGGAGCTATCTCAGACCTACAAGATCCTCAATTGGTAAACGATAAAGGTAAGGGGGGTTATACAAGACCTTGTCTTGGTATACAACTCATAAGTAAATCGTTATTACGATAGAAAGCATATTATTACTTGCTTATGTGTTATTAGATGCATGATTGATTGTTGTGCTTAAAGAGTGACTGTTGGATGAAATGTTGTGCTGAATTGCTGTGATTATGACTCGTGCTTGAAGTGTTGCACAGTAGAAAGGGATGACAGTACACTATGGGATATAGTGATACTTAGGATTATGAGCCTAAATGGCATGGTATCAGGATTGTCTCTGATACGTTGAAGCATCTGAGGTAGTGGGAAGAGGGAAAGGATAGTCCCCGATTTAATGAGTTATCGATACTTGCTTTTGGAAATCAACCTACCTACAACACCTTAGGATTACCCGTAGGATAGATAGAGTAAATAAATAAATAATGATAATGGAATAGGCAAGTGAGCCCTTTTTCTCTAAGCGATTAAAAGTACATAACCATTAAACGACGGATTAGAACTCTCGCTTGTATTCCTAAAACTACTTGATCTTGTTAAAGATCCCACTTCTATAATAATTATGGTGTACTTACTCAAAGTAAGGCAGCAGATGCTTGTTTCTAATTTATTAGAAACTTAATGGAAGTATAAGGGGGAGACGATTGATACTTGAAAATACACTTAAGGAGCAATAAGGAGTAGGAAAGTACTGTCACTACCACTAAGAGAGTGGGAATACAGAGACACCAAAGGTGGTCATGTTCAGAGATGAATTGACCCGGGATTTACGCGATGGCGCCACCTCTCCATCAGCTACCGGCAGGGTCCCGTAAAGGCCGGCCTGATGTGACGTAACAAGGACCGCATAGTCGTGTACTTCTGTCTGTGAGCTACTGAGCGATCATTGTCCGGTAAAGAGTGGACTGTAAGGAGTGTCCATGTTCCCGAGACGACTTTCCAAAGATAACGAAGCGATAGCTTCGGGCCCTTTAAATCATACTCATCATATGATAAAGAAAATAATAAAAAGGTTGGAGATGAACTCACCATTTCCTACGAAGTAGTGAGAGAAGTCAATTCGAAGGACGGAGGAATAAGGTTGATTTAATCATATTGCATTATTACTTGTGTTTGTTAACATGTGTGTAATTGATGATATGTTAACTTGAGTTTTAGCGTTTATCTTATCTGATGTGTATTATTGTGCAAAGTTGCGTATGACTCACCCTTGCACTTATTTTATAAAAGCAGATAACAGGTGTGACAATGAGCATCCCTCCAGTCGTCACGATCCACGCTGATTTCCCGTCCCGTGCTGGCTGGCATGTTGACCCAGTTACAAGATACTTCTTTTATCAGGGACTCACGATTTTGTGGTGCAGGGATCCAGGAGCAGGGCACATCGGTTTCCCAGTGACACTCCCTATGGTGTTCTCATTCTTCCTGCCGACCCATGCTCAACATGTTGGTCCATAGAGTCCAGGCAACCCACAGGTGCCATACCCACAGGCAGGCGAGCCTATGGAGACCGGAGAGCCTATCCTAGCAGTACCAGTCACCGTGGTGAGCCCACAGGGATCTCCAGATCAGAGAGTTTCGCAGACCCAGGAGTCTATGGGATCTCCTCCACCCCGGAGGAACTTGTCTTGCTTTCGGGTCACGGCCCGCAAGCGAGTGAGATCCCCTTGATTCTCCCGAGATGCCAGAGTTTACCGGCGCAGGTTTCAGAGAGGCGAGGCATCCGGAGACAGGGAGTCAGAGCAGGGTCCGACAGCAGAGCCAGGGTCAGTGCCAGCAGCCGGCGGGGGAGTCAGTGAGGAGGATCCAGAGGAGGAAGATCCGAGGGGATGAAGCCGTATGGTCCGAGTTTCTGATGATGATGATGATGATGATGATTTATGTTTCCATTTCTGTATTTGATTTCCTGTACTAGACTATGTGCTTGAGGGCGTTATGTCCTCTTAATGTGTTGTCTTCTTATCTGTAGACTTATGCGGTGGATCCTTTCACCAACTATGCATGCTATGAATGTTCTGTGTGGTTTATATCGTTGTTCTCCGTAGTCTTAGGTTAGGAGGTCAATTACTTGGGGATGAGAAGGGGGTGCGCGAGTACACTTTACTCTTGCGACCCCGATCTAATGAAAGAACCCTAAGTAGAAAAAAAAAATTCATTGGTTCGCGTCGCGTGCTCACTCCTAAGTGATGGAGTTAGGGCGAATTCGTCACTAAAGGAAGGGGGCATGACATCGTCAGGATAGTACAATTGCTTTTGTACTTGGACAGCGACGTGAGCCTTATCCAAGTTGACTTCTGATCAGATGATGCTTCATGTTGGAACTTGTGATGCTTGGTGATCAGAGTCAGAGGGAAGCTTGGATCCTCTGACCTTCATAACTTCTGCTTCTGGACCTCAGAGTAGAAAGTACTTGGTCTTCAGAGCCAGCTGATGACCCTATTTTAGTAGTGTTTTTAGGGTCATTTCTTTGGTTGTTTTGAGTCTTTTTGTTGAGTCTCATGTAGTGTTTCATGCATTCTCATGCATTTTTATTCTTTTCTTTAGTTTTTATTTCGTTTTGGTAATTTGGTAGTTTTATAGGTAGTTTTCTTGCATTTTAAGTAAAGTTTAGGACTTGCATGGTTTTGTTGTGTTTTATGAAGGACTTCTTGTGCTAATGAGCTCTTGGAGCTTCTAGAATCTTCCTTGTCTTGTTGGTTAGGTTTGGAGTGCAGAAACTGAAGGAGAAAGAAGGCCAAGAAGCATGGAATTGATGAAGAACATAAAGAGGATTGAAGAGAGGGGTTTCAGAAGCCAAAAAGTCATTTTCAGGCGAGCTTGAGCGCCTAGGCGCCAATAGGGTCAGAGAGCATGTTTTTCAACATGCAATTGGCGCTCAGGCGCTCTGAATTGGCGCCTGAGCGCCCAGTTTCGTTCATTTTGCCTATAAATAAGGCTTAGGCCAATTTCTTTGATACATTTTGAAATTTCACTCATTTTTGGTCAAGTTTGAGAGCTGAGGAGAACTTTGGGGCCAAGGGAGGCTTCCAACTTGTACTTTTCCTCAGGTTTTATTTACATTTTCTCCATGAATTCACTAGCCATGAGTGGCTAGTTCTCTTTTTGCTTTGGGTTAAGAGATTCTATGAAATTTTAGTTTGTTAAATCCTATCTCTATGCATGAGTCTTGATTCAATCTTGTATTTCAATTCCTTATTGCATGTTTAGCTTTGGTGCACCTTTGCTATAGGCTAGATTATAATCAAATGGAAATTTGTTATGATTTAGGGACATGAATTGGAATAGATCCTTCTATACTTGCTTCTAGGAATAGAGTGAGGGTAGGGTTTTGTTGGCCTGAATAACCATGCTATCATACCTCTTATGAATGTTTAAGTACACAAGGAATTGGGTTTATCTTTCAATTTGAGAGAATTACTTTTGTGAGTAATCAACTAGTAAGTACATAGGCTATAACAACAAGATATAAATCAAGATATCACATGCATAGGATAGGTGGACTAAAATGGATTAGTTGATAAAAAACCCAAGGCAATTTTCCATCATTGTTATTTACATCATTTTCAACATTGCTCTTGTGCAAAACTTTACTCACAAACAACCAAAACCAATTTCTGAATTTTACTGCTTTAAGAACTTACAAACTTTGGACTTAAATCAACAATTCTCACTCACAATCCCTGTGGTTCGATATTTTAAAACCCGGAGGTATTCGTACACTTGCGAATTGACCAACAAGTTTTTGGCGCCGTTGCCGGGGATTGTTTGTGGTTTTCGGTTTAAGTTAAAGAGTTTGTTTGTTTATTTTACTAAGCATTGCATTGAATAGGTGTTACTAACCTTTTCTCTGTTTTTGTGATTTCAGTTTATGCACAGTAGGCTTGGCACGGATCCATTGCTGTTTGATCCGGAGCCTGAACGTACTCTTCGCCGTCGTCGAGCCCAACAAAGGCTCGAAGCCATGGCTGCTCAAATGACGGAAGAGGAGATGCAAGCCCACATTGAAGAAAGAGTGAATGAGGCTCTTGCTCAAAGACTTCAAGAGCAAGAATTGGAGAATGCCAATCGTTCTCTCAGAGACCTCATCTCGGCTGCCATGAGCTTCGATTATCCGGGCAGCATAGTTTCCCCCGATGGCACGGGAAACTTTGAGCTGAGGCCAGCATTTATCAACTTGGTGAGCCAAAATCAGTATGGTGGAGGTGCTCTTGAAGATCCTCATGCACACATGGAGCGGTTTATCCGCAATTGCAACACCTACAGAGTTCAGAATGTTTCAGCGGACACCATCCGCTTGAGTTTATTCCCTTTTTCATTGAGGGATACTGCTGAAGAGTGGTTGAATTCACAGCCCCAAGGTAGCATTACATCTTGGGAAGACTTGGCTGAGAAGTTCACCACAAGGTTTGTTGCAAGAGCCCTCTTGAGGAAGCTCAAGAATGACATCATGACTTTTACTCAATCCACCGATGAGAATCTCTATGAAGCTTGGGAGAGGTTCAAGAAGCTCTTGAGGAGGTGTCCTCAACATAACCTTACTCAAGCTGAGCAAGTAGCAAAGTTCTATGATGGTCTCCAATATTCTTCGAGGTTTGGTTTGGATGCGGCTTCAAGTGGAGAGTTCGATGCCTTACTTCCACAAGTGGGGTATGAGTTGATTGAAAAGATGGCTATAAGAGCCATGAACTCTAGTAATGATCGCCAAGCCCGAAGAGGAGTCCTTGAGGTTGAAGCTTATGATCAACTTATGGCCTCCAACAAGCAACTCTCCAAGCAAATGAATGAGATTCAAAATCAAATGAAGACTACCAATATTGGTGGTCGAGTTGCCAAGGTGGAGTGTGTGACTTGTGGAGGGCCACATGACAGCGAAGAATGCACAGAGACTAGACCGGAGGAGGAAGTGAAGGCCATGGGTCAAGCTCGGAATGACCCATTTTCAAATACTTACAATCCAGGATGGAGGAATCACCCTAATTTTTCTTGGAGGCAAGGCAATAATGGGCAAGGAAATGGTTTTCAAAGACAATTTCCTAGCCAAGGATTTCAAGGCCAAAGCTCAAGACAACCTCAAGAGCGAGGAGAAGGTGAAAGTAGTGGTTCCAAGAAGAGCTTAGAAGAGTTGGTGGAAACTTTCATCAACCGGACGGAGAATAATTACAAAAATCAAGAGGCGGCTATCAAGAACCTTGAGAATCAATTTGGTCAGCTGGCCAAGCAAATAGCCGAGAGACCTCAAGGTAAATTTCCTTCCGACACTATCCCCAATCCTAAGCAAGAAAATGCCTCTGTTGTAGCCACTAGAAGTGGGAGAGTGATGAGTGAATTGAAGAAAAAAACAGAGGGAGAAAAGAGAGAGGAGATAGTGGGAGGAGAAGTAGTTGTGCCTATCAAGGTGAGAGAGGAAGTTGATCTTACTCCTGAAACTAGCAAGGTTCCGTTCCCTAAAGCATTGGCAAAGAAGAGCTTAGATAAAAAGTTTTCAAAGTTTGTTGATGTTTTCAAAAAGCTCCACATTAGTATTCCTTTTGCCGATGCTTTGGAACAAATGCCTATTTATGCTAAGTTTATGAAGGATATTCTGCATAAGAGAAGAAGGTTGAAGGGAGTAGATGAGACGGTGTTGATGACGGAGGAATGTAGTGCCATTTTGCAGCCGAAGATGCCTAAGAAAAGAAGGGACCCCGGAAGTTTCACTATTCCGGTGGAAATTGAAGGCATGGCAGATGTGGAAGCCTTGTGTGACCTTGGAGCGAGCATCAATTTGATGCCGCTCACCATGTTTGAAAGGCTTAACCTAGGAGAGGTTACTCCAACCATGCTTTCCTTGCAAATGGCGGATCGATCCCTCAAGACTCCATATGGGATTGTGGAGGATGTAATGGTGCGGGTGGACAAGTATGTGTTCCCCGTGGATTTTGTTGTGCTTGATATGGAGGAGGATGAGAAGATTCCTCTCATTCTTGGTCGACCTTTCTTAGCTACTGGTAGAGCTAAGATTGATGTTGACAAGGGTCACCTCATTCTCCGTGTTGGTAAGGAAAAGGTACGGTTTTCTGTTTTTAATCCTATGATTGAGACTAACCATGACAATGACTTTGTCTGTGATGTGATTAGAAGCAGGTCAAAGGTTTCAGAAGAGATCCCCAAGGTTAATGCCCAAATTGATGAGTTCCATCCGGCTCTCATCAAGCTTGTTAATGGTAACAAGTATGGGGGGTCCAAGTACGAGAACCTACATGCTCATATGGTGAAGTTTACCCAAGCTAGCACCCTTGCTAAGATTGAGGGCGTTTCAAGTGATGAAGTGAAGATTAAACTCTTCCCTCATTCTTTGACAAGGGAGGCTAGAGCTTGGTTTGATGAGCAAGAGGACATTGCCTCATGGGAGGATCTACTCCAGAGGTTTTGTGCAAGGTTTCTTCCTTGCACTTGTGGTAAGTTAATCAATGGAAAGGAATTTCCTTCCTAACACCATCGGAAGGAGAGTCCACCTAGGACTATAACCTAGGGCTAAATGGGAGACAACCCATTCTTTTCATTTTGTTATTTATTATCTTTTAATTTTGTAGTATTTTAGGTGTTTAATTTCAAAAAAAAAAAAAGAAAAAAGGAAAATTTTTGTGAAAAAACTGGGTTGAGCGCCTAGGCGCCAATTCATGGGCGCCTAGGCGCCAATTAGTGGCAGAGGCACTGCCTCTGTATCTGGCACGAGCGCCTGAGCGTTCCCCTCGAGCGCTCGAGCGCTCCTGTACGTTGTTTCTGCCATATTTTGGGTTTTAAAACCCCAACCTTTCATTTTTCCCACTCTTAACTCCCATTTTCCCATAAAAAACGCACCCCACTCTCTCCATACCCCATTTCCACTTCTCATTTCTCACTTGCACACACATTAGCTCTTCCTTTTGCTTCAAAGTTCTGCATTGCATCAAGTCTATTCCACTTGCACCCACTCACTCTCAAGTCAAGGTAAGTTCCATTTTCCACTTCCCTTCATCATAGTCATGAGTTTTGCAATGCATGCTTCTTTTGGGTAAGGGTGAGTGAATTTGTGCTAGTGCAAGTTGGGTTTGGGTTGTGTTTGTTCTTTTTTGGGTTGGTTTTGTGCTTAATTAGAAAGGGGTTGTAAATTTGTGAGGAATGGGTAGTTAGGATTTTGTGGGTGAGTTTAGTTTAGCTTTTGCTTATAAGGTGTTTGATAGAATGCCTCAATGGGTTCTCATAGTCGTTTTTTGGCAAGGGCTTGTGGTAGTTTTTTCTCTCTTTGCCAAAATCACTAAGAAACTTGTTGGGTGCTCTTAGGTTGTCCTATTTTTGTTTTTGTACAAAGTTTCTTATTTCTTTTCTTTTTCTTTTTTTGAACTAACATTTCTAACGTTTGTGGCTTGTGATTGGGCTAACAACTTTGCAGATGCCTGTGAAAAGAGCAAGAACCAACACAAGAGCTGCAGCTTCTTCCTCCACCTCCCGGAGTTTTGATCGCTCCCGCTTCCTATCAGCGATTAAGGAGGAGTTTTACCGAGCTTACCTAGCACACAAGGAGTGTGTGAAGGAGCGGGGAGTTTTGTATCGGGAGGGAAGGAGAGACCTCTTGGGCATGCAAGAAGCCATGGAGATTAGGAGGTGGAAGAATTGGGTCAACCCCATTCCGTTTGCTTGTGAAGTCATGGTTAGGGAGTTCTACGCGAACACCTACTGTGACAATCAAGAGGACAGGTCCAGGCCACCGGTGAATTCATCTTGGTTCAGGGGAGATGTGATTGACTACAATCCAGCAGTCATTCGCGGGCATCTTGGTCTCCTCACGGAGGACCAAGAGAAGGAGCTTTTCCCCGAGAAGGCCACTTATCATGAGCTCTTAAAGGAGAGGTCACCGGAGATTTTGGAAGACATGAAGGCAGTGATTGTTAGGCCTGGGCGGAACTGGGAAGCAGTTGAAGATGAAATTATTTTTGTGAGAAGGAAGGATATGACACCGCTGGCTAGAGTTTGGGCTGAATTTTTGCAGGATTCCTTCATTCCTAGCTCTAACAAATATGAAGTTAGAGAGGTTACATTGGTTTCTATCTATTGCATCGTGAGAGGTCATCCTATGGACGTGGCCACCATCATTGCTGGTCGGATTTATTCCCTCTACAACAGGAGTAAAGACAAGCATCGGCCCATCTTTCCTCACTTGATTTGCTCTTTGATTCATGCGGTGAGGGACAGAGCTAGGAGGCCAGTCCATGTTATTGAGAAGAGGTTGCCTGTGGCACCTCTGCTCAGTAAAGAGAGGATCACTCAACTTTATAAGGAGTGGACAGCAAGGATGCCTCAAGAGGATGAGGAGGAAGAGGATCCTGAGGAGCCAGCGAAGGAAGAAGAAGAAGAGGAAGAAGAGGAAGAAGAAGAAGAGGAAGCAGAAGATGTTGAGGTGGTGAATGAGGTAGTTACTCCACCACGTGCTGACCCTTCTCCTGCTTGGATGGAGGCCGCTTTCGGGCGGATGTTTTTGAGGCAAGATCGCCTACACAGGGATCTTGACCTCCATTGGAGGGGAGGTAGCACATCAGACCCCAGGTACAATGGGCCCTTGGATTTTAATACCTTGGAGCAGGGGATGATAGACTTGAGCTTGATGAATGATGCCGGTGTTCATCCGGATTATGGCGATGGAAGGGGTGATCATGACCCCATGGAGTGACTTTGTTGAGGTAACTCTACTCTTAGTTTAGGTCATGCATTTTTAGCATATTTTCCATTTGTAGATTTTGTTTTCTTTTGATCATGCATTGTTTTGGCTGGTTTTGTTTTTTTTGTTTTTGGGTCTTTTTACTTCCCTATACTCATATGCTTTTAGCTATAGTTTTGCTTCCCTACTTGTGCTGTTTTTGAAAATGCTTTTGTGAATACTTGTTGTTGGTTTTGGGGATGAGTGATTGCATGTTGGGGAAGAGAGGAGGAGACTTCGGTCTTCCGAGTGTCTCTTGAGAAAGGAGTCGAGGTGAGTCCATTAAGGGTCTATCTTTGACCCTTTACCATAAAAATTCTCTGGAGGATCCTGACTCACTTGCAATTCTTGGTTCTGCGTTAATTTCACTCATAGCATGCTTAGTGATTTCTGTTTTATTCTTGGGACTTGTAGGATTTCTTGAGATTCTGAATTTGTTGTGTGAACATTGCCTTTAGTTGCCCCATTTGAGCTTAAGTGGAGAATCTTTTTGTAGCCAAAAGTTGGGATGAATGTTTGGTTGGAATAGTGGGGAGTGATGGTCCTTGTTGTGTTGTATGGAGCTGAAAAAAATAAGAAATAGTCTCTTGCCCCAAAGAAAAAAAAAACATTGAAAAAAGAGAAAGGAAAAAGAGCTCCTAACCAATAGTTGGAGTTGAAAAAAAAGAAGAAAAAAGAAGAGTTTGAAAAGGGGGTGCAAGAGACTTGTGCTTAAGTGTTTGTTGTGAAAAGCTCCGGGGTTTTTTAGCAGAGGACCACACTCAATGTGCTTGAAAGCCTAGTTTTTCTTTTAGGGACCAACCACCATCATGTTTGACCTAGCCAATGTTTCAACCCTTTTGGAAGTCTCTTTGAATATTTGCATGTTTGATCTTTGTTGCTATTGAGTGAATGACATTCAGGACCTATGAACTTGCTTGTGTGCTCAGTGCACTAAATTAACATCTCGTCCTAGGATTTGTAGATCTAAATGCTTCTCATGAATGGACTCTACACTCTTCTCTTTTCAAAGGATGCATGAAGTAGGTTGTTGGGTCTTTCTCTTGGAACTAGCTGTGATTACTTTGTCCCCCTGTTTTTGTGAAGTATTCCTTGTTTTGAGCACTTGTGTGGGAGCATTTCTTGCGCTTGAGGGCAAGCGAGTGTTATTTACGCTCAAGGACGAGCTGTCGTTGAGTATAGTGGTGTGATGACCCTATTTTAGTAGTGTTTTTAGGGTCATTTCTTTGGTTGTTTTGAGTCTTTTTGTTGAGTCTCATGTAGTGTTTCATGCATTCTCATGCATTTTTATTCTTTTCTTTAGTTTTTATTTCGTTTTGGTAATTTGGTAGTTTTATAGGTAGTTTTCTTGCATTTTAAGTAAAGTTTAGGACTTGCATGGTTTTGTTGTGTTTTATGAAGGACTTCTTGTGCTAATGAGCTCTTGGAGCTTCTAGAATCTTCCTTGTCTTGTTGGTTAGGTTTGGAGTGCAGAAACTGAAGGAGAAAGAAGGCCAAGAAGCATGGAATTGATGAAGAACATAAAGAGGATTGAAGAGAGGAGTTTCAGAAGCCAAAAAGTCATTTTCAAGCGAGCTTGAGCACCTAGGCGCTGGGAATGGGCGCCTAGGCGCCAATAGGGTCAGAGAGCATGTTTTTCAACATGCAATTGGCGCTCAGGCGCTCTGAATTGGCGCCTGAGCGCCCAGTTTCGTTCATTTTGCCTATAAATAAGGCTTAGGCCAATTTCTTTGATACATTTTGACATTTCACTCATTTTTGGTCAAGTTTGAGAGCTGAGGAGAACTTTGGGGCCAAGGGAGGCTTCCAACTTGTACTTTTCCTCAGGTTTTATTTACATTTTCTCCATGAATTCACTAGCCATGAGTGGCTAGTTCTCTTTTTGCTTTGGGTTAAGAGATTCTATGAAATTTTAGTTTGTTAAATCCTATCTCTATGCATGAGTCTTGATTCAATCTTGTATTTCAATTCCTTATTGCATGTTTAGCTTTGGTGCACCTTTGCTATAGGCTAGATTATAATCAAATGGAAATTTGTTATGATTTAGGGACATGAATTGGAATAGATCCTTCTATACTTGCTTCTAGGAATAGAGTGAGGGTAGGGTTTTGTTGGCCTGAATAACTATGCTATCATACCTCTTATGAATGTTTAAGTACACAAGGAATTGGGCTTATCTTTCAATTTGAGAGAATTACTTTTGTGAGGAATCAACTAGTAAGTACATAGGCTATAACAACAAGATATAAATCAAGATATCACATGCATAGGATAGGTGGACTAAAATGGATTAGTTGATCAAAAACCCAAGGCAATTTTCCATCATTGTTATTTACATCATTTTCAACATTGCTCTTTTGCAAAACTTTACTCACAAACAACCAAAACCAATTTCTGAATTTTACTGCTTTAAGAACTTACAAACTTTGGACTTAAATCAACAATTCTCACTCACAATCCCTGTGGTTCGATATTTTAAAACCCGGAGGTATTCGTACACTTGCGAATTGACCAACACCAGCTTACTCTTGGACTTCAGAGTCTTCACTTCTCAGCTTCTGGACCTTCAGAACTTCTGATCTTTCAGAGCCTCTGGACCTTCAGAGCTTCTAGACCTTCAGAACTTCTAGTCTTCAGAACTTCAAGTGATCTGAATCCATATCAGAGCTTGTAAACTTCAGAACTTCTGAAGCATATACTACTGTTCAAAAGAACATAGTGAGTGCGAAAGCGTTGCATAGTTTACTCTTTGGGCATAGTGCTTCTGATAAGTGTGAGTATTGACCAGAGTCAGAGCCTGTCACATAAACACTCAGAAAGCAACGTTAGAGTACCATAATTGTTCATACACAGTAGTTAACATGTAATCATCAAAACATAGAGTTGTACTACATGATCAAATCTTGATCTTACAAGAGCGGTGGGGAATTCACGAGCGCATGAGGTACCAGCCTGGTGGGGGCGTATTGGTGACTTTCCAGCCCCGCCTCTAGAGTCACTTCCAGATCCGGACGCCGGCGCTCCGTCAAAGAAAAGACAATGTAAGTGGCTCGAGGAGTGATTGATGTTTGTCTTGTTGGGGGTCGAGTGACACGTAGTTCTGAACTATCATTTATTTGTTTCATTTTTCGAGATTATGGATGTATTTTGGTTTAGGGCTTTAGCCCGAGGTTTCAACTTTTGTACTGTTGGATTATTTATTGCTTTTAATTAAAGAGTTGCTTTATTTAGAAATGTATGTTTATTTATTCCGCAAGTTTAAATCGTAAAGTTTTCAAGAGTTTCACAATAATTGAACCTTTGTCATTAATGCAAGATTAATAAGTGAATCGACGAAAACTCTTTACGAAAATACATGTGATAGGTTACTGTGTGACACTCGAGAAATCGGGGCGCTACATTGTGGTATCAGAGCTCCGGTTGAGAAACCAGAGCACTAGGGTTTTGGGCATACGAGTTTGGACTCGTTGCTGTTTGTTTTGATGAGTTCTAAGTTTCCGGGGTGAGATTTGGGTAGACTTGTTTGCTAAGATGTTTGCTTGGTTGTGAGATTGTCTGTAGTTAGTATCATTGCCGTGATACTTGAGACTAAGTGTTTGATTATATTAAGATGTTTGAACTCTGAGATCAATTGATGGAATGTCAATCGAAGGAAGAGTGAGTTTTGTTATCTCTTTTGCACCCAATAGTGTACGCCTGTGTGCGTTTGTGTGCACCGGTGTTATTGGTGAAGAAGAAGGATGAAAGGTCTTGACTATGTGTGGACTACCGACAACTCAACAAGGTGACAGTGAAGAATCGTTATCCGATGCCTCAGATAGATGATTTGATGGATCAACTTCGGGGTGCTGTTATTTTCTCGAAGATAGATCTGAAGTCAGGATATCACCAGATCCGTGTCAAGGTGGCTGATATTCAGAAAACTGCATTCAGAACTCGATACGGGCATTATGAGTATCTTGTGATGCCGTTCGGACTTTCCAATGCACCCGCCGTATTCATGGATTATATGAACTGTGTGTTCAGACCATTCTTGGACAAGTTCGTGGTGGTTTTTATTGACGACAGCCTGATTTACTCGAAGAGTAAAGAGGAACACGAAAAGCATTTACATCAAGTGTTGGGAGTATTGCGGGAGAAGGAGTTGTATGCTAATGGTTCCAAGTGCGAATTCAGGATGGAAGAGGTGAAGTTCCTGGGTCACATCATATCAAGTTAGGGTGTGGCTGTTGACCCAGAAAAATTGAATCGATTTTGTCGTGGGAACAACCTAAGATAGCAAGCGACATCAGAAGTTTTGTTGGACTTGCTGGCTACTACAGACGCTTCGTGAAGGATTATGCAAAGTTGACTTCGCCGTTGACTCAGTTGACAAAGAAGAATCAACCATTTGCATGGACGGAGAAATGTGAAGAGAGTTTTCAGGAGATGAAGAAGCGACTGACTACCGCACCAATACTAGCCTTTCCTAAGGAGGGTGAACCATACGACGTTTGCTGTGATGCTTCACATAATGGGTTGGGTTGTGTAATGATGCAAGAGAAGAAGGTGATTGCTTATGCTTCGCGACAGCTGAAGGTTCACGAGAAGAATTATCCTACGCATGATTTGGAGTTGGCTGCTATCGTGTATGCTCTCAAGATTTGGAGGCATTACCTGTATGGCAGTACGTTCACGATCTACAGTGATCACAAGAGTCTGAAGTACTTGTTTGATCATAAGGATCTGAATATGAGACAGCGAAGGTGGATGGAATTTTTGCAGGACTATGAGTTCGCTCTACAGTATCATCCGGGGAAAACCAATGTTGTAGCTGACGCTCTTAGTCGAAAGGCTATACATGTATCCTCGTTGATGGTCAAAGAGCTAGAACTGTTGTAGACATTGCGAGACCTGAGCTTGGATGTTAAGCTCGCACCAGGGGAGTTGAGATTCAGAATGGTGACGGTGTCGAGTGGCCACTTAGACGAGATAAAGTCGAAGCAAGAGACCGATGAAGGATTGTTTGAGTGGCGCAAACTTGTTACTCAAGGAAAGGCACCGGAATTCACTATCGGAAACGATGGTCTTTTGCGTTGCAAGGGACGAGTTTGTGTACCCAATGACGCAACTATGAGGAGGTTGATCTTGGATGAAGGCCACAAGAGCAGATTGAGTATTCATCCGGGAATGAACAAGATGTATCAAGACTTGAAACTTTATTTCTGGTGGCCTGGGATGAAGAAACAAGTAGCTGAGTACGTGTCGACATGTCCGACTTGTCAGAAGGCGAAAGTGGAATATCAGAAGCCAGCAGGGAAACTTCAGTCGTTGGATGTTCCGGAGTAGAAATGGGACATCATTTCTATGGACTTTGTGACGGCGTTACCACTAACACGAAGGAGGTTTGATGCGATATGGGTGATAGTTGATCGATTGACGAAGACTGCTCACTTCATGCCAATCAATCTGAACTACAAAGTGGAGAAGCTAGCAGAGATCTATATCGCGGAGATTGTACGTTTGCATGGTGTACCGTCTAGCATTGTGTCGGACAGAGACCCGAGGTTTACCTCACGTTTCTGGGGAGCTCTACAACAAGCTTTGGGAACCAAGTTGAGGTTGAGTTCCGCTTATCATCATCCACAGACGGATGGGCAAACCGAAAGGACTATTCCATCCTTGGAGGATTTGCTAAGGGCTTGCGTACTAGACCATAAAGGAAGTTGGGATGAGTTGTTGCCGCTGATTGAGTTCACCTACAACAACAGTTTCCATGCGAGCATAAGGATGGCACCTTACGAAGCGATGTAGGGTCGGAGGTGCCGTACACCCTTGTGTTGGCATCAGGATGGGGAGAACTTGGTTATTGGACCTGAGTTGGCTCAACAGACCACAGAGGAGGTGAAGCGAATCCAGGAAAGAATGAGGATTTCGCAGAGTCGTTAGAAGAGTTATGCCGACAATCGAAGAAAATAGCTAGAATTTCAAGCTGGAGATCATGTCTTCTTGTGGGTTACCCCGATGACAGATGTCAGAAGGGCGATCAAGTCGAAGAAGCTTACTCCAAAATTTATTGGACCGAACCAAATTACGGAGCGTGTTGGACCAGTGGCATACAGGATTGCATTACCGCCATTCCTATCCAACATTCATGATGTGCTTCATGTGTCGCAACTGCGGAAGTACATGGCTGATGACTCTCATGTGATTGAACCTGATGACATTCAGCTAAAGGATGACCTTACGATGGTGATGCCACCCATCAAGATCGTCGACAAGAGCACGAAACGCTTGAGAAACAAGGAGGTGTCCTTGGTGAAGGTTGTGTGGAATCAAGCGACAGGCGACGCTACATGGGAATTAGAAGATAAGATGCGGGAGTCACATCCTGACTTGTTTGTAAACCCTTAAGTTTCGAGGGCGAAACTATTTTTAAGGGGGGTGGTATTGTAAGACCCTACTTTGATGAATAAAATTATTTACTTTAGAATAAATGATAGAATGTGATTTGCTTATGAATTGTGAATTTTCCTTGATGCTTTGAGTGTATAGTATTATTAATATTGAAGTGATAATACTTGGGGGTTAGGAAATAATTATGCGTAAGGTCAAGGACTCCAAGATAAGTAGTTTTAGGTTGCTTGAGGGCCAAAAAGGAGGGCCATATTCGAATTTGTGAAGAGGAGGGGAGAGGTGACTCATTTGTTGACTAAGATTGATTGAGTTAAGGATATATTGAGGGATTATTGCTCATATTCAGGGCTGATCAATTTTGGTCAAGGGAATAAAGGAGAATGATGAGCCATAAATGCATTGTCTCCATTCAAATTAGTGAAATTGTGGATGCCCTTGCATGACCTTGTCTTGGCCGCGAGTTGGAGGGTAAAAGGGGAAGATTTCTGCAGCTTTTGAGAGACCTAAAGAGACTGAGTAGAAACACAATCCCATACTCTCATTTTCCACACACATTCAGAAGAAAAAAAGAAAGAAAGAAAGAGTAAGAGAGTGAGAGAGGGTGGCGGCTAGATGAGAGAAAGAAGAAGAAGAAGGAGTGAAAGCAAGAGAGATCAAGAGAGAAAGGAGAAGATCAAGTCAAGGCTGAAGGTGCAGCAAGGAGAGGGCTTCTCCATTCATCTATTCCATCACCATTCTTTCATCCTTTCATTCCCAAAAACTAAGGTAAGGGTGGATCTAGTGGGTAGAGTCTAGGATCAAAATGATGAAGTTTTCATGATTTGCATGACTATGATATGAGTTTGTATAGGTTGATGATTTGTGTAGGTTGATGATGTATGAGGGTAGAAGGTTGATCACATGCCTTAGGGATTAGCTATTTGCTGTTCTAAAACATGAACAAAAGTGGATGCTATGATCACATGAAAATGACACCAAAGTTGACAAATTTGCCATGTTTTGCCTAGACCAGATTTCTTGATTGAATCATATGCTTAAGGATGATCATATTGATGAATAACATGATGAGTTGCTTGCTGTAGGTTGGCCTAGAGAATGGCCCAAACGTTTTCAAAAAAAAAGAGAGAAGCCTAGAGCATAAGGTGCTCTCGGCCATGCCCAAATTTTGGGTTTTGGGTTTTGGTGGATTTTTCTTTAGTCTTTTGGTGCTATTGATTATTGCTGATTGCTACTGGAATTTTTACCAAATTTGTGATGCTTGTATGATGATATGATCAATATGTTAATGCTTATCAAATAACCCCATGTCATAGGTATCAATTCCATGATTATTCACTAGATTTTGACTAGATTTTCACATGATTTAGCATGAAAGATGATGTATGTTCAGTTCTGGATTTTTGAGATAATATGCTTGATATTGTTGGCTGGACATTGGCTTGTGAAGTTGGAATGGAAGAAAGGAAGAGTTTTGAAAACCCTTGAGCCCTTTAGGGTTCGGCCGAGCCACTTTTGTGGTTGTCGGCGAGTTTTCTTTCTTTCGATTCATGCACAAGTTTATGTGATAGCTTGATTGATGAGTTTGCCATGATATAAGTACTGGTATGCATGAGAATATGACTATGTGTTTTGGTATAGCTTATATGTTGCTTGACTTGGATATTGCCAAAAGGTCGCTCATCCAGCTGTAATTCCTTTTGGTGCTGTGATTATTTCTGTCGTTTATGTTTCATTATTCGATGATATAAGTGCTAAGACTCTACGTCGACTTATTAGAGCCTTGAACAAAGAGAAATGAGAACTTAATTGTAACGCACCGATTTCTCGAGTGTCACACAGTAAACCAAACGTCTCCATTTTCGTAAAGAATTTTCGCCGTTCAATTATTAGTCTTGATTTAATGACAAAAGTTCAATTATTGCGAAACTCCCGAAACTTTACGAAATAAATTGCGGAATAAATAAATCATGCATTTCTGAATAAAATAGCATTTAAAATAAAATTGAGGAATAAATCCAAAAGTACAAAACCGAATCCGATGGAAAAGTCTAATGTCAAGTTCATAAGTGATCTCAAAAACATAAATAAATAGTAATCCAACAGATAAAGTAAATTAAAATTCGAAACAACTCTCATAGAAGAACCCCAACATAGAAAAGTCTCGACTCTAATCCTCGTCGTCACTAGAGATGTATATGACCTCCGAGTCCTTGGCAACTCGAATCTTCATTGGATAAGCTGGTTCACCTTCAGATCCTGAAATCCATCCACATTGCCTCTTCCTAGGCGGTCGTTCTTCAGTGGCATCCAGAACAGGCTCCAATGTGGGCATGTCTTCATATTCATCAACAGGGCTAGCTTGCTTCGGCTCCGGTGGAGAAGATTCCACTGCATCTTTTTCCCTCATCAGCGGTGATTCAGCTGAAGTCTTTTCTGAAGGATCTTCCTCGTCCTCCCATGATTCGAGCGGCTTCTCCTCTTTGGTCAGACAGAACCTAGCGGAAGGGTGAGGCAACATAACCACGCCATCCGCAAGGATCTATCTCTCTACGACTCTTCCATGTATGTCCCTTCCTACGAGCTCTGCATCGCCGGCATAGCTTCGATCTCCAGACTCCAGACGCGTCGGTCACCCAGAGCCGGTCATCCTCAGGATCACTCAACACCATCTCCCAGATCACGATAGCTTCCACTGTCTTGGTGTTCACAATCTAGCCCCCCCCCCCAAATAAACACATAACAAACAAGCAGGGTTAGGTCGACAGCAAAACAAATATTAATAAAAAACCAACACTTATAAGAATTAATGACTCTTATGGGATTTCATCAATAGTTAGTCAGTTAGGCTAACAGATTCCTCACTTCACACAACCCACCAAAACACCTTGGCCAATCTCGAACATCCGCAGATGCAAAATCACAAGGGGACCAACACAATCGACCCAAGTCACGTGGAGACCAGCACAGTCAATCCACAAATCTCAGGGAGACCAATGTAAGATCAAGATTTGATCAGTGGTTGCATCTCGATATTTTGATGATTACAATTAAGGTTTTTGAGGATGAACAATTATGGTACTCTAACGTTTGTCTTTATGAGTTGTGACAAACAGGTTCTGATTCTGACCCAAGCCGATTCCATCAGAAGAAGAAGAACCAAGGGTTACCAAAAAGAGAGCTCTAAAGCTTATCATGTTCATTCAAAACAGTGGCAAATCCTTCAGAAGTTCTGAAGATAGAAGCTCTCAAGAGGTACTGAAGAACCGCTTTCAAAAGTTCTGAAGACCAGATATTCCAGAAGGAACGGTTCTGAAAGTAGAAGACTCAAGTTCTGAAGACCTGCAAGAAGTTGGATCTGAAGACCCAAGCTATTCTAGCTCTGACGTTCAGAAGTTCTGAGGAACTTGTTCAGAAGCAGAAGTTGCAAGGTCAGAGGATCCAAGCTTCCGTCTGAATCTGATCAGAAGCTTCACCAACGTCCATCTTAAGCACTCCAGATCATAAGTCAGCTGGTGAAAGGATAGGTCGCTGTCATAGTACACATCGTACAGTCTCAGCCTGTCCGCCACCTACCTCGTTCAGCCTAGCAGTCTGATATTACAAGATTGCCACTCCAACGGGCAACACCCTAGCAACGGCTACACCATATTCCTTGGAGTATATAAGGGCTAAAGATAGAAGAAATAAGCTAAGAAACTTTGCTGATATTCTTGAATTCATTCGAACCGATCTCTTAGCAATATTTCTTCACTGTTCTTAAACATCTGAGTTTACCATTAGCTTTTCGGAAGCAATTCTTGTAAACCCAAAAGCCTTTACAAACACTTTGTAAGTTCCTTGAGAGACCAAGTTTGGTCGGATCTTGAGAGGACTGAATCAAGTTTGATTCAGTGTTTAGCTAGTCTTGAGAGGATCGGTAGATCAGCTTCTTGAGAGTATACTAGTGAGAAAATCAGTGTATTGTTAGTCACTTAGCAGGTTGCAAGTGCAGTTGTAACACTCATTGATTTTAGTGAATTGCCTTCATCAGAAGAAGGAAGAAATCACCTTCACGGGTGGACTGGATTAACTTGAGCTTTTATCTCAAGTGAACCAGGATAAAATACTTGTGTGGTTTACTTCATATTCTTCAGCACCTTGTTCTTATCTTTGAGTTTGCAAAAAGTTCAAAAGGGAATCCTTTTATTTAAAAACTCTATTCAACCCCCCCCCCCTTCTAGTGTTTTTCGCACCTTCAATTGGCATCAGAGCTCCGGTTCTGATTTAAACACTTAACAGTGATCCGTGATCCAGAATCTAGTGTGCAAAACAACAATGGCCCAAGCCAATACTTCCGCTGACAACAACAACCAACTCAGAGCACCAGTCTTTGATGGTGAAAAGTTTGAGTATTGGAAAGATAGAATCGAAAGTTATTTCCTTGGCACTGACCCAGATCTCTGGGATATGGTCATGGAAGGCTATACTGATCCAGTAGATGCTTCAGGAGTGAAGATCCCCCGTACTGAAATGACTGACGCTCTGAAGAAGCGTTTCAAGGATCATCACAAGGCGAAGTCTATGCTGTTCAGCTCAATATCATATATTGAATATGAGAAGATCTCTGACAAAGAAACAGCAAAATCCATCTATGACTCCTTGGTCATGACGCATGAAGGAAATGAAGAAGTCAAGGAGACCAAGGCTCTTGCTCTCATAAAACAATATGAGCAGTTTAAGATGGAATCTGATGAAACCATTGAGCAGATGTACTCAAGGTTTCAAAATCTGATTGCTGGAATCAGAGTGCTAAACAAGAGCTACTCTACTGGTGATCATGTCAAAAAGATCATCAGAAGTTTGCCTAAGGAGTGGATGGCTTTTGTCACTGCAATGAAACTCTCCAGGAATCTGAACTCTTTGAAGCTAGAAGAGCTTGTGAGTCATCTTAGAAGCCATGAGATTGAACTCAAAGAGCACAAGCCTCAAAAGAAAGACAAATCTATTGCTCTTAAGTCAAAATCTGACAAAGCAAAATCTTATCAGGCAGAAGAGGAAGATTCCTTTGAAGAATTATCAGATGCGTCTGGTGATGAAGAGCTATCTCTTTTCACAAAGAGATTATGCAAACTCTGGAAGAACAGACATAGCAAGGGCAAAGGACTGAAGAAAAGTACAGGAAGATTTGAATCTTCATCTAGTCAGAAGAAGTCCTATGGGAAGGAAGTCACCTGCTTCGAGTGCAAGGAATCCGGGCACTACAAGAGTGACTGCCCCAAGCTGAAAAAGGACAAGAGACCAAGAAAAGTCTTCAAGAAGAAAGCTCTTGTGACATTTGATGCGACTGACTCTGATGAAGCTGAGTCAGAAGAAGACGAAGTTGTGGAAGCTCTGATGGCTACCACTAGCAGAGATGCTGAAGCACAAGATGATATGATAGCTTCAGAAGATGAATCAGACTCTGAGAATGACGATGAGGTATTCTCTAATTTTTCTCCATCTGAGTTAAAAATTGCATTAGTTGAAATAATGGAGAAACATGATGTGCTTTTAAATAAACATAAAGAGCTTAAAAGAAAATATGTTGCTAAAACTAGTACATCAGAAGTTCATGAGAAGTCAGTCTCTGGACTCATTGAAGAGAACTATTCTCTTAAAAATGACAACTCTGTTCTTCGTGCTAAAAATGCCATGCTAGAAGATCAACTTGCATCATCTGATGTTAAGAATGAAACTCTATATGAGTCTTATGGCTTCAATGATTTATGGCCAAAGGCATAGACATAAGTCTTATGGCTTCAATGATTTATGGCATAAGCAGAAATGGGAACAGTGGCCTTGTCTACTCCCAATCTATGAGAGGTGAGTCATCTGAGCCCAAACGCGAACCCTTGCATAAGCATTTTGTTCCCGCAGGTACTGTCATTCCAGAAAAGGTTACACCCAAGGTGGTAAAACCAAAGGGAAAATTTAAACTTGACATGTCTAAATATTACAATCAAGTTCCCTTGTATTATCCTCCTGTTGCACCCAAAGTTCCGAAAACTTCTGGGAAAACTAACAAGAAAGGACCCAAGATATGGGTACCTAAGATAAAAATTATTCCTGTTGCAGACATCTTATGCAGCTCAGTTAAAACACCTATCATGGTACCTGGACATTGGATGCTCGCGACACATGACGGGCATAAGGTCTATATTCCAAAGACTGATACCGCTTAAGTCAGGAGGAGAAGTTGGCTTTGGAGGAAACCAGAATGGAAAAATCATTGAAAAAGGTTCCATAGGAGATGGAAAAATTCCAGTCATTAATGATGTACTTCTGGTGGAAGGATTATTTCATAACTTGCTCTCCATAAGCCAAATAGCTGACAAAGGTTATGATGTGATCTTCAATCAAACCGGCTGCAAAGCTGTCAGTCAAACAGATGGATCTATTCTGTTTTCTGAGAAGAGAAGAAATGGCATTTACAAAATCAAATCTTCTGAACTGCTATCTCAGAAGGTCAAGTGTCTCATGTCCGTTAACGATGAGCAATGGGTTTGGCACAGACGTCTAGGGCATGCCAGCCTCAGGAAGATCTCTCAACTAAGCAAGCTAAACATCGTCAGAGGATTTCCTCGTCTGAAGTTCTCATCAGAGGCTCTGTGAGAAGCTTGTCAGAAGGGAAAATTCACCAAGAAGCCCTTTAAAGCAAAGAATGTGGTATCTACAACAAGATCCCTTGAGCTACTTCACATTGATCTCTTTGGACCAGTGAAAACTGAATCCATTAGAGGAAAGAAGTATGGGTTAGTCATTGTGGATGACTACAACAGGTGGACATGGGTAAAGTTCTTAAGGCACAAGGATGAAACTGTAAGGCCCAAGTTTTTTAAACTTATGCCAAGTCAATAGAATCCTATTCACGATTAGGGTTGATGTATCGTGAAGGGAAACCTGAACTAGAGTTTACCAAATGAAATAAATTTATGAAGGAGAAAGTTCAGGAAAAGTCAAAGGATTGTATCGAAGTCGATTTAAGTTATAGCACGATCGTTATACGCTGAAACTTAGGTCAGAAACCCTAGTATATAGCTAGTTTTCACTTTTAGGCACGACGGAAGTTAATTCCAAAAATCTTCAGAGAAATGTTAGAACTTCTCTTTTTTTATATATCACAATCGTTTCGAGGCGAAACTCTAGGATCTACGAACGTCCGATTCCAATCATCGGAAGTTTGCCGAAACCGAAACCCTGGTTTTTTCAAAACCCTAGAATCACCCGACTATGAGGACTTTTTCTATTCGGAACATCAAATGAAGATTCTACACGCGTACACCCATTTCTCTTGATGATTTCAATCTTTCTTCAGAAGGAAGTTTTCCATTCCGACATTCGATGCAAAAAGCAACTTATCGGGTAAAATAGTTTTACACCGACTATGCATTAGTTGCCAAAAATACAAGGAGACATCTTTTTAGTTTTGGAATTCTTTTGCCAAAACATATCTTAGAATTCACGGAGAATGACGCCGGAAAAATCAGATTCGCGAAACTTTCATTTTCCCGCGAATTTCCATCTTCTATATATAGCAAGCAAGTGAGAAAAAAACACAAAACTCCTCCATTTTTCTCTCCAAGGCCGCGAGCTTCAACAAGGAAGAAGGAAGAAGAGATTTTCTTCAATACTTGCTTGATCGTTGATTAATCAGTTGCTGCTTCAAGGTTTCGAGGTATAGTCGCAAATCCTTACCTCTGATCGCTTTTTCCATAGCTTTTCTGTAGACTTTTCTGAGCTGATAGTTTTGAGGTTTTTGCAAAAATATCCTGAATATTTCATTTCTGATTCTAAACCTCTTCCTTATGTGCCCAAGATCACTTCTGCCGGGTTAGATTTTCCGTTATGTCGCCGGAATCAATTTTAGCCTAAAATACCCATTTTTGGAGTTTTTGAAGTAAAGCTTCAACCTTTAGGCTGAAAACTATCACCTTAGCTTAGTGCTAGTAGGATTAGTTGTCATAAACGTCGTTGGTGACGTCCCTGCAAAATTTGGTTTTTGGGATTTCAGTTTTGAAATTTCTAAGTTAAAAATCATGACCAAAATACCCCTGCGACAGTTTTTGATCCGATAATTTTTCCGAGTTCAGAATACCCTTAGTTACGGCTAATGATAGCATAGGAACCAAGTTTGATCGAAGAAAAATCGAGTCTCCTAATTACCTAAAGTGGCCGAGCCTATAGGGGGAGGAGGAGGAAAATTTCCTTTTCCGAAAACTTGTCCTTTCGCGCTAGATTATCGTACCTCGGAGTATGAACTACTCCGAGTAACCTTAGTAAGTATCGATAGCTTAGTTTCCGATAGATTCTGATAGTATTTCTGTGATTTTGTTTTAAAGGAACTTTTGAGGAATTTCCTGAGGAACAACACTTTGATTGTGAGGAAGAGTTGGAAGTTCATCCTGGAGAATCTACAGGTGAGGGCTTCTCACTGAATCTCTAGTTAATACTTAGGGTCGATGCTTTCGACATTGTTTACTGTTTATGCACTGGATTGTGTGTGATTGGAAAATGTTTTCTGAGGCTTCGGCTGACAATGTAGATGATGAATCTACTGAATGCTTTTGAGATTCAATCTTCATGCTAAGTGCTAATTGGGTAATTTAGGATGTGTGGTGCATGCTTTATATGCTAAGTGCTAAGTGTTTATGATGAGATTTATTGATATATGACATGTTGTTGATTGTGATGATTTAAATATGCTTTGCACTGGAATCTGAGTTCCTGAATGGTGAGAATAGCGGGCAGGTCATGCCGATTTTATTTTGAGAGTTTTGAGAAAGCTTGATAGGACGAATGAGATTCGGGCCTTGTTATGATGTGTATGGATCGAGACATTCTCTAGAGTCATTTGGGGATTTGGAGATCCCGAGAACTTATAGGATTTGCGATAAGACTAAAAAGGATAGTATTTTGTAAAGAAAACTCATAAGACATTAAACAACCTCTAAATCTTCAATTAATGATAATAAACTCGAAAGGAAGCTTCGGATGCAAATCTTAGTCTTTGGAAAACGAGAAGTGTCGTCGGATCCAATCGTTGAGGAAGCTGAGAAGTGTGAGCATGTTGATGCTCTTGTGCTGTTGGAGCAGCTATGCGTTGTTGGGCTATCCTGGGGATAAGTCCGGGAAACCGTTAGTTTCCGAGAGTGTAATACTCTGTGCTCGTTGAGCAGTTGTGACCATCGGATTGAGATGAGTCAGATGATTTGGAGATCATCATGAGTTACCATGTTGTTGTGAAGAAGTGTCTTTTGTCGCAGAATCGACTTTACCTTAGGGTAAGCTTTTAGAGACTTTAATTTACCTAGAACACGTGGCGACGTGTCGAGTGAGATTCGGAGACGTTGTTTGTCTAATCATCCTGCATTCATGCAACATTAATGGGGTATTAACACAGGACGTACTCTGGACCTCGTCGGATTCCAAAATGGTCATAAGACCCGGATTTCCGTGTAAGAGCGTCTGTAGACGTCTCTTGTAGCAGACCGAAATGGCAGACCTACGGGTTACGGCTGATCTGACTACCGCTGATGTTGGAGTAAGAGGCATGCGGGCCGAAATGGTCCCACCGTGGCTGGTGCTAGGGCTGATCCGTTGATGTCCATTCGTTCCGGATTGCATATTGGTTGACTGGGTTAACCTGCATATCATTTCATCCAACATGCATACTGACTTAGTTGATGAGTGTGTGTGATACTTGTTAATTCTATTTGAGGCATGTTAACTGTGATTTACTGTCGTTTATGTTCATTGTGAAATATGCAACCCTAGGATGTTATCCCTAGCTATAAGCCTAAGTGGCTATTTCCTTATCTATATCTATCGGTGGTATTATTTATATAATTCTTTGGAGTTGACCCTCGCGTCTTCTGTGTGTGCTTTGGCGGACAAACGCCCTTTGTCAGATGTCCATGGCGGACTAGATCATGATGGTTCACCCTTCGGAGGGAACTAGAGTTGAGATGCTGGAACAGGAGCGCATTGCGGTAGCGAGAGGAGGACGGATGGTGTACATAGACTAGGTCGTTCTGGATTCTGGTTCAGACGACGATCATGCTAGCACGTAGGACTGAGTGTTAGTGTGAGCTCCTCAGGATGGGATTAGTGTAGGAGTAGAGTCTTAGCTCTGAACATCATTTGTTTTCTTTGGGAACAGGGTAGTTTCCCGCCGATAGCTTTTGTGTGGTTACCTTACGGGTCACAGAGAGTTGGTTGGACTTAGGAGGTCTTGTTTCAGGCCGATGGGCCAACTTATTCTCAGTTTTGAGGGATGGTGTTGCGGGCACTTCACCCTTTCATTCGGTTTGTACATATAGCCTACGGGCGCTACTCTTCTATTACCCGTCACTGGAGGTTTACTCGTGACGAGGTTGCTACTTACAGCGGGGGTTGTTTATATATTGTATATTAGTTTTATTACTTTTCGCATTTGGGTTTTATTTAATTCAGTCTTGTCTTAGGTATTATATTAAAAAAAAAAATATTCACGTTTTTCCGCATTAAGTTTATTTTGGTTACTAAAGTGACGCCACCGAAATCGGGGTGTTACATTGTGGTATCAGAGCACGGTTGAGTCTTTCGGGAGTTGTTGGGGAATAGGTCTTCTGTGCTAGGTTGTGTGACTCTACAAAGAGTGAAAATTGATTGTCTGCAAGCGATTTTTCGCTTAGAATTGATTGAAGTTATTGCTTAATCATATTGTATAGTTATGCCAGAGACTATCTTGTGATGAGTACTAACTGTTTGTTTGACTAAGCATAGGATGGTAAGCCCTGATCGTATGGGAAAGGCGATAGCTACAATGATTGAAGCAATGTTGAACCAGGCTGCTGAGGACGCTTACAGACACGCGGAGGAGGCTGCACGTAAGCAACGTCAACTGTTAAACGAGGTGTCCAGGTACCAGCATAGTGGATTGGACCGAGTTGGAACTGGGGGACCAGTGAGATCAGGTTCTCAGGAGTACCGACCGTGGAAGCCATACCAACATCCTGAGGGAAGAGACCCTATTCCAGGATCACGCAAGTCGACGACTGCAACTATTGGTCAGGAGGCTGTGTCATGCTACCGTTGTGGAAAGCTTGGACACTACGTCTTTCAGTGCTCAGTGGCTGGACCAAAATGCTGCAAGTGCAGACAACGTGGACATTTGGCCGTGAACTGTAGGACGTTCCAGGCGGGACCGTCCGATAACAAGATGAAGGACAAGTTTCCCGCCATAGCTAGAGAGGCAAGGAAACAAGTGTCATGTTTCAGATGTGGGAAGCCGGGGCACTATGCTAACGCTTGTCCCGACACGAGGCCCAAATGCTATAATTGTAACAAAATAGGGCATACTGCCGGTCGGTGCAGAGCACCCAAGACGGAGCCAACCGTGAACACTGCTCGTGGAAAGCGTTCTGCGGCTAAAGCAAGAGTTTACACCATGGACGGTGAGAGAGCTGAGGGGTTTGTCACAGGAGAGCGCAAGAACGATGGTAACCTTCTAACCATTCTTTCTCATTTCAGTATAATATATTCCATTACTTTTGTAGCTTGTGCAAACACACCTAACTTACTTATACTGTTTAAGCTTTCACCTTATAGTTATTACGCCTATTAATACCTTATTTGACCGTAGCTCGTATTTTAGCTATAGAAGTTATACGAGGTTTAGAATGACACGCTAAGCCTAGAAAGTAGTCTTCTACCGATGCGTTTAACAAGAAGCGAGAAGCTAAAGAATGAATCTTAGAGAGATTCTGTATGGATAGTATACGTATGATGTCGAGAGTGTGTAGTTCCGTAGCGGCATCATTGAGGATTTAATATCAAGATATTTGTGACTATTGGATGATAGGAACTCATTGACTGTTCCAGTAGGTTTTTCTAGATTTCCACCTTCGATGTATTAAGCCTGATCAACTTAATATTGAGGGGGTGATATTCGGAATCACAGCTGGATATGGACTTTGATAGAAGGATTGGTAAGATTAACTTGAGTTGATCGAAGATTAGTTGAGTTTGGGAGGAAAAAGTTCTCATTAAGTATTTGTTTTCCTTGCGAAGAAGTTGTAGTTTTAAGAGATGAATATTCTTTTTGGAAATGTTGAAGAGTTACAGAGCATCAGAGATCCAAACTTGGAAAAGGTTTAGGTTTTAAGTCTATTAATTCTGGTCATAAGTGTGTAGGACTTGAAGTTTGTCATAATTTGATTGGGAGATTAAGAAGTTTATCGACGAGATGGTAATCAAGTTACAAGAAGGAAAGTGTTAGTATTAAGATGAATACTTGAAGTTATCATATTTGGACAAGCTACTCAGAGTCTAATAGTGAATGGAACTTTGTCATGGATTTCGGTGATGGATGCTAGAGTTAGCAAGTGAATTTTGCTCAGTTGAATAAGAATCCTATGATTAAGATTGACTTGGGGAGTTGAAAATCATGTATGAGTAAGGGAGGTAGTGGTGATAGCAGTTACGATAATAGTTAAACCTCAGAAGGTTGGAGGATCGGATGATAAAATGACTAGTTAAGACCTTTGAGGTACAGTTATGAATTGATCTTCTAGAGGATAAGTCTCGATTTATGCTAAGCGTTAGAGATTTCAGTAAGTGTAAACTGGTTTGAGTGAGGAAGGTTTTGAGGACGAAGACGACAATAATGGATTGTTGGATATTAAGAGGATGATTAGCTTATGAGTGGTTGATGAATTTATGATTAAGAGGATGAGTCTTGTCATGCACGAGGTATTAAGACTCAAGTCGAGTCTTAATTTGAATGGTGACTAAGTAGAAGATTGATTTCATGGTGCGAGTGATGATAATCACGAAGTTGGAAGTGACGTTAATGGACTATTAGATTCCAACGCAATATTTCGTCTAGGAGTTATCAAGCGACCGAGTTGAGTTTGGATCATGAGTGAACATCACGAGGACCAGTTGAGCATTCACTCCGGAACATAGAGATGTACCGAGTTTCTAATCAGTATTTTGGACGAACAAAAGCAAAGGAGCAAGTGGTTAAGGTTGTGCGATTGAACGGATGCCAACAAATATTATTTCCAACGGAGACCCGACGCAAGAGGTCAAACCGGACAACAGAGAGTTAGAAGACGATATGTCTTTTGAGACGCCGTCGGTCAACATTGGGACTGGAATAGTGAAACGATCGAGGAGAAGCAGAGTGCTTCGGTGAAAGTTATTTGGAACGAAGACATGGACGGTGCTATATGGGATTTAGAGGAAAAGATCAAGGAATAATATCCGGAACTTTTTACTGACCCTTAAGTTTCGAGGACGAAACTTTCTTTTTGGAGGGTAGTAATGTAAGGCCCAAGTTTTTTAAACTTATGCCAAGTCAATAGAATCCTATTCACGATTAGGGTTGATGTATCGTGAAGGGAAACCTGAACTAGAGTTTACCAAATGAAATAAATTTATGAAGGAGAAAGTTCAGGAAAAGTCAAAGGATTGTATCGAAGTCGATTTAAGTTATAGCACGATCGTTATACGCTGAAACTTAGGTCAGAAACCCTAGTATATAGCTAGTTTTCACTTTTAGGCACGACGGAAGTTAATTCCAAAAATCTTCAGAGAAATGTTAGAACTTCTCTTTTTTCATATATCACAATCGTTTCGAGGCGAAACTCTAGGATCTACGAACGTCCGATTCCAATCATCGGAAGTTTGCCGAAACCGAAACCCTGGTTTTATCAAAACCCTAGAATCACCCGACTATGAGGACTTTTTCTATTCGGAACATCAAATGAAGATTCTACACGCGTACACCCATTTCTCTTGATGATTTCAATCTTTCTTCAGAAGGAAGTTTTCCATTCCGACATTCGATGCAAAAAGCAACTTATCGGGTAAAATAGTTTTACACCGACTATGCATTAGTTGCCAAAAATACAAGGAGACATCTTTTTAGTTTTGGAATTCTTTTGCCAAAACATATCTTAGAATTCTCGGAGAATGACGCCGGAAAAATCAGATTCGCGAAACTTTTATTTTCCCGCGAATTTCCATCTTCTATATATAGCAAGCAAGTGAGAAAAAAACACAAAACTCCTCCATTTTTCTCTCCAAGGCCGCGAGCTTCAACAAGGAAGAAGGAAGAAGAGATTTTCTTCAATACTTGCTTGATCGTTGATTAATCAGTTGCTGCTTCAAGGTTTCGAGGTATAGTCGCAAATCCTTACCTCTGATCGCTTTTTCCATAGCTTTTCTGTAGACTTTTCTGAGCTGATAGTTTTGAGGTTTTTGCAAAACTATCCTGAATATTTCATTTCTGATTCTAAACCTCTTCCTTATGTGCCCAAGATCACTTCTGCCGGGTTAGATTTTCCGTTATGTCGCCGGAATCAATTTTAGCCTAAAATACCCATTTTTGGAGTTTTTGAAGTAAAGCTTCAACCTTTAGGCTGAAAACTATCGCCTTAGCTTAGTGCTAGTAGGATTAGTTGTCATAAACGTCGTTGGTGACGTCCCTGCAAAATTTGGTTTTTGGGATTTCAGTTTTGAAATTTCTAAGTTAAAAATCATGACCAAAATACCCCTGCGACAGTTTTTGATCCGATAATTTTTCCGAGTTCAGAATACCCTTAGTTACGGCTAATGATAGCATAGGAACCAAGTTTGATCGAAGAAAAATCGAGTCTCCTAATTACCTAAAGTGGCCGAGCCTATAGGGGGAGGAGGAGGAAAATTTCCTTTTCCGAAAACTTGTCCTTTCGCGCTAGATTATCGTACCTCGGAGTATGAACTACTCCGAGTAACCTTAATAAGTATCGATAGCTTAGTTTCCGATAGATTCTGATAGTATTTCTGTGATTTTGTTTTAAAGGAACTTTTGAGGAATTTCCTGAGGAACAACACTTTGATTGTGAGGAAGAGTTGGAAGTTCATCCTGGGGAATCTACAGGTGAGGGCTTCTCACTGAATCTCTAGTTAATACTTAGGGTCGATGCTTTCGACATTGTTTACTGTTTATGCACTGGATTGTGTGTGATTGGAAAATGTTTTCTGAGGCTTCGGCTGACAATGTAGATGATGAATCTACTGAATGCTTTTGAGATTCAATCTTCATGCTAAGTGCTAATTGGGTAATTTAGGATGTGTGGTGCATGCTTTATATGCTAAGTGCTAAGTGTTTATGATGAGATTTATTGATATATGACATGTTGTTGATTGTGATGATTTAAATATGCTTTGCACTGGAATTTGAGTTCCTGAATGGTGAGAATAGCGGGCAGGTCATGCCGATTTTATTTTGAGAGTTTTGAGAAAGCTTGATAGGACGAATGAGATTCGGGCCTTGTTATGATGTGTATGGATCGAGACATTCTCTGGAGTCATTTGGGGATTTGGAGATCCCGAGAACTTATAGGATTTGCGATAAGACTAAAAAGGATAGTATTTTGTAAAGAAAACTCATAAGACATTAAACAACCTCTAAATCTTCAATTAATGATAATAAACTCGAAAGGAAGCTTCGGATGCAAATCTTAGTCTTTGGAAAACGAGAAGTGTCGTCGGATCCAATCGTTGAGGAAGCTGAGAAGTGTGAGCATGTTGATGCTCTTGTGCTGTTGGAGCAGCTATGCGTTGTTGGGCTATCCTGGGGATAAGTCCGGGAAACCGTTAGTTTCCGAGAGTGTAATACTCTGTGCTCGTTGAGCAGTTGTGACCATCGGATTGAGATGAGTCGGGTGATTTGGAGATCATCATGAGTTACCATGTTGTTGTGAAGAAGTGTCTTTTGTCGCAGAATCGACTTTACCTTAGGGTAAGCTTTTAGAGACTTTAATTTACCTAGAACACGTGGCGACGTGTCGAGTGAGATTCGGAGACGTTGTTTGTCTAATCATCCTGCATTCATGCAACATTAATGGGGTATTAACACAGGACGTACTCTGGACCTCGTCGGATTCCAAAATGGTCATAAGACCCGGATTTCCGTGTAAGAGCGTCTGTAGACGTCTCTTGTAGCAGACCGAAATGGCAGACCTACGGGTTACGGCTGATCTGACTACCGCTGATGTTGGAGTAAGAGGCTTGCGGGCCGAAATGGTCCCACCGTGGCTGGTGCTAGGGCTGATCCGTTGATGTCCATTCGTTCCGGATTGCATATTGGTTGACTGGGTTAACCTGCATATCATTTCATCCAACATGCATACTGACTTAGTTGATGAGTGTGTGTGATACTTGTTAATTCTATTTGAGGCATGTTAACTGTGATTTACTGTCGTTTATGTTCATTGTGAAATATGCAACCCTAGGATGTTATTCCTAGCTATAAGCCTAAGTGGCTATTTCCTTATCTGTATCTATCGGTGGTATTATTTATATAATTCTTTGGAGTTGACCCTCGCGTCTTCTGTGTGTGCTTTGGCGGACAAACGCCCTTTGTCAGATGTCCATGGCGGACTAGATCATGATGGTTCACCCTTCGGGGGGAACTAGAGTTGAGATGCTGGAACAGGAGCGCATTGCGGTAGCGAGAGGAGGACGGATGGTGTACATAGACTAGGTCGTTCTGGATTCTGGTTCAGACGACGATCATGCTAGCACGTAGGACTGAGTGTTAGTGTGAGCTCCTCAGGATGGGATTAGTGTAGGAGTAGAGTCTTAGCTCTGAACATCATTTGTTTTCTTTGGGAACAGGGTAGTTTCCCGCCGATAGCTTTTGTGTGGTTACCTTACGGGTCACAGAGAGTTGGTTGGACTTAGGAGGTCTTGTTTCAGGCCGATGGGCCAACTTATTCTCAGTTTTGAGGGATGGTGTTGCGGGCACTTCACCCTTTCATTCGGTTTGTACATATTGCCTACGGGCGCTACTCTTCTATTACCCGTCACTGGAGGTTTACTCGTGACGAGGTTGCTACTTACAGCGGGGGCTGTTTATATATTGTATATTAGTTTTATTACTTTTCGCATTTGGGTTTTATTTAATTCAGTCTTGTCTTAGGTATTATATTAAAAAAAAAAATATTCACGTTTTTCCGCATTAAGTTTATTTTGGTTACTAAAGTGACGCCACCGAAATCGGGGTGTTACATTGTGGTATCAGAGCACGGTTGAGTCTTTCGGGAGTTGTTGGGGAATAGGTCTTCTGTGCTAGGTTGTGTGACTCTACAAAGAGTGAAAATTGATTGTCTGCAAGCGATTTTTCGCTTAGAATTGATTGAAGTTATTGCTTAATCATATTGTATAGTTATGCCAGAGACTATCTTGTGATGAGTACTAACTGTTTGTTTGACTAAGCATAGGATGGTAAGCCCTGATCGTATGGGAAAGGCGATAGCTACAATGATTGAAGCAATGATGAACCAGGCTGCTGAGGACGCTTACAGACACGCGGAGGAGGCTGCACGTAAGCAACCTCAACTGTTAAACGAGGTGTCCAAGTACCAGCATAGTGGATTGGACCGAGTTGGAACTGGGGGACCAGTGAGATCAGGTTCTCAGGAGTACCGACCGTGGAAGCCATACCAACATCCTGAGGGAAGAGACCCTATTCCAGGATCACGCAAGTCGACGACTGCAACTATTGGTCAGGAGGCTGTGTCATGCTACCGTTGTGGAAAGCTTGGACACTACGTCTTTCAGTGCTCAGTGGCTGGAACAAAATGCTGCAAGTGCAGACAACGTGGACATTTGGCCGTGAACTGTAGGACGTTCCAGGCGGGACCGTCCGATAACAAGATGAAGGACAAGTTTCCCGCCATAGCTAGAGGGTCAAGGAAACAAGTGTCATGTTTCAGATGTGGGAAGCCGGGGCACTATGCTAACGCTTGTCCGACACGAGGCCCAAATGCTATAATTGTAACAAAATAGGGCATACTGCCGGTCGGTGTAGAGCACCCAAGACGGAGCCAACCGTGAACACTGCTCGTGGAAAGCGTTCTGCGGCTAAAGCAAGAGTTTACACCATGGACGGTGAGAGAGCTGAGGGTTTTGTCACAGGAGAGCGCAAGAACGATGGTAACCTTCTAACCATTCTTTCTCATTTCAGTATAATATATTCCATTACTTTCGTAGCTTGTGCAAACACACCTAACTTACTTATACTGTTTAAGCTTTGACCTTATAGTTATTACGCCTATTAATACCTTATTTGACCGTAGCTCGTATTTTAACTATAGAAGTTATACGAGGTTTAGAATGACACGCTAAGCCTAGAAAGTAGTCTTCTACCGATGCGTTTAACAAGAAGCGAGAAGCTAAAGAATGAATCTTAGAGAGATTCTGTATGGATAGTATACGTATGATGTCGAGAGTGTGTAGTTCCGTAGCGGCATCATTGAGGATTTAATATCAAGATATTTGTGACTATTGGATGATAGGAACTCATTGACTGTTCCAGTAGGTTTTTCTAGATTTCCACCTTCGATGTATTAGGCCTGATCAACTTAATATTGAGGGGGTGATATTCGGAATCACAGCTGGATATGGACTTTGATAGAAGGATTGGTAAGATTAACTTGAGTTGATCGAAGATTAGTTGAGTTTGGGAGGAAAAAGTTCTCATTAAGTATTTGTTTTCCTTGCGAAGAAGTTGTAGTTTTAAGAGATGAATATTCTTTTTGGAAATGTTGAAGAGTTACAGAGCATCAGAGATCCAAACTTGGAAAAGGTTTAGGTTTTAAGTCTATTAATTCTGGTCATAAGTGTGTAGGACTTGAAGTTTGTCATAATTTGATTGGGAGATTAAGAAGTTTATCGACGAGATGGTAATCAAGTTACAAGAAGGAAAGTGTTAGTATTAAGATGAATACTTGAAGTTATCATATTTGGACAAGCTACTCAGAGTCTAATAGTGAATGGAACTTTGTCATGGATTTCGGTGATGGATGCTAGAGTTAGCAAGTGAATTTTGCTCAGTTGAATAAGAATCCTATGATTAAGATTGACTTGGGGAGTTGAAAATCATTTATGAGTAAGGGAGGTAGTGGTGATAGCAGTTACGATAATAGTTAAACCTCAGAAGGTTGGAGGATCGGATGATAAAATGACTAGTTAAGACCTTTGAGGTACAGTTATGAATTGATCTTCTAGAGGATAAGTCTCGATTTATGCTAAGCGTTAGAGATTTCAGTAAGTGTAAACTGGTTTGAGTGAGGAAGGTTTTGAGGACGAAGACGACAATAATGGATTGTTGGATATTAAGAGGATGATTAGCTTATGAGTGGTTGATGAATGTATGATTAAGAGGATGAGTCTTGTCATGCACGAGGTATTAAGACTCAAGTCGAGTCTTAATTTGAATGGTGACTAAGTAGAAGATTGATTTCATGGTGCGAGTGATGATAATCACGAAGTTGGAAGTGACGTTAATGGACTATTAGATTCCAACGCAATATTTCGTCTAGGAGTTATCAAGCGACCGAGTTGAGTTTGGATCATGAGTGAACATCACGAGGACCAGTTGAGCATTCACTCCGGAACATAGAGATGTACCGAGTTTCTAATCAGTATTTTGGACGAACAAAAGCAAAGGAGCAAGTGGTTAAGGTTGTGCGATTGCACGGATGCCAACAAATATTATTTCCAACGGAGACCCGACGCAAGAGGTCAAACCGGACAACAGAGAGTTAGAAGACGATATGTCTTTTGAGACGCCGTCGGTCAACATTGGGACTGGAATAGTGAAACGATCGAGGAGAAGCAGAGTGCTTCGGTGAAAGTTATTTGGAACGAAGACATGGACGGTGCTATATGGGATTTAGAGGAAAAGATCAAGGAATAATATCCGGAACTTTTTACTGACCCTTAAGTTTCGAGGACGAAACTTTCTTTTTGGAGGGTAGTAATGTAAGGCCCAAGTTTTTTAAACTTATGCCAAGTCAATAGAATCCTATTCACGATTAGGGTTGATGTATCGTGAAGGGAAACCTGAACTAGAGTTTACCAAATGAAATAAATTTATGAAGGAGAAAGTTCAGGAAAAGTCAAAGGATTGTATCGAAGTCGATTTAAGTTATAGCACGATCGTTATACGCTGAAACTTAGGTCAGAAACCCTAGTATATAGCTAGTTTTCACTTTTAGGCACGACGGAAGTTAATTCCAAAAATCTTCAGAGAAATGTTAGAACTTCTCTTTTTTCATATATCACAATCGTTTCGAGGCGAAACTCTAGGATCTACGAACGTCCGATTCCAATCATCGGAAGTTTGCCGAAACCGAAACCCTGGTTTTTTCAAAACCCTAGAATCACCCGACTATGAGGACTTTTTCTATTCGGAACATCAAATGAAGATTCTACACGCGTACACCCATTTATCTTGATGATTTCAATCTTTCTTCAGAAGGAAGTTTTCCATTCCGACATTCGATGCAAAAAGCAACTTATCGGGTAAAATAGTTTTACACCGACTATGCATTAGTTGCCAAAAATACAAGGAGACATCTTTTTAGTTTTGGAATTCTTTTGCCAAAACATATCTTAGAATTCTCGGAGAATGACGCCGGAAAAATCAGATTCGCGAAACTTTTATTTTCCCGCGAATTTCCATCTTCTATATATAGCAAGCAAGTGAGAAAAAAACACAAAACTCCTCCATTTTTCTCTCCAAGGCCGCGAGCTTCAACAAGGAAGAAGGAAGAAGAGATTTTCTTCAATACTTGCTTGATCGTTGATTAATCAGTTGCTGCTTCAAGGTTTCGAGGTATAGTCGCAAATCCTTACCTCTGATCGCTTTTTCCATAGCTTTTCTGTAGACTTTTCTGAGCTGATAGTTTTGAGGTTTTTGCAAAACTATCTTGAATATTTCATTTCTGATTCTAAACCTCTTCCTTATGTGCCCAAGATCACTTCTGCCGGGTTAGATTTTCCGTTATGTCGCCGGAATCAATTTTAGCCTAAAATACCCATTTTTGGAGTTTTTGAAGTAAAGCTTCAACCTTTAGGCTGAAAACTATCGCCTTAGCTTAGTGCTAGTAGGATTAGTTGTCATAAACGTCGTTGGTGACGTCCCTGCAAAATTTGGTTTTTGGGATTTCAGTTTTGAAATTTCTAAGTTAAAAATCATGACCAAAATACCCCTGCGACAGTTTTTGATCCGATAATTTTTCCGAGTTCAGAATACCCTTAGTTACGGCTAATGATAGCATAGGAACCAAGTTTGATCGAAGAAAAATCGAGTCTCCTAATTACCTAAAGTGGCCGAGCCTATAGGGGGAGGAGGAGGAAAATTTCCTTTTCCGAAAACTTGTCCTTTCGCGCTAGATTATCGTACCTCGGAGTATGAACTACTCCGAGTAACCTTAGTAAGTATCGATAGCTTAGTTTCCGATAGATTCTGATAGTATTTCTGTGATTTTGTTTTAAAGGAACTTTTGAGGAATTTCCTGAGGAACAACACTTTGATTGTGAGGAAGAGTTGGAAGTTCATCCTGGAGAATCTACAGGTGAGGGCTTCTCACTGAATCTCTAGTTAATACTTAGGGTCGATGCTTTCGACATTGTTTACTGTTTATGCACTGGATTGTGTGTGATTGGAAAATGTTTTCTGAGGCTTCGGCTGACAATGTAGATGATGAATCTACTGAATGCTTTTGAGATTGAATCTTCATGCTAAGTGCTAATTGGGTAATTTAGGATGTGTGGTGCATGCTTTATATGCTAAGTGCTAAGTGTTTATGATGAGATTTATTGATATATGACATGTTGTTGATTGTGATGATTTAAATATGCTTTGCACTGGAATCTGAGTTCCTGAATGGTGAGAATAGCGGGCAGGTCATGCCGATTTTATTTTGAGAGTTTTGAGAAAGCTTGATAGGACGAATGAGATTCGGGCCTTGTTATGATGTGTATGGATCGAGACATTCTCTGGAGTCATTTGGGGATTTGGAGATCCCGAGAACTTATAGGATTTGCGATAAGACTAAAAAGGTTAGTATTTTGTAAAGAAAACTCATAAGACATTAAACAACCTCTAAATCTTCAATTAATGATAATAAACTCGAAAGGAAGCTTCGGATGCAAATCTTAGTCTTTGGAAAACGAGAAGTGTCGTCGGATCCAATCGTTGAGGAAGCTGAGAAGTGTGAGCATGTTGATGCTCTTGTGCTGTTGGAGCAGCTATGCGTTGTTGGGCTATCCTGGGGATAAGTCCGGGAAACCGTTAGTTTCCGAGAGTGTAATACTCTGTGCTCGTTGAGCAGTTGTGACCATCGGATTGAGATGAGTCAGATGATTTGGAGATCATCATGAGTTACCATGTTGTTGTGAAGAAGTGTCTTTTGTCGCAGAATCGACTTTACCTTAGGGTAAGCTTTTAGAGACTTTAATTTACCTAGAACACGTGGCGACGTGTCGAGTGAGATTCGGAGACGTTGTTTGTCTAATCATCCTGCATTCATGCAACATTAATGGGGTATTAACACAGGACGTACTCTGGACCTCGTCGGATTCCAAAATGGTCATAAGACCCGGATTTCCGTGTAAGAGCGTCTGTAGACGTCTCTTGTAGCAGACCGAAATGGCAGATTTACGGGTTACAGCTGATCTGACTACCGCTGATGTTGGAGTAAGAGGCATGCGGGCCGAAATGGTCCCACCGTGGCTGGTGCTAGGGCTGATCCGTTGATGTCCATCCGTTCCGGATTGCATATTGGTTGACTGGGTTAACCTGCATATCATTTCATGCAACATGCATACTGACTTAGTTGATGAGTGTGTGTGATACTTGTTAATTCTATTTGAGGCATGTTAACTGTGATTTACTGTCGTTTATGTTCATTGTGAAATATGCAACCCTAGGATGTTATCCCTAGCTATAAGCCTAAGTGGCTATTTCCTTATCTGTATCTATCGGTGGTATTATTTATATAATTCTTTGGAGTTGACCCTCGCGTCTTCTGTGTGTGCTTTGGCGGACAAACGCCCTTTGTCAGATGTCCATGGCGGACTAGATCATGATGGTTCACCCTTCGGGGGGAACTAGAGTTGAGATGCTGGAACAGGAGCGCATTGCGGTAGCGAGAGGAGGACGGATGGTGTACATAGACTAGGTCGTTCTGGATTCTGGTTCAGACGACGATCATGCTAGCACGTAGGACTGAGTGTTAGTGTGAGCTCCTCGGGATGGGATTAGTGTAGGAGTAGAGTCTTAGCTCTGAACATCATTTGTTTTCTTTGGGAACAGGGTAGTTTCCCGCCGATAGCTTTTGTGTGGTTACCTTACGGGAATCACAGAGAGTTGGTTGGACTTAGGAGGTCTTGTTTCAGGCCGATGGGCAAACTTATTCTCAGTTTTGAGGGATGGTGTTGCGGGCACTTCACCCTTTCATTCGGTTTGTACATATTGCCTACGGGCGCTACTCTTCTATTACCCGTCACTGGAGGTTTACTCGTGACGAGGTTGCTACTTACAGCGGGGGCTGTTTATATATTGTATATTAGTTTTATTACTTTTTGCATTTGGGTTTTATTTAATTCAGTCTTGTCTTAGGTATTATATTAAAAAAAATATTCACGTTTTTCCGCATTAAGTTTATTTTGGTTACTAAAGTGACGCCACCGAAATCGGGGTGTTACAGAAACACACACTATGTTCACCAGGGATCAAGTAGATTTGCAAGGTTGGTCTGGTTATTTCAATAGGCTCTGTGGTCCTATCTATTACAAGTTAGTTGTGGAATTCTGGAAGAATGCTGTTTGCAACGACTACTATGTCGTTTCTCATGTATTGGATAGGAAGATTGTTATTTCTGAGGAATCCATTGCAAAATTGCTGGGAATGGAATTTCAACAGGGCAAGAGAATCAAAAATGTGGATGCTAATGTTCCTGGCATGAGGAAATTAGTAAATAAGGCCATTTATGACAACTGGTCTTTGGAGAAGACAAAGTATAGCATAAAGGAATTGAAGCCAACAGTGAAGATCTGGCAGAAGATTTTCATCTATTGCATTCACCCAAGAACGGGAGGAACTGATTACCTTAATGCAACTCAAAAGGTAATCATGTACTATATTTCTAAGGGTGAGCCTGTATGTCTTCCATTTCTACTCTTCAACTATCTGAAGGAATGTGTTGAGAAGTCAAGAACTACTGTAATTGAGACTAAGAGGTCTATCTCCTACATTCCTTATGGCAGGCTGCTCTCAGATATCTTCACCCAGAATAAACTGGTCAAGACTTTGTCTGACCTCGGACTTCATGAGGATCTGGCTATGTCCATTGGAGAAGCTCTCAATGGGACTAAGTTGAAGAGAATGCAGATCATTGACAAAGTTCAAGTTGAACCTGTTGAAGAATCAACTGAAGAGGTTCGTCACAAGAACCAACCTATTGATGACTACCCTCTCTGGTCTAAGAAGGATAATCCAGCCAGCATTCTGGAATATGTGAGAATGCTCAGAAGTAAAAGAGATCCAATCACTCTCGAGGAATTCATCAAGAGTCTTCCTGATAGTCCTCCTGAAGTACCAACAAGGAGGTCCAAGAGAACAATCAGCAGCAAGCCTTCAGATCCCAAAGGCAAAGGCATTTTGATAGAGGAAACCAAGAAGATGAAACCAGCATCAAAATCTGTAGTCATCAGGGAACCAATTCTAGAACCCTCTCCTGAAAGAACTCCAGTGGAGTCACCTCAGGAATCTCAGTCTGATAGCTCTGAAAGCTCTATGGCTTCTTCCATTGGAACTCAAGAAGAAGAAGTTTCACCTAGAAATGATTTCAAGAGGAAGGCTGTCATGGAAGAATCTTCTGATGAGGAAACTGAAGATGATGATGTTCCTCTGGCCAAGAGGCAAAGAATTCAAGCAATCCAAGTTGAGGAAGAAGTTAAGCAGGATGAATGTGAGATTATTGGGAATGTGCTCCAAGTCATAAGGGAATCTGCAGAAGCTGAAGAATCCACCGATTCTGATGTAGAGCCCATAGACAAGAGGATGAAACTGCCTCTGAAGGTTCCACTTCAGAAGAAGGAGTCAGAACCAAAGCAAGCATCTGAGAATGTTGCAGAGGTACAAAGAGAAAGGAGATCAAAGATAGCTTCAGATCCTGCAAGGACTGCTAAACTCACCAGATCTACCATACTCAGAGATTCAAGTAAGGAACTTACTAAAAGCATTAATTTAGATTCTGCTTTAGTAGTTATTCCTGAACAACCTGTACCTATATCTACATTCCTGCCAACCTCAACCCAAACAGTTCCACCTCAAACAGAACCTCACACACAAACCTTATCTCAAGCAGAAACACAAGCTCCTCACTTCAACACCCTAACTGCTACCACTTCCATTCCATCCATCCCAATTCAAACCTCCTCCACATCCACCACCACTGAGTCTGTACCTCTTTTCAATTCATTCATCAAGGGTATCGCTCAGAGTGAGGCCACCTTGAGGGACTTGGTTCAACAATTCACACCCAAACCTCCATCCACCTCAAGAATCCTTCTGATAACTGAATCTGGAGAGATTCCTGCTGAGAAAGACGATGAAGATGAGGATGTTCAGATTCTAGAACCTCCTTTCAATGTGCAACCTATCCAGCAGGTAGCCTCCTACTTTGAAGATGTGCTCCTAGATGTTGTTGCTGAGTCCTCCTATGTGTCCTTGTCTCACTACTCCACAGTAAACTCAAGAGATCTGAGTTTCACCTCACCTGAGAAGAATGCTACATCTAGGCAAAGACAAGAGACCATTCCTGAGATTGAACGCATGGATGACTCAGATCATTCTGGACAAGGAAAAGCTCATGTGAATGAATCAATGCCTTCAGGGCAAATGAGAACTGAAAGTTCTAATGCATCAAGTTCTAATGCAACCAACATTCCTCAGCCAATCATGGATCTGACACCCTCCTTCCGGCCAAAGAATCTTATTCAGCTCATTCAGGAGTTCTCTGATGAAGCAACCAGAAGACTGCAATGGCTGTATCAGGTAACTGACAATCAATTTGATGCCTCTCTGGTTGATGGTATGTGGTCTGCCTTCGGACGATGGTCAGAAAGTAGAGCTTCTGAGATTGAGAAGTAGCTTAGCAGGGAGAAGCGTCTGAGAGTTCATGATGCCTCAGAGAGAGCTTATGAGCAGAGGCAGTGTAAGACCCAAGTTTTTAAGCTTAAAATAAGTGGAAGAGATCTCCATTTACGATTAGGCTTGAAGTATCGTGAAGGAAAAACCTGAACAAGAGTTTATCGGAAGGAATAAATTTATGAAGGAGAAAGTTCAGGAACAGTCTAAGAATCGTATCGAAGTCGATAAAAGTTATAGCACGATCGATATACACTTAAACTTAGGGCAAGAGCGCTAGAATTAGCTGATTTCCACTTAAAGACACGATGGAAACTAATTCCAAAAATCTTCAGAGAAATGTTAGAATTTCTCTTAATCCTTATATGACCATCGTTTCGATGCGAAACTATAGGATCTACGAACGTCCGATTCCAATCATCGGAAGTTTGCCGAAACTAAAACCCTGGTATTTCAAAACCCTAGAATCAACCGACAATGAATACTTTTTCTATTCAGAGCTTCAAATGAAGATTCCACACGCGTACACCCATTTCTCTTGATGATTTCAATCTTTCTTCAGAAGGAAGTTTTCTATTCCGACATTCAATGCAAAAAGTAACTTATCGGGTAAAATAGTTTTACACCGACTTTGCATTAGTCACCTAAAATACCAGGAAACCTCTTTTGAGTTTTGGATTTATGTCGCCAAAACCTATCTTAGAATACACGGAGAAGGAAGCCGGAAAAATCGGAATCGCGAAACTTTCATTTTCCCGCGTTTTTCCATCCTCTATATAGCAAGCCTCGAAAACCAAAAATCATACTGATATTTCTTTGAAGAATTAGAAGATTCAGCAGGGTGAATATCGTGTCTAAAATACGTTGGAATCAGTAGGAAGAAATCGGGATCGCTTTTATATTTTTATCTTAACTCTATGAGTTAAATCCTCCGATATCTAAACAAAACTGTACCGGTTTACAAAATATCTATTCATTCTTATCCAATCTCTGATAAATATCTATTCAACCTTATCCAATCTTTAATAAATATCTGTTCATACTTATCCAATCTTGATAAATATCTATTCATACTTATCCGATCTTTGATAAATATCTTCCATTTCATTCCCTATAAATATGTGAAGCTTGAAACAAAAACCTCACAAACACACACACACAACCCGCGGCTTGGAGAGAAGAAGGAGGAGGAGAGCTTTTCGTCGATTCTTGTCTGATCGTCCCACAGTTCGTTGCTACGCGTAGGCCTCAAGGTACTGACGCTTTTCCTTACTTCTGATCGTAAATTCTGCCGCTTTTCTCTATACTTTTTTGTACTCTTAGTTTTGAGGTTTTTGCAAAACTATCTAGATAACTTCATCTTTTTATCTAAATTTATTCCCTGCGTGCCCCTGAGCATGTTTAGCGGATTACATTTTGCTGATTCTTGCCGAATTGCTGCCGAGTTTCAATTCTGCTCATAATACCCATTTTTGGCTAAAGTTCCAACCTTTGGGCTTAAAACCCTCGACTGAGCTTAGCGTTAGTAAGATTAGTCGTCATAATCGTCGTTAGTATCAACCCCATCTAATTTGTTTTTCGAAACTCTGATTTTGAAATTCTGAGCTGAAAATAATGACCAAAATACCCCTGCGACAGTTTTCGATCCGATAATTTTTCCGAGTTTAGATTAACCTTAGTTACGATTAATGATAACCTAGGAACCAAGTTTGATCGAAGAAAAATCGACACACAGAATTACCATGTGTGGCCGAGAGCTACCCTAGGAGGAGGAAGAAAATTTCTTTTTCAAAAACTTGTCCTTTCGCGCTAGATTATCGTACCTCGGAGTATATGCTACTTCGTGTAACCTTAGTGAGTATTGATTGCTGAGTTTCGGTTAGATTCTGAGGGAATTCTGTGGTTTTTACTCTAAAGGTTATTTTGAGGAATTTCCTGAAGAACAAGGAGCTGATTGTGAAGGAGCGTTTGAAGAGAACTCTGGAAATTGGCTAAGGTGAGGGCTACTCACTGAATACTAGATAATGCTTTAGGTGTCGACATTGTGGTATCAGAGCTTGTCGAGTCTTTCGGGAGTCTTTGGGGAATAGGTCTTCTGTGCTAGGTTGTGTGACTCTGCAAAGACTAAAAATTGATTGTCTGCCAAGCGATTTTTCGCTTAGAATTGATTGAAGTTATTGCTTAATCATATTGTATAGCATGTTAGATGCTATCTTATGATGAGTACTAACTGTTTGATTGACTTAACAGAACCTAGATGTTATCCTAGGAATGGATTGGTTGTCTCACTATCATTGTCTTTTGGACGAACAAAAGCAAAGAAGCAAGTGGTCGAGCCGGACAGCATAGAGCTGAAAGATGATATGTTTGTTGAGACGCCGTCGGTCAACATTGGGACTAGAAGAGTGAAACAATCGAGGGGAAAGCAGAGTGCTTTATTAAAAGTTATTTGGAACGAAGACACGGACGGTGCTATATGGGACTTAGAGGAGAAGATCAAGGAATAATATCCAGAGCTTTTACTGAACCCTAAGTTTCGAGGACGAAACTTTCTTTTTGGAGGGTAGTAATGTAAGACCCAAGTTTTTAAGCTTAAAATAAGTGGAAGAGATCTCCATTTACGATTAGGCTTGAAGTATTGTGAAGGAAAAACCTGAACAAGAGTTTATCGGAAGGAATAAATTTATGAAGGAGAAAGTTCAGGAACAGTCTAAGAATCGTATCGAAGTCGATAAAAGTTATAGCACGATCGATATACACTTAAACTTAGGGCAAGAGCGCTAGAATTAGCTGATTTCCACTTAAAGACACGATGGAAACTAATTCCAAAAATCTTCAGAGAAATGTTAGAATTTCTCTTAATCCTTATATGACCATCGTTTCAAGGCGAAACTATAGGATCTACGAACGTCCGATTCCAATCATCGGAAGTTTGCCGAAACTGAAACCCTGGTATTTCAAAACCCTAGAATCAACCGACAATGAAGACTTTTTCTATTCAGAGCTTCAAATGAAGATTCCACACGCGTACACCCATTTCTCTTGATGATTTCAATCTTTCTTCAGAAGGAAGTTTTCTATTCCGACATTCAATGCAAAAAGTAACTTATCGGGTAAAATAGTTTTACACCGACTTTGCATTAGTCACCTAAAATACCAGGAAACCTCTTTTGAGTTTTGGATTTATGTCGCCAAAACCTATCTTAGAATACACGGAGAAGGAAGCCGGAAAAATCGGAATCGCGAAACTTTCATTTTCCCGCGTTTTTCCATCCTCTATATAGCAAGCCTCGAAAACCAAAAATCATACTGATATTTCTTTGAAGAATTAGAAGATTCAGCAGGGTGAATATCGTGTCTAAAATACGTTGGAATAAGTAGGAAGAAATCGGGATCGCTTTTATATTTTTATCTTAACTCTATGAGTTAAATCCTCCGATATCTAAACAAAACTGTACCGGTTTACAAAATATCTATTCATTCTTATCCAATCTCTGATAAATATCTATTCAACCTTATCCAATCTTTAATAAATATCTGTTCATACTTATCCAATCTTGATAAATATCTATTCATACTTATCCGATCTTTGATAAATATCTTCCATTTCATTCCCTATAAATATGTGAAGCTTGAAACAAAAACCTCACAAACACACACACACAACCCGCGGCTTGGAGAGAAGAAGGAGGAGGAGAGCTTTTCGTCGATTCTTGTCTGATCGTCCCACAGTTCGTTGCTACGCGTAGGCCTCAAGGTACTGACGCTTTTCCTTACTTCTGATCGTAAATTCTGCCGCTTTTCTCTATACTTTTCTGTACTCTTAGTTTTGAGGTTTTTGCAAAACTATCTAGATAACTTCATCTTTTTATCTAAATTTATTCCCTGCGTGCCCCTTAGCATGTTTACGGATTACATTTTGCTGATTCTCGCCGAATTGCTGCCGAGTTTCAATTCTGCTCATAATACCCATTTTTGGCTAAAGTTCCAACCTTTGGGCTTAAAACCCTCGACTGAGCTTAGCGTTAGTAGGATTAGTCGTCATAATCGTCGTTAGTATCAACCCCATCTAATTTGTTTTTCGAAACTCTGATTTTGAAATTCTGAGCTGAAAATAATGACCAAAATACCCCTGCGACAGTTTTCGATCCGATAATTTTTCCGAGTTTAGATTAACCTTAGTTACGACTAATGATAACCTAGGAACCAAGTTTGATCGAAGAAAAATCGACACACACAATTACCATGTGTGGCCGAGAGCTACCCTAGGAGATGGAAGAAAATTTCTTTTTCAAAAACTTGTCCTTTCGCACTAGATTATCGTACCTCGGAGTATATGCTACTTCGTGTAACCTTAGTGAGTATTGATTGCTGAGTTTCGGTTAGATTCTGAGGGAATTCTGTGGTTTTTACTCTAAAGGTTATTTTGAGGAATTTCCTGAAGAACAAGGAGCTGATTGTGAAGGAGCGTTTGAAGAGAACTCTGGAAATTGGCTAAGGTGAGGGCTACTCACTGAATACTAAATAATGCTTTAGGTGTCGACGAATTCGACTTGATTTATTGTTTATGCACTTATTTGTGTTTGACTGAGAAATGTTTTCTGAGGCTTCGGCTGACAATGTAGATTATTCATCTACTGACTGTTTCTTGAGTTTGAATCATATGCTATGTGCTAAATGGTTAATTTAGGATGTGTGATATCTGCTCTATATGCTAAGTGCTACATGGTTAATCTAGGATGTGTTAATATATGTGCTATGATTGTTGGACTGTGCTAATTTAACTATGCCATTACACCTATATCTGTTATGCTTCAGAGTGAGGATAACGGGCATGTCATGCCGATTTTATTTTGAGATTTTGGGGAAGTTGATGGGACGGACCGAGGTTCGTACCCTATTATTGTTTTAGTGGATCGAGACCTTCTCAAAGGAAAATTGATTTTGAAAATGATATTGGAAAAACCCCATTTGAATTCACGTAAGAACTTGGGTTGTTCTGTCTAAGGCAAGAAGGGCTTTTAATGAGGCATTGTGCCCGGCCAGCTTACCTGGGAACTTCTCGGGCCATTACTTGGGTGATGATGGACCTTTTGTTTTGAGACCTTCTCCAGGGAATCATTGGAATTATAGGATCTTGGAAACTAATAGGATTAGAGACGAAACTTAAACAATTTCATAATGAACCTCCATAATGTATTAAACAACCTCAAAACCCTTAATATAATGATAAAAGACTCAGACGAAAGTTTAGGGCTTGAACATTAAGTTCTGAAAATGAGAAGTGTCGTCGAGTCCAAGAGTTGAGAAAACTAATAAGTTTCTGAGTATGTTGATACTCCTTCACTCTTTGAGCAGTTTGTTTAGCCATCCAAGGGATGAGCCAAGAAGCTTCACTGAGGCGCGAGACCTTGTGAAAGCGAGAATCTTCACTGAGGCGTGAGACCTCGTGAAAAGCATGGATCTTCACTGAGGCGTGAGACCTCGTGAATAGCATGAAACTTCATTGAAGCGTAAGACTTCGTGCAAGTGTGTAAATTCATTGAGGCGTGAGACCTTGTGAAAGCATAAAACTTCACTGAAGCGTGAGACTTCGTGATTGTATAAGACTCCACTGAAGCGTGAGACTTCGTGAGAGCATTGATGACTCGAAGAGTTATCGTGAGTGTTTGCACTCTTTTTATGATTAATTGTATTTTGTCGCAGAATCGACTTTTACCTTAGGGTATTCTTTTTAGAGACAAATAAGTTAGTTAGAACACGTGGCGACGTGTCGAGTGAGGTCGGAGACGTTGTTTGACTAATCACTTTGCATTCATGCACACATTTTGAGGTTAATACACGGCGTGATACCGGACCTCGGTGGATTCCAAAATGGTCATAAGACCCGGATTTCCATAAAAGAACACTACGGTGATTCTTAGTAGCAGACGGAAATGGCAGACCTTCGGGTTCACTGCTGATCTGACTACACTTTGTATGGTGTAAGAGACACGTGAGCGGAAATGGTCCCACCGTTGCTGGTGCTAGGATTGACTCGTTAGTGCCCATCCGTTCCGGAATGCATTTGTTAACCAGCATTGCATTTCATGCAACATGCATACTGACTTAGTTGCTGAGTGTGATTGATAATTGTTAATCTTATCTGATGCATGTTAAGTGTTATTACTGTCCTTTATATTCATTGTGAAATATACAACCCTAGGATGCTATCCCTAACTTATAAGCCTAAGTAAGCTATCTATATCTGTATCTATTGGATTTATTATTTACATAATTCTTTGGAGTTGACCCTCGCGTCTTCTGTGTGTGCTTTGGCGGACAAACGCCCTTTGTCAGATGTCTATGGCGGACTGATTCACGATGGTTCACCCTTCGGGGGGAACTAGGTTCGAGATGCCGGGATAGGAGCGCATCGCGGTAGCGAGAGGAGGACGGATGGTGTACATAGACTTGGTCGTTCTGGATTCAGATTCGGACGACGATCACGCTAGTATGTAGGTTTTAGTGCTGGCGTGAGCTCCTCGAGATGGGATTAGTGTAGGAGTAGAGTCTTAGCTCTGACCGTTATGTTTTCTTTTGGGAACAGGGTAGTTTCCCACCTATAGCTTTTTGTGTGGTTTCTTTACGGGAATCACAGAGAGTTGGTTGGACTTAGGAGGTCTTGTTTTAGGCCGTTTGGGCTAACTCATTCTCATTTTTGAGGGATAGTGTTGCGAACACTTGACCTTTCTTTTGGTTTGGTACTACAGCGGGGGCTGTATTTATCGTATATTAGTTCGGATATCCTTTGTTGTAGAGTTTCTATTTCTTCCAGTCTTTGGTTCTATTATCGAAAACAAAAATATTCACGTTTTTCCGCTTTAATTTCTTTTTGGTTACTAAAGTGACGCCACCGAAATCGGGGTGTTACAGGCAGAGGGTGTTACACAAGGTTTGTGAGCCCATGAGAAGGGCAATGGCTGCAAGAAATCATGTTGTCTCTGAACGTACCTCAGAAGATGCTGATATGATTTCAGCAGAGGTTGCAGAGGACAGTGCTGAAGAGATCATTATTCATGAGGCTGCAGAGGTTGATGAAGTTCAGATGGAAATACCTACTCAAGCTGCGGCAGAAGTTCAGGCACCTACAGATGTTCCTATTCAAGCTCCAGAACCAGCTTCACATCCGGAAGTTGCTCTCCTGGCTGCCAGAATTGATAGGATACAAGATGATCAGCAGAGGCTGTTTCAGATGGTTGAGCATCAAGGCATCATTCAGAGTGAACAAAGTCGGCAGATTCAGGAATCTTCAAGCAGAATGGAGAATATGATGAAGTATCTGAACGAGAATCTCCCATCTTCATCCAAGCCTTGAACCCCTCTCATCTATCTTTCATGCATAATTTATTCACTTTAATTATCTGTGAACTTATTTCATGTTTGACCATGTTTAATTTTGCAACACTTACTTAATGCACCGTCCACTTCTCTTAGTAACTCACATGCATTTATGATTCGATGAGTTTTATGCAAGTTTTTCTGTTACTTCTCTTCTTTATAATCTATTGCCTTCCTTCTTCTCCATCACAACTCAATTCATTTCTTTCTCTCCTCAAATCACAATGTGTAGCTGATTTGATTTCTGAACTTAAGGCCTTGGTATTTGACCAGACCTTTCCTTGGAGCATCGATCTTTAACTCACTCAAATCTCCCAAGCTCTTGGGAAAATTGAGTATCTGCAGAACTGCTGGCTGACCTCGTTTCAGATCCACTGTCTGCAAACTCTTCAGGATGTTCTGAAAGAACTTCTTCGCCTGGCCTCTCGCCGGAAGGATCTGGAAGCTCAATTCGAGAGCATTTGTATGCTCCTTGAACATGAAAAGAGGGAGCGAGTAGATCAAGAAGAAGCAGGTCAAGCTGTTGCCTCCACTCCTGCTATCCATGAAAGTGAGATTCTGAAGGAAGAACTGGCTGCCCAGTTAGCCTCCATTGATCAGGACATTCGTCCTTTGCACCTTCAGCTTCTTTCTATGAAGGAGTCTCATGCTTTCTTATGTATCTAGGACTTGTTCTCCTAGTCTTTTCTATCCTCTGTACTTATTTTCGTTAATTAATAATAACAAGCGTCTTATCTGCATTACTTCCTTGTTGTTATTGGTTGTGTTTTTCACTCTTTTTGCTTATGACAAAAAGGGGGAGTACATAAAATGGTTTTTTGATAAACTTTTAACTTTTCTTATATTATATAAAAAACCAGTAGAGGAGAATAAGTATCAAATACTTATAGCACATAGATATTGCCAAGCGTCCTAAAACAAGTAATACATTTGGTTCAAATTTCTGAACTAATATGCCTCTGACGCCTTATTCCAATACATCTGAACAATACTCTATGTCTTCATGTGATCTACGCGAGTTCTGAACCATCAATTTCTGATGAGTATACATCTTTCTACGCGTATCTTCCGATCACATCACTAGACTCCGAATATAGACTCTTCATCATCTCATCAAGTCATAGATTCAGGGGGAGTCAGGGGGAGACTCCAGCTCAGAATCAAGTGCAATCCTAGATTCAGAAGGAGCAACATAAACCGTTACACAAGGATAAGTTTAAACTCTGATCTCTTCTCTCTTGTGTATTCAGTTTATTGATTAAGAATTGTTCATCAAAATACTTGTTTTGTCATCATCAAAAAGGGGGAGATTGTAAGATCAAGATTTGATCAGTGGTTGCATCTCTATATTTTGATGATTACAATTAAGGTTTTTGAGGATGAACAATTATGGTACTCTAATGTTTGTCTTTATGAGTTGTGACAAACAGGTTATGATTCTGACCCAAGTCGATTCCATCAGAACAAGAAGAACCAAGGGTTACCAAAAAGAGAGCTCTAAAGCTTATCATGTTCGTTCGGAACAGTGGCAAATCCTTCAGAAGTTCTGAAGATAGAAGCTCTCAAGAGGTACTGAAGAACCGGAGTCAGAAGTTCTGAAGACCAGATGTTCCAGAAGGAACGATCCTGAAAATAGAAGACTCAAGTTCTGAAGACCTGCAAGAAGTTGGATCTGAAGACCCAAGCTATTCTAGCTCTGACGTTCAGAAGTTCTGAGGAACTTGTTCAGAAGCAGAAGTTGCAAGGTCAGAGGATCCAAGCTTCCGTCTGACTCTGATCAGAAGCTTCACCAACGTCCATCTGAAGCACTCCAGATCATAAGTCAGCTGGTGAAAGGACAAGTCGCTGTCATAGTACACATCGTACAGTCTCAGCCTGTCCGCCACCTACCTCGTTCAGCCTAGCAGTCTGATATTACAAGATTGTCACTCAACGGGCAAAACCCTAGCAACGGCTACACCATATGCCTTGGAGTATATAAGGGCTGAAGATAGAAGAAAGAAGCTAAGAAACTTTGCTGATATTCTTGAATTCATTCGAACCGATCTCTAAGCAATATTTCTTCACTGTTCTTAAACATCTGAGTTTACCATTAGCTTTCCAGAAGCAATTCTTGTAAACCCAAAAGCCTTTACAAACACTTTGTAAGTTCCTTGAGAGACCAAGTTTGGTCGGATCTTGAGAGGACTGAATCAAGTTTGATTCAGTGTTTAGCTAGTCTTGAGAGGATCGGTAGATCAGCTTCTTGAGAGTATACTAGTGAGAAAATCAGTGTATTGTTAGTCACTTAGCAGGTTGCAAGTGCAGTTGTAACACTCATTGATTTTAGTGAATTGCCTTCATCAGAAGAAGGAATAAATCACCTTCACGGGTGGACTGGATTAACTTGAGCTTTTATCTCAAGTGAACCAGGATAAAATACTTGCGTGGTTTACTTCATATTCTTCAGCACCTTATTCTTATCTTTGAGTTTGCAAAAAGTTCAAAAGGGAATCCTTTTATTTAAAAACTCTATTCAAACGCCCCCCCCCCCTCCCTTCTAGTGTTTTTTGCACCTTCAACCAACACGGTCAATCCCTATCCCATGACTCAATCATGGTTATCACGTGTAGACCAACACAGTCAATCCACAAATCTCCCTCGCGTGCAAGCTTATCGTTCTCATGGACCATAGTCTACACCGACCTATGTCCGTTTAATTAAGTTTACTTGCAAGCGAGTTAAATCTCATTATGTCTCATTCTCTTGGTTTTTATGGCTCTAATGTCAATCCTAGAGTCTTGAAAAACATATTACAAAGGCAACATCAACAGTCTCAAATACACAAGGGGATTATGGCTAGGTGAGCGACCCTTGGTTCACAAACATTAGCATAAGCATCATCCATCTCTCATATACTTAATCATATCCTCATATTACATGCCTTTCATACATAAAGTCATGGCAAAATCATCAAGTGCGGTACCAAGGACTTGTGCGACCAAGGCAAGAAAAGAAACCACCAAACCCCCAAATACTAGGGTTTGGCCGATCCAAGAATTGGCCCTTAGGGTTTTAATTTTTTTTCTTCCTTCCCCTTGATCTCATGCATCCTTGTACAGCCCCAAAAAAACATATTTCTCATGCAAAAATTTCAGATTCAATCACCAAACAACTTTCATGTTATAACAAGTATTCTTTGCATGGCAACTCAATTTTAGCAACTAGCATGTAATTTGTACATGGTATCAATAACTCAATCAAGGATAGAATTTGGAAATAGGAAAGCATAGTCACATAACATAAAAGTCCAGCAAGCAATCCCATAACCCAAACCCTCATGCAACCCTCAAGATCAATCCATAATCACAACAAAACATGGCAAAACTCCCTAGAAACTCTACCCAATTCCTAGGACCAGCCCTTACCTTGCTAGTTGGGTAAAGAAAAGGGATGAAAAGGTGATCAAAAGCTGCTGTCCAGGTCTCTTTCTCATCTCCTACTCGAGCTCTCTCTCTCGCAGGCCTCCCTCTCTCTCTCGCGCGCGCACAAGGTGGTGGCGGGCTTGGGGACGGCGGCGGTTAAGGGTGCAAGGAGGGGGTTCTCTCACTCTTTTCTGTTCTGTTTTCTTTACGTAAGGAGTGCACAAGGTTTCTGCTTCAGAACTGAATGGAAAAGAAACCCTCTCCCTCCCAAAACCCTACATAGCCCGCGGTCTCTCTCTCCCTCACTTGGGCTAGGGTTTGTTTTCTTCCAAGCCCGACCCAAGTCAAACCCTTGACCCATCATTTAAGTACTTAATCAGGCCTGAATCTAATTAAAAACCTAAGCCCTCTTAAGTAATTTCATAATCAAACTCGGAATTAAAAGAAAACAAATCAATTAATTCGCTGGTACTGTACAGCCAGAACCACCGTCGCTAAAATGTGAATATCTCGAGCTACAGAGGTCGGATTGACTTGATTCGACTTCGAGAATTTTCTTCACTTAAAGGGCTACAACTCTCATGAATGATATTTTCCCAAATGAGGTAGTTAAAACCCTCTAAAAATTCACACAAGGTGACAGCTAAAATCTGTCAAAACTCCCCTTTTTTTTCAATTTTTCACTTGCACAATACAAAATGAGTTCAGGGCCTTACACCACCCCCCTTAAAACAGTTTCGCCCTCGAAACTTAAGGGTTCACAAACAAATCAGGATGTGACTCCCGCATTTTATCCTCTAATTCCCAAGTCGCGTCGCCCGTAGCTTGATTCCACACGACCTTCACCAAGGACACCTCCTTGTTTCTCAAGCGCTTCGTGCTCCTGTCGACGATCTTGATGGGTGGCATCACCATCGTCAGGTCATCCCCGCAACTGCGACACATGAAGTACATCATGGATATTGGATAGGAAAGGCGGCAACGCAATCCTATATGCCACTGGCCCAAATCGTTATGTTATTTGGTACGGTCCAATGAATTTTGGAGTAAGCTTCTTAGACTTGATCGCCCTTCCAACACCAGTCATCGGGGTAACCCGCAAGAAGACATGATCTCCAGCTTGAAATTCCAGCTCTTTTCTCCTGTTGTCAGCATAACTCTTCTGACGACTCTGCGAAATCCTCATCTTTTCCTGGATTCGCTTTACCTTTTCTGTAGTTTGCTGAACCAATTCGGGTCCAATGACCAGATTCTCACCGTCTTGATGCCAACATAAGGGCGTACGACACCTCCGACCTTACAAAGTTTCGTAAGGTGCCATCCTTATGCTCGCATGAAAACTATTGTTATAGGTGAACTCAATCAACGGCAATAGCTCATCCCAGCTGCCCTTATGGTCTAGTACACAAGCTCTTAGGAAATCCTCCAAGGATTGAATAGTCCTTTCGATTTGCCCATCCGTTTGTGGATGATAAGCGGAACTTAATCTCAACTTGGTTCCCAACGCTTGTTTCAAAGCTCCCCAGAAACGATGTAGATCTTTGCTAGTTTCTACACTTTGTAGTTTAGATTGATCGGCACGAAATGAGCAGTCTTCATCAATCGATCCACCACTACCCATATTGCATCAAATCTCCTTCGCATTAGTGGTAAAGCCGTCACAAAATTTATAGAAATGCCATCCCACTTCCACTCCGGAACATCCAACGACTGTAATTTTCCTGCTGGCTTCTGATGTTCCACCTTCGGCTTCTGACACGTCAGACATGTCGATACATATTCAGCTACTTGTTTCTTCATCCCAGGCCACCAGAAACGAAGTTTCAAGTCCTGATACATCTTGTTCGTTCCCGGATGAATACTCAACCTGCTTATGTGACCTTCATCCAAGATCAACCTCCTCATAGTTGCGTCGCTGGGCACGCATACTCGTCCCTTGAAACGCAGTATGTTGTCATTCCCGACAGCAAACTCTGGTGCCTTCCCTTGCATCATGTGAGACCCAAGTTTTTATGTTTGGAATAAATCGAATAAAAATTCCTTTTCACGACTAATTTGATGTAACGTGAAGGAAAAACCTGAACAAGTGTTGATTGAATGGAATAAATTTGTGAAGGAGAAAGTTCAGGAAAAGAAGAGCTAAGGATTGTATCAAAGTCGATAAAAGTTATAGCACGACTAATATTCGCATTAAACCTAGGACAAGAACCTTAGGAAAGAAAACTAAGTTCCACCCTTGGAACACTATGGGAATAAATTCCAAAAATATTCTAGAGGAATATAATACTTTCTCTTAATCCTTTCCAAACAAGCGTTTCGATACGAAACCCTGGAATATACGAACGTCAAAATCCAATACTCGGAAGTTTGCCGAAACCGAAACCCTGATAGTTCAGAAACCCTAAAATCTACGGACGATGAAGACTTTTTCCATTCGGAGTTTCAAATAAAGATTTCATTCGCGTGTGCCCACTCTAATCAACGTTCCAAATCTTTCTTCAGAAGGAAGTTTCTGCATCCGAGGTCAAAACCATAAAGTGCATAAAGTGCATTTTTAAGCCGGTACACATTAAAAACAAGCCTCGAAAACCAAAAATCATACTGATATTTCTTTGAAGAATTAGAAGATTCAGCGGGAAGATTATCGTGTCTAAAATACGTTGGAATCAGTAGGAAAAATCGGAATCGCGAAATTCTCATTTTTCCGCATTTTCCATTTCCTATATATAGTATGAAAGATGAAAAAAAAAAACAAAAAAAAAAGTCACAAACACACACACACGGCCGAGGGGTGCAAGGAGGAAGGAGGAGAAAAGTGATTTTTCCAATTCTTGACCGATCGTCGTTCCGTTCGTTGCTACGCGTAGACCTCGAGGTACTGATGCTTTTCCCTACCTCTGATCGTAAATTCTGTCGCTTTTCTCTATGTCTTTTTGTGCTCAAAGTTTTGAGCTTTTTATAAAACTGTCCAAATAAGTTGATTTTAGTGTCTAAACTTATTGCCTACGTGCTCTAGAGCATGAATATCCAGTTGTTTTCGACTGAATCCTGTCGAATCGTCGCAGAGGTCCAGTTTTCTGAAAATACCCATTTTCTGACAGAGGTTCCGCTTTTTGGATCAAAAACTCTCGACTGAGCTTAGCTTCAGTAGGATTAGTTGTTATAAATGTCGTTAGGATCGAGCTCATCAAATTTGTTTTTCGAAATTCTGATTTTGAGTTTCCGAGCTAAAAATATTGACCAAAATACCCCTGCGACAGTTTTCGACCCGATAATTTTTCTGAGAGTTTCCCTGGCCTAGATATCGCCTAAGAATACCTAGGAATTGATTTAGATCGAAGAAAAAGTTCGAAAACCCTATTTTCCATAGTGGCCGAAACCTATTTGCTTGGGTACCATGTCCAAAAATAATTTTTGGGTCTTTATGACCTGAGCCATTGCGTAGCTCTTTCAATTGTCGAAATTTTGGCGCCGGTTTCGTGTCATTCCGAGTTCTGTAGCTCGAGTTATGCACGTTTTAGCGAATAAAGTGTTTTTGTACAAAACTTGAATCGAGTCAAAACTCATCCATTCGGGGGAAGCCCTTCCATTCGTGCCTAGATGTTGTACTCTGAAGCTTCTTGAGCTTTGTCGAACATTAGTTAGGATTGTTTCGACTGTATCGACTTGTGTTGATTCATTATTGCTTTGTTTGCTCAAAGGTTCAATTGTGGAAACCTTGGGATTGACTGAACAAGCTTGTGAGGGAGACCTGCACCGCGAGACTAGAACAACTCGAGGTTAAGGCAACTTACTTACTAGCTATTTGTATTGTAGGCGTCGATAACTTCGACTTGAGTATTGCTTGATATTGAATATTGCTTGGATATTGTTTATCGTTTAGATTGGAAAAATATTTTCTGGAGGCTTCGGCCGAGTGAACTTATATGAGACGTGTGTCTCCGTTTTCTGAGAGGCTTCGGCCGTTTACTGGTTTCTGTCTTATGATTTCCGCACCATATTATTATTGCATCGCTCTTTAGAGCTGAATATTGTGGAATAGATATCGAATTGTGCGTGTTGACGCGATTGCGGAGCGTAGGACATTTGAGTTGATTTTGTTGATCTTTCGGGTTGAGAGGAAACCCTAGGCAGGTCCTGACTTGAGGTCTGAGATCTAGCCCTCCTTGAAATACTTAGACTTTCCCAGGGATTATATTTGGGGAGTTTGGGAAGCTTTGAATAGTTGGAAATTGGAACTTGAGAACTTATGGAACTTGGATTTCGATAATAAACCTCATAACTTGATTAACTCAACTTGAAATGCTTTGATTAACTAACGAGACCTTTAGGAAAATTTAAGACTTGGAAATGATTGTGAAAAACGGGAAATAGTCGTAAAGCCTTGAACTTGAGATGATTTGATGGTCGTCACGGGGATGAACCAAAGTGACCATGGAAATGTCACTGAGTGCAATATGTACTCCGGCTTTTCACAGCCGAGTCGCAAAGACGACTTTGACCTTCGGGTATCTTTAAATTGAAATTTGTAGTTAAACACGTATGTGTGAGGACGATTCGATGTTTAGCTAAACATATTGCATCATGCATATACTCGGGGTTGGGACGGTCGATATACTGGCCTTCATGAAGAACACCAAGAGTGTATCTTCGGCATAGCGGGCGCGAATCCTTATGTTCAACCCGACGGGTTGGACCGATTCGACAATAATCGTTTGACACGCGTGAATCCTTATATTCAATCTGATGGATTGGATTGATTCGGCGGTAGTCACTCGGGCACGCGTGAATCCTTATATTCAATCCAATGGATTGGATCGTTTCAGCGATCGCCATATAAACTCGCGTGAGTCCGCAAGTTCAATCCGATGGATTGGACCGATTCAGCGATAATCTTTTGACACGCGCGGATCCTTATATTCAATCCAATGGATTGGATCGATTCGGCGATAGTCGTTAGACGCGCGCAACGTCCGTATGTTCGACTCCATTGAGCGAACCGACTTGGCGTTGTCATTTGCTGCGTGTGCGAGTCCTTATGTTCAACCCAATGGGTTAGATCGACTCGACATGCATATTTATTGGGATCGTCGTTTGAATTGATATTGCATGCATACATGCGCCCCAATTTGGAATCGTTGAGATATTGCTTATTGAATTGTTGAGATATTGCTTATTGAATTGTCAAGATATTGCTTATTGAACTGTGGAGATAGTAGATATTGAATTGTTTATTGGAGCATTGATAACAGACCATGTATATACCTTAGGGTACGCAATACAGAACATATAAGTATATATACAACATATATATATATATACCCCCTTATTCTTCACATGTTGCTTGTACTATTTATTATATTATGTGAGTTGACCCTAGCGCCTTGGCTTTGTTTGTATGTTTGTGTTTGGGCGGTCGGCCTGCTGCCAGGCGTCCGTCAGACGATTAGTGATGATTCGTAACTCGAGGAGGACCAGGAGCGTAATGACCATTACTGAAGTTTCGACGAGGACCCGGATCGAATGCATGATCAGATGAGGGTTGATGATGGAAGTATAGAGTATGGGTGTTTTAGAGCCTACTAAGGTTGGGTGTTAATGTCATAGCTCTGATTTTCATTTGTACTTTTGGGACAGGGTAGTTTCCGACAGATTGCTTTTCAGTGTGGTTCCCCGTAGACGGGATCGCATGGAGTAGTCGGACGTAAGAGTTCTTTTTGGAAGCCGTTTTGGGCTGACTTACTTTTCGGAGGACTGTATTTATAAAACTTATGACTCCATTTATGAGTCGCACTTGGTTGTCGTTGGGCAATACCTTTAGTTACTTGATGTTACTTTCCGTCACTTGAGGACACTCGTGACGATTTTTTTAGTTGCAGCAAGGGCTGTGCTTGTATTGTATATTAATCGCTGTTAATCGCGATTGGGTTGAGTCTTCATTTCGACAAGTCTTTTTATTTAAACAAATCAAAGAAAAAATAATACCTGCTTTTCCGCTTTATTTTATCCTTGAGTTACTAAAGTGACGCCACCGAAATCGGGGTGTTACATTGTGGTATCAGAGCTTGTCGAGTCTTTCGGGAGTCTTTGGGGAATAGGTCTTCTGTGCTAGGTTGTGTGACTCTGCAAAGAGTAAAAAAATTGATTGTCTGCTGTAACACCCCATTTTCTGATTAGTAGAATGTTAATTATTTTATTTTAATTATTATTAGGTTATATATTTATTTGAGTAAATATGTGATTTTATTATATAATAAGGTGATAAAGTGATATATGTAGTGAATAAATTATTTAAATTGGATATGAGTGATATATGTGATTATTATTTAAATCTTATGTGATATAGTAAAAGATTTAATTAAAAGGGGTTTTAGGGTTTAGAGTGAGTAATTAGAAGTTAAATAGAAAGAGAAAAGAAAGAAAGAAAAATCAGAATTAGAAGAGCAGAACAGAAAAGGGAGAAAGCGTGAAAGCAAGAAGGAGAGGAGAAAAGAGAAGAAAACCTAGGCTTTGATCTTCAAGAGGTAAGGGTTTGAACTAATCTCTTTTTGGATTGGTATAGTAGTGAGATTAATTTGGTTCATTTTGTTAGCCATACGTGTTTCACAATTTGTGAATCGTTATTGGTTCGCGAATGAAAATTGATAAAAATCGTTGCTGGAATGAATATGAACATGGTTCTTTTATATATTAATTATATAGTTGGATTGTTTCTTCTTTTTCGAATTGCTAAGCGAGAATCTATATAATCATATGTTTCCACATTGAATATTATAAAGTAAATTGTCTCCATTGAATTCACATGGTTCGATTGTTTGGTAATTAGAGTACTAACGTGAACATATATGTTTCATTCAAATATATGTTTGAAAGAGGTGTTCTTGGTGGGTTTCTATTGCTGATATGGAGAGCTGCTACTATTGTCTTGTGCGTGGGTGTTTTTGGTGCGTTGGCCCCATTGTTTCTGTCCGCTTTTGGGTTTCTTGGATTCTTGAATTTTAGTTTCTTTGATTCTTGGGTTATTTAGTTGGGTTTGTATTGGTTCTTGGGTGAGTTGCAGTGTTCTGCATTACTAGAATTAATTCTTTTGCCAATTCTTGGCCTATTTCGGTGCTGTTTTTATTAAAAAAGAATTGAAGTTATGTGTTCAGTGGTTATGTTTTGTAAAATTGGTGATGATTTCGTATTGTTGAACTGGTGATGAATATGCTAAAATAATTAAGACTAGGAGATGGTCTGAATATGCATATGTTGGTTGAGTTGAGCACACTACACTGCATAGTTGTCAAGAGGCAATGTTTGCTAGTTCTCGTGGAGGCTAGTGACTTGTCCCAAAACTGGAGTGGTTTTGAAGCCTAGAGCGAGGGCTTCATTGGTGGTTATCTGTCTGGAGTGGACGCGGTGATACCGCTAAGGATAACAACTTTGGTACCAAAGACATTTGCACGGAGTCACACTTGAGTCATATAAGTTATTGTAGGGAATTATTGATGTCAATTAAAGTTAGCTGCAATATCTTTGGAGAATTTTGTTCTTGTGGTAATTGACAATATTTATATTTGCTTTATCTGAGCTATGATTATGGAGTATTGGCATACTTTGAAAATTAATTGATTATATTAAAGTTTATGATATATCTTCTTAATTATGTATGAGAAATTTATGGATAATTTTTATAAGCTTTCGCATTACTTATTATTATGCTTATCCATATGATATGAGTTCTCACCCTTCTGTTGGAATGATGTTCTATGCGACATCGCTCAGGTACGGAGAACAGTGGAGCTTCTCGCGAGGGTTAGTCAGAGGAGCTAGTCTTTTAGATATGCTTTTAGTGATGGGAGTCATGCTCTATTATGTAACACCGGGGAAACGCTTAGTTTGAACCTTGATATTAAGAGTTATTTTGTGAACTCTCTTTATTTATTTTTTGGAGTATGTTTTAGTTTGGAGTTGAAAAATAAATCCGCTGTGCTATGCATATGACGTTATGACACTAAGTTTGGAAATTTATATATTTATTATGAGCATGACAGGTGTTTTGATTTATGGCTTTGGAGAATAAGTGTGACACCCTCTGTGTTATGCATTTTACTCTGATTTATGCCTTAATAATTACGCGGGGTTTAGAGGGTGTTACATCTGCCAAGCGAATTTTTCGCTTAGAATTGATTGAAGTTAGTACTTAATCATATTGTATAGTTATGCAAGATGCTATCTTATGGTTAGTACTAACTGTTTGTTTAACTAAACAGAACATGGTGAACATGAACCAACTCGCTGGGGCAATGACTTGTTTATTCAATTGTCAAGATATTGCTTATTGAAATGTGGAGATAGTAGATATTGAATTGTTTATTGGAGCATTGATAACAGGCCATGTATAACCTTAGGGTAAGCAATACATAACATATAAGTATATATACAACATATATATATATATACCCCCTTATTCTTCACATGTTGCTTGTACTATTTATTATATTCTGTGAGTTGACCCTAGCGCCTTGGCTTTGTTTGTATGTTTGTGTTTGGGCGGTCGGCCTGCTGCCAGGCGTCCGTCAGACGATTAGTGATGATTCGTAACTCGAGGAGGACCAGGAGCGTAATGACCATTACTGAAGTTTCGACGAGGACCCGGATCGAATGCATGATCAGATGAGGGTTGATGATGGAAGTATAGAGTATGGGTGTTTTAGAGCCTACTAAGGTTGGGTGTTAATGTCATAGCTCTGATTTTCATTTGTACTTTTGGGACAGGGTAGTTTCCGACAGATTGCTTTTCAGTGTGGTTCTCCGTAGATGGGAATCGCCGGAGTAGTCGGACGTAAGAGTTCTTTTTGGAAGCTGTTTTGGGCTGACTTACTTTTCGGAGGACTGTATTTATAAAACTTATGACTCCATTTATGAGTCGCACTTGGTTGCCGTTGGGCAATACCTTTAGTTACTTGATGTTACTTTTCGTCACTTGAGGACACTCGTGACGATGTTTTTAGTTGCAGCGAGGGCTGTGCTTGTATTGTATATTAATCGCTGTTAATCACGATTGGGTTGAGTCTTCATTTCGACAAGTCTTTTTATTTAAACAAATCAAAGAAAAAATAATACCTGCTTTTCCGCTTTATTTTATCCTTGAGTTACTAAAGTGACGCCACCGAAATCGGGGTGTTACACATCACAAGTTTGCGCCACTGAATCAGTCTTTCATCGGTCTCTTGTCTCGACTTTATCTCGTTCAAGAGTCCATTCGACATCGTCACCATTCCGAAGCTCAACTTTCCTGGTGCGAGCTTAACATCCAAGCTCAGATCTCGGAATGCTTCGAGCAGTTCTAACTCCTTGACCATCAACGAGGATACATGTATAGCCTTTCGACTGAGAGCGTCAGCCATAACATTAGTTTTCCCCGGATGATACTGTAGAGCAAACTCGTAATCCTGAAGGAACTCCATCCACCTTCGCTGCCTCATATTCAGATCTTTCTGATCAAACAAGTACTTCAGACTCTTGTGATCACTGTAGATCATGCGTCGGGTAGTTCTTCTCGTGAATCTTCAGCTGTCGCGAGGCATAAGCAATCACTTTCTTTTCTTGCATCATTACACAACCCAACCCATTATGTGAAGCATCATAGTAAACGTCGTATGGTTCTCCTTCCTTGGGTAAGGCTAGTATTGGTGCAGTAGTCAGTCTCTTCTTCATTTCCTGAAAACTCTCTTCACATTTCTCCGTCCATGCAAAAGGTTGATTCTTCTTTGTCAATTGAGTCAACGGTGAAGTCAACTTTGCATAATCCTTCACGAAGCGTCTGTAGTAGCCAGCAAGTCCAACAAAACTTCTGATATCGCTTGCTGTCTTAGGTTGTTCCCATGACATGATCGATTCAATCTTGCTGGGGTCAACAGCCACACCCTGACTTGATATGACGTGACCCAGGAACTTCACCTCTTCCATCCAGAACTCACACTTCGAGCCATTAGCATATAGCTCCTTCTCCCGCAATACTCCTAGCACTTGACGCAAATGCTCTTCGTGTTCTTCTTTACTCCTTGAGTAGATCAGAATATCGTCAATGAACACCACCACGAACTTGTCCAGGAATGGCCTGAACACTCTGTTCATGTAGTCCATAAACACTGCGGGTGCATTTGTAACTCCAAACGGCATCACGAGATACTCATAATGCCCGTATCGAGTTCTGAATGCGGTCTTCTGGATATCAGCCTCCTTGACACGAATCTGGTGATATCCTGACTTCAGATCTATCTTCGAGAAAACAACATATCCTATGGCGACGAATCGTGTGTAGGTTTGGGGTCCCCATGGCTTTGGTAATGGACAATGGGACTCAATTCACAAGCAATGTCACCAGAGAATTTTGTGCGGATATGGGAATTGAAATGCGATTTGCATCAGTAGAACATCCACAGACTAACGGACAAGCGGAATCAGCCAACAAAATTATTTTGAAGGGCTTAAAGAAAAAATTTGATGAGGCAAAAGGTCTTTGGGCGGAGGAGCTCCCAGGCGTCCTATGGGCATATAACACGACTGAACAAACAAGCACGAAGGAAACCCCATATCGTCTAACTTATGGAACTGATGCCATGCTCCCTGTGGAAGTTGAAAACCAAAGTTGGCGAGTAACCCGGTTTAATGAGGACGATAATGGGGAAAATTTGATAGCAAATTTAATTATGCTGCCAGAGGAACAACGAGAGGCACACTTAAGGAATGAGGCGGGAAAGGTGAAGGTGGCAAGGAAGTTTGCAACAAAAGTGGTCCCAAGAACTATGAGGGTAGGAGACTTAGTGCTTCGAAAGAAGACTATACCTGACAAGCACAACAAACTTTCGCCCAATTGGGGCGGGCCTTAGAGGATAATTGGCGATGTTGGAGGTGGAGCTTATAAGCTGGAACAACTTAATGGTCAAAAGATTCCACGAACATGGAACGCCTCACATTTGAAGCAGTACTTTTGTTAAGTGGAACAACAAAAATGAATGAAGCCACACTCTTTTTCCCTTTCTTTGAAAAGGTTTTTAATGAGGCGGCATATGTATAGAATGAAGGGACAATAGCTCCCATGTATGGAAAGTAATGAAAAGATCATTTCAAGAGATTGTCTATTTTTTGATATTACGAATTTATGCGGCGCAAGTCGTATCAGGGTATAAAATACCGCGAGTAATCCTTTCGGAATAAGAAAGTGTCGCCCTCAAGTGTCAAAAGCCGTGGAAATTCTAGTGGCCACTAGAAACCAAGACTCGTCGAAAAATCGGCTAAGGTATATAAACCTAAACGTTAACAAAATTCAGTAAATAACAACTTCAAGGTAACAACAGTTAAACTAAAAAGAACTTCATTAAAGATAAGAAAAGGACATGGCCCATACATGTCTTAAGCAACAACAAACAAAAGGGCAAAGCCCAAAACAAAGCTTGACTTAAGCAAAATAAAAAAACAAATAAAATCAAGCCAGGTTCTCATTGTTGGCGTTGCTGTCTTGGCTCGCGGCAGCTTTTGGGTCCTTTTCCCCTTCATCCCCATTCTTGTCTTCGCCATGACCATCTTCAACATTTTCTTCCTCAGACTCACTTTCAGAGTTTAATTGAGGAAGGAGGTCAATATCAACATCATCATCGCTGACTACCTGACCATCCTTGATGTCCTTCAAAAACCCGATACGGGAAAGGTCAAAGCCTGGTTCAACAACACTTATTTGCTCTTTAGCCTTGAGAAATCCTTGAGCAAATTGAATTGATGCACGCCCTAGAATGAAGGCATTCAGGCGTTCATATTTCTCTTCCATCTTTCGGCACTTAGCCTGAGCAGCAGTGTGTTTAATATTAATGGCTTCCTTCAAAGATTTAGTCTTTTGAAGGAGCAGGTCAGAAGTCGCCAAGTCTTCAATTAACTTAGCACATTTCTCCTCGGAAGACTTCAGGTGCTTGTTGGCGGTTTCAGCGTCGACCTTTGCTCGCTCATATGCAGCCTTATAGTCAGCCGCCTTCTTCTCAAGACGATTCTTGGCCGCGTGCAAATCCTTCACATAGTGAGCCATACCCGCCACGGTACTGGCGGCAGAAAGAGCATGGTGAATGGCCATGGAAGCAATGTTGGGGGGACCTTGACCAGAAATGTCTTTGTGGAGCCTGTTGTCAAAGGTTCGATTCATAAAGTCCAAACCGTTGAAGTGGGGATTGGACAAGCTTAGCAAGGTAGGGAGAGCCTCGCCTCTGATGGTTGAACTAGAGCCAGCATGACCAAATGAAGTTGGCGGGCGGTTGATCATTGCATTTAGATCTTCACGGGGTGGCGGGACATTATCATTTCCCTTCTTTTTCTCTGCCGGTTTACCTCTGGAGGCTAAACCGGAGGGATTGAGAGTTGTTTGGTGTAAGGGTTTATCACCAGCAGTTCTTTCAGTGGCGCCTGAAATTTTCTGGTGCTTAGGATCTCTGATGCTGTCAGAATCTGAAGCACCTTCAAGTTTTTTCTTCTGCTCAGCTTCCGCAGCTCTTTTTCTCGCCGCCTCAACAGATTGGGCGAGATACTCTTTCATCTTCAACGGGCTGGCGTCGACCTTGCCTTTACCCATCGTGGCTACACAGGAAAGTATCACAGTTAGAAGTGAGGCATGAATAAAAAAGCAAGTTATGTGTGAAGATTATAAACTTACTAATAAATTGATCTAAAGTGCCAGTTTTCGACGCCTCGATCAAATCATGACCAGAGACTACCGGCAATGAACGAAGATAATCGACGACCCCTCGCTCAGAATCATCCAGGGCGTCATATGAAACAGAGATTTTTCAGCGAGGATTTTTCGTCCAATAAAAGGGGAAGAGAGAATTATTGTTGGAATCTCAGAAAAAATTCTTTACTTCAGGCGATTCAACAACTTTAAAGTATTTTTTCTGCCACACTTTGTAATGGCTCTTTAGGGCAGTAAACCGGCTCATTTTCTTGCGGGCTAAAAGAGGGACCCACTTCACGGAAGTGGGTTTCTTGGTAACAGACTTATAGAAAAGAAAAAATAAAGGGTAGGTGGGCGTGAAGCTCAAATAGTCACATAGAATTTCGAAGCAACAGATAAAACCCCAGGCGTTGGGCTGGAGTTGGCAAGGCGCCACATTCAGAAAGGATAGAACATGACATATGAAAGGAGAAAAAGGAAGTTTGATGTTCAAATCAGTGAAGAAGTAACCATAAACGAAGAAGAAGTCGGGCGATTCATCTGATGATTCTTTGCGTAAAAGAACACAATCATCCTCGCTGTAGGGAAGAATGTTTAGCTGAAGGTCTTCGTTATGAGAAGTGGCGGGATTTACCTTCGTAAACCCTTGGGCAGATATCTGAAGCGAATTAATGCTCCCAATACTACCCCAAATGGAACGCCACAGACATTTATCTTCAACCAAATGTACGTTTGTGCGCCATTCGGGCGAAGATAAATACCCATTCACCCATTGGAGGCCGCGGGTTTGGAGGAGCAAGGAGAGGAGAAGAACTTTGTCGTTTCTCGACCGATCTTCGAGCAGTTTGTCTCTATTTCACGGCATCGAGGTAACTTCCTTGATTCTTACCTTTGATCATTCTTTTTGTCGCGTTTCTTTATCTCTTTATGTGCTCAAAGTTTCGAGCTTTTCGTAAAACTGTCTGATTTTCCCGATTTTTCTTTTGAAATACCTTCCATGCTTGCCCAACAACCTAGAACACTCGCCGTTGTGCGCCGATTTCGATCGAGTCGCCGAGGATCTGAAAAACTGTATAAAAACCCTTTTGCGTGCATATTGAAACTTTTATGTCGAAAAGTCACAATCCGACTTAGTGCCTTAGGATTAGTTGCTACAGATGTCGTTGTGAACGTTCCCATCAAATTTGTTTTCCGAAGTTTTAACTTTGAGTTTTTGTGCTTTAATTTTGGACCAAAATGCCCCTAACTAGTCGTATTTCGACCCGGACGTTCTAATTTTTTTTCGACAGTTTCTTTACTCTAGTTTTACCCTAAGACTACCTAGGAATTAATTTAGATCGAAGAAAAAGCGCCGGAACCCTTTTCTCTTTAGGGCCGAGAGCATGTTTAGGGGGGGGGAGGTTTTCGTTTTTGCGATAACTCAACCTCTCGTGCTCGATTGTTGTACTCTGAAGCTTTAAATGCTTTGTCTATCGTTAATTAGTTGTATGTGATCGAGCTAATCGATTTTGTATGGATTTCTGCTTTGTTTTCTCTGAGGTTCAGTTGAAGGAACTTTGGGTTCTACGGAGCAACTTTGTGAGGAGAACCTATACCGCGAGGCTGGAACAACTCGAGGTTAGGGCAACTTACCTATTAGCTAAGATTGCATGATAGGCGTCGATAAATTCGACTTGTATATTATTTTGATATTGGTTATGATGATGAATTTTTGTTATGTTGCTACCATGACTTATGATATGGATGTTTTATTAAATTGTGCGCATTGACGCGTTTTCGGAGCGAAGAATCACTGAATTGATTCCTTTTGATCTTTCGGGTTGAATGAACAACCCTAGGCGAGTCCAAACACGGGGTTTGAGACTTAGCTATCGTTTGTATACTTAGACTTTCCCTGGGATTACATTTGGTGGGGTTTTTGGCAAACTTAGAAAGAATAGAATTTTGGAAACTAGAGACTTTAGCAAACTTAGACTTCAAGAATTAAACTCATAACTTGACTAATTCAATTCGAAACGTTTTCATTAACGAATAAACCATAGGGAATCTCAAAGGTAAAATGATTGCGAAAGACGGGGAAAAGTCGACTTTGTCGTGGGTTCTGGAGAATTGGTGGACCCCACGGGGGTGAGCCACGGTGACTAGAGGAAGTCACCGAGTACTTGGGTACTCTTGTTGTTGGAGTTATGTCGTAGGGTCGGCATTAAACTCTTGAGTTTTGATTTGAGAATTAAGCTAAACACTTGCGTTGTGAGGACGATTCGATGTTTGGCTAACCATATTGCATCATGCATACATTCGAGGTTTGTACGATCGAAAGATTGGGCCTCGGTGAAGTTGGGACGGCTTCACGAAGGTTGGGACGGCCTTCATCGAAGAACACATGGATGTATCTTCGGCATAGCGGGCAGAGTGGTACGACCTAGGGTGGTTGGGACTGATCTGACTATGCATGGGTTTGTAAGTGACACCCGAGTGGAAATGGTTAAACACTAGGCCGATGTTAGGACTGACTCGATGGTGCCCATCCCAATTGAACTATCCGGATCATATTGAATTGCATTTCACGCATACATTCACCCTGACTGGAATTGTATGTTATCTGAATTATCGAAGCATTGTTAGAGCCGATAACATGCTAGGATTATTTATACATATATATATATATATATATATATATATATATATATAAACATATATATCTATACCCCAATCACATGTTGTATGCATAAATTACTTTATTCCGTGAGTTGACCCTAGCGCCTTGGCTTTGGTTTCATGTTTGTGTTTGGGCGGTCGGCCTACTGCCAGATGTCGATGGCGGACTGGTTTTCGATGGTCTCTCCCTCGGGGCGGATCAGGTTTGAGTTGGTTGACCGGCATGCCCCCACCGCTTGGGTGATCGATCCTGTGGATCATCGAGCGACGTACCGGGGATGGTCATGGAGGACCGTACTGACGAGCGTGGACGTCTGACGAGAGGAGTTCTACGACGCATGGAGCTGAGCTTCAACTTGCCGCCTTCAGTTCGCTGTGGACTGGGCACTGGTCGAGGACCACCTGCACCACCTTCATCTTCATCTGATGACGAGGACCCATCCGAGATCGAGGCTGATGTTGATGCACCTGTCACGCCACTTCCTGCTACTGCTGTCGATCCTACCGACGTTGCGTCGTCCTCGAGGCTCGTGGAGCCGAAGAGGGAGCCTGTTGTTCCATCTGCCTCTCGCTGTTTTCCGTTTACTCCATCACGCGTCTACCGTGTGGAACCCCTGGTTCGTGTGGTGGAGGAGGATGTCCTTTATGAGGAGGTAGATGTTGAGATGGGCTCGACTAGGGTTGTTCGCAAGACAGTTAGGAAGGAGGTCGTCGACTTGGATACCGAGATGATCACGGTGGACTCTGACTCCGACACCGACGTCGACAGCTACTCGCCGAGCGACGAGGAGGAGGAGGAGGAGCTTTGAGTGGTAATGGGAGGGTAGGTTTAGGCAGGCGTCATATTTTGTGTAGAGCTCTGATTCGTTTTGCTTTTGGGACAGGGTAGGTTCCCGACGCATGGCTTTTTGTGTGGTTCTCTTACTGAGGGATCACAGTGAGTCAGTCGGACCATAGGGGTCTTTGCTTAGGCCATTTTGAGGCCGACTTACTCTTGGAGGATTGTAATTATAACTTTTACTCACACTTCTAGATCTGTACATATTTTCCTACGGGCACACTACTTTGGAGTCACTGCGAGTGCGCGTGACGTGGGAGTGCAGCTGAGGCTGTACGTGTTTATATGATGTACATCGGTTAGTTTTAGTTGCTGGGTTATGTCTTTATTTTCTATCGCTTTATTAAAAAGGAAAAAAAAATACCTGTTTTCCGCGTAAAGTTTATTTTTGAGTTACTAAAGTGACACCTGGAAATCGGGGTGTTACATAATTAGTGGGTCTAGGGTTTGCTTTGGGTTGGGCTTAAAAAGAAATAAAAAACAACAAAAACCTAGCCCATCTATAGTGTAGCCGCAAGTTGATTGGGGTAAAGGGGGGAGGAAACCCTTATTTCCTTCTCGTGCAGAAATAGAAGTGCACCCATACACCACTCACGTAAGAAAAAAAACAGAAGAGAGAAAGAGAGGAAGAAGAGGGAGTCGTCGCCGCTGCACCCTTGCTTGCCGCCGCCGACCACCGTGCGAGAGAGGGAGAGATCGAGTAGGGGAGGTGAAGAGGGACCTTGGACAGCAGCTCTTGATCATCTTTTCATCTCAAAAACTTCTGTTTTCATCACCCAACTAGCAAGGTAAGGGCTGGTCTTAGGATGGGTAGAATGATTAGGTTTTGCTATGAAAATTTTCATGAGAATGATGTGTTCTTGATTGTTTTGCATGAGTTCTTTGATCATAAATATTGCTGGACCTTTATGCTTGAAAACCATGTTTATTAAGGATTCTTGGCTTAGGAACCCTAGACTTGAATCAGGTTGGATCAGGTTGGATCAAAATAGGAACCCTAGACTTGAACATTCGTAAAGAAATTTTGAGGCCGAAGAAACGCTGCCAGTTTTCTGTGCTGGACAGCGAACTTCGAGGTCCAATATCACCAAGTTCTGGAGTTCCAATGACATTTCCGTGAACTAAGAAATTGTAGGATAGTTAATCAGCTTTCCAGGCGTATAAAGAACGTAATTTTTGGTTTAGTAATGAGTCCTGGAGAACGTTTCTAGTAACTGATGTAGCTACTGCTTTCCTATGCTGGACAGCAAACTTCGTGGTCCAATATCACCTAGTTCCGGTTTTCAAACGAAAAAGTTGTAAACTAGAAAGTTTTAGGATTTTCAATTCGATTTCCAAATATGTGTAGAACGTAAATTTTGGTTGTGAAATGAGTTCTGTAGAACATGTTTAGTGACTATGATTTCTGCTGTTTTTTTTAGAAAACGACCGTGACATTTACTTTCAGAAAAACTTGTATCCATCTGTTATTTAGTTTGTTATCCTTTTGAATTCTGAACATTTTGCTCAATGGTGCTGTTTGATGTAATTTCCTGACTGAGATTTATTTAAGAAGGTCGCTCATCCAGCTGTAATTCCTCCTGCTATTGATTATATTTCTTGTTGTTTATGTTTTATCCGACATTGAACTGCTAAGACTCTAGGATTGACTTTAGAGCCTTAAACAAAGAGAAATGTGATTAATCGCTTGCAAGTGAATGAGAATAATTGGAACATAGGTCTAGTGAAGATTATGAGCCATGAGAACGATGGTGCCGTTAGAGACAAACGGTAGCTTGCACGCGAGGGAGATTTTGTGGATCATTGCGGCTCCACGTGATTTGGTTGACTGCGGTCACCGTGAGACTTCTGTTTGTGGATCATTGCAAATCCACGTGATTGTGCATCTGCGGATGTACGTGATTGGCCAAGGAGTTTTGGTGGGTTGTGTGATGTGAGGATGCGCTAGTCTAACTGACTAACTGTCATAAAACTTAAATTCCATATGGAATGATTATTGTGCTTTATGATATGGATTGTGATTATTTTGTTTGCGACCTGACCCTTGCGCTACTTGTTTATTTGTTATTTGTGGGGGGGGGGGGTAGATGGTCGTGAAGATAACGGCGACGACCCATTCTTGGGAGCTGATACTCTGTGACGAGCCAATACCGGATGACGACTACATTACTGATGAATAGGAAGAAGATAAAGAGGAAGAGGTCAAGGAATAGGTTTGGGTTGAGAGACATCCATTTTTCTCTTTGGGTTGAGAGTACCGAGTTCAGGAAGCACTGAACAATTATTTTGCTTTCATTTGGATAAATAAAGTTGATGTAATTTACTTTTGTTTTAGATATATATATTTCATACTTATTTTATTTAATTCAGAAGTTTTGGGATGATGTTTACTTCCGTGAGATTTGTAAAGGTTTATCTTTCAAGAGTTTCGCAATTAATGAACCTTTGTCATTAATCAAAGATTAATAATTGAATCGACGAAAATTCTTTACGAAAACTGGATTAATTGGTTACTGTGTGATACTCGAGAAATCGGGGCGTTACAGCCCACACACTAGCTTCTAGGGTTTTAAAAAAAAAATTCCTATCTCCTAATTATTTGAAAATAAATTTAATTGTTCATCCTTTTTCTAAAATCAAACTGAATATAAAATTTAAATAAGGATATAAGCCTCCTTCCTTTTTTAAAACCTCAATCTTTCCCCCTTTAACCAGATTTCTCCCTAAATCAAGCAAAACAGATCAAGAAAGAATCCTTTCTTTCAAAACCTCAGACAGCCCCTTCCTTGGCCCTCAAGCAACACGCATCACACCATATTGAGGTCCAAACCTCATCAAAATAATTATTTTCTAACATACAAACATTATTATGTCAAATAATAACCTTTCCATACCCTTCATACAATTTTCACACCTATAATCAATCAATAAAGCTCATTCTTCACTAAAATTCCACACTTATTATTTATTTGAAATAAATAATAGTAATAATAAAATTAGGATCTTACAAAACATCTTAGCAAACAAGTTCTACCCAACTCTCTCGGACTCAACTCTTAGGGACCACTAACCCAAAGCTCTGTTTTTCTCAACCAAAGCTCTGATACCACTTGTAACATCCCTAAATCACGGGGATCACTTTGTTAATATTTTTTGAAAAACGTGAGTGAATTTTAGCCAAAATAACAACCTTTTTAAACATAGCTTAACAATAAAGAAGTAGTAACAAGAGTAAATAGATTGAATAGTTCATCTTATTAATAAAAGATTTGGAAGCGTACAATGATTCTTTCAATCTAAAACATAATGATTAAACTAGCGTTCGACTGCCCCCAAGCCATCACAACAAGAAGGTCTCTAGGTTAGGTTCGAACCCTATAAACAAACTCGGCTCACCCCCAAGAACAGACTCAATTATCACACAACTCAAACCCGACTCACAGTCCACGTGCCTCCAAGGCCTACTCCAGCGCTCACATCACGTCGTCTCCTCTTCTCTCGCCAATCCCATAGCTGAACCATCAGTCACGCGGTCGATGTCCCAATTGTTGTCGTCATCTACATCAAGCAGGTATAGGGCCGCATCTCGACTGATCACACGCATGCTCGTTGTCTAGGCGTTAAGCGCCCCAAACAACAAACAAGCAAATAAGCAAGGGTCAATTTCTAACACACACATCATAAGTAGGGTATACTACCCGACCAATCACAAGTTCCTCCCTAAACTAACATTCACAAATAGGGGAACTTTATTCAGCTCTAGGTTCGCAAGTATGGGGACTTAACTCATAGTTCTGAGTAATAGTTAGTCGATGCTCGTGTAGATGCATGCAGACGCTTTGGAGTCCTCAAAATTTGGCTTATTTCCTAATTAAATCCCTTTTAAAACTATCATTTAAATCTTTAACTTTTTAAACGTTCAAAGCTGAATCCCAAGGGTTTTAAATCAGATTTAAAAATTGTAACATCCAGATTTCCGGGTGTCACGGTAGTAACCTGTTAAAGTAAATATGCAATATTTTCTAAAATGGATTTATAAATGCGAGTATTTTTTTCCTTTTCAAAGTATTTCTAAAACATGTCATGCATACTCCCAACTGTATATAAATTTACATCCAGCCTTAAACAAGGCAAGTACCCGAAGGTTACAATAGATGAACCCAACTTACAAACCTAAAAAATAGAATTAGATTCAACAAGGAATCTAATATGCAATGACATCATAAATCCGATATACTCCCTACAATTTCCACATCAGAGAATCGCAAGAGAGCAATGCACCGGAACCTACCCAAAACCTCAAACAATACTTATAAAGTAATCCTGTAAGCTTTAACCAACAATGGTAAGCTCCCTACCCAAAAGGCTCTAGCCTTACACCCGACTCTATTCTTCGAGTCTTCTACTGTTCTCTCATGTAGAGTAGCATTCGCTCAAATTTCCACCTATCATCGTCTGGCAGTTTGCCGATCGCCCAAACACAAACAATACAAACAAGGCAAGGCGCGAAGGTCAACTCACAGAATAATGTAGATAATACAAACAACATATAAAGTATAAGGGGATATATATATAGGTTTGATAAGTCTTATCATGGCATATAATATCATATCCTCAGGTTGTTATACCAACATACATTAATCATCAATTAATCAAAACACATAACGATGTTTATCAACATCAATTCAATAAACACATAACGATGTTCGTCAACATCAAATTATCAAATTCATAACAATGTTTATCAACATCAAATCATCAAGTTCATGGTATGAAATGCAAGGTCATGCTAAAATTATGCTCCGGAAAGGCTGGGCACGTATTTCGAGTCGGTATTTTCACCGCCCTTTGTGTTAACCACAAGACGCGGTGTCGCTTATAACCCTTGGGTTGAATGTGTTGGTCCCCTTGTGTTGTTCATCTGCGGATGATCGAGATTGGATCCAAGGTGTTGCGGTGGTTGTGTGATGGTGAGGACGTTAGGCTAACTAAACTCTAGGATTGCTATTCTAGTTATGAGAATATGAGACTGTTATTTCCTTGTAAGATTTCTATGAACTGTTTATTTGTGATTTGGCATGGGAACTGACCCTCTATTATGTGTTATATGTTTGTTCTAGGGGGGGGGGGGTAGATGACTATGACCAAGAGTGCGGTGCGTTCTTGGGAGCTAATTCTCAGTGAAGAGCGCGATGACGAGGCTTGGGTGTCCGACGCACACCAGGTCCGTCAGATATACGTCGATAATGCAACACTTAAGTGCACCGACAAGAAAGGAGAGTTGGTCGAGTCTCATTATATGCTTGCAGGAAGAGTGGAACTACCATTCGCTCCTCTCCGCTGCCAGACACCTACTGTGGAGTCAGAGCATTCTTCTAACTAGGAGTCGGAGTTGGAGTCGGATCCATTTGAAGAGACATCGGCAAAGACGAGTAGACCTCCAGTGGAACCCGAGGGCTTACCGAAGAACGTGGTGAAGGATGAGGAACTTCCACCACTACAAGGAGAGCCTTGGAACATGAAGGACCCAGATGAAGATGAGGTGAAGGCCCAGAGCTTCTTTCGACTGGCAGCTGGTCAGTACTATCAGGAGAAGGGTCAGCTTTATCGAGGTCTGAGGAATCATATGCTAAGGGAGTTCACCCACGAGCCCCTGCCATATGATGACTACTCTACGGAAGAAGAAGATGAAGAGGAAGAAGCTAATGAGTAGGTTTGGGTGGAGAGATATTTACTTTCTTTTGGGGTTGAGAGCACCGAGTTGGGCATTGAACTTTTCCCTTTGTTTTTTTTTCGTTTTGGGATATTTAAATTTGATGTAATTTTACCTTGGTTTTTCAGACACATGTTTAAACTCTTTCAGATGATTATTTAATTCGGGAGTTTTGCGTTATTAATTGTTTCCGTATGTTTTTAAATGGTTAAGTTTCAAGAATTTCGTAAAATTGGACTTTTGCCATTAATTCAAGATTAATTAATTAACCGACGAAAATTCCTTGCGAAATCTATGATGTTTGGTTACTGTGTTACACTCGGGAAATCAGGGCGTTACACTGATCCACCACGTCAGAAGAAGAGTAGAGTAATTGTCTCTTATCCTAAAGAAATGATTCTGGAAAACAAAGATGAACCAGTCAGAACCAGATCTGCCTTCAAACCCTCTGAAGAGACTCTCCTAAGCTTAAAGGGTTTAGTCTCTCTGATTGAACAAACTTCTATTGATCAAGCTCTTCAAGATAAAGATTGGATTCTGGCTATGGAAGAAGAACTGAATCAATTCACTAGGAATGAAGTTTGGAACCTTGTCAAGAAACCCAAGGATACCCATATCATTGAAACCAAGTGGGCATTCAGATACAAACTCAATGAGAAGGGAGAAGTAGTCAGAAACAAAGGGATACACAGGGCTACAGTCAACAAGAAGGCATAGATTACACTGAAACCTTTGCTCTTGTAGCAAGGTTAGAAGCTTTAAGGTTGTTGATTTCATTCTCTGTGAATCACAACATTGTTCTTCAACAAATGGATGTCAAGAGCACGTTCCTCAACGACTACATTTCTGAAGAAGTGTATGTTCATCAACCCCCTGGGGTTGAAGATGCTCAACATGCTGACCATGTCTTCAAGTTATATAAATCTCTCTATGGTTTAAAGCAAGCTCCAAGAGTATGAGAGGCTCAGTACATTCCTTCTGGAAAATGGGTTCGTAAGGGGTAAAGTGGATACAACTCTCTTTTGCAAATCTTACAAACATGATATTCTGATTGTGCAAATCTATGTTGAAGATATTATATTTGGCTCTGCTAATCCCTCTCTTTGCAAGGAATTTTCTAAGTCAAAGCAGGCTGAATTTGAAATGAGTATGATGGGAGAACTCAAAAACTTTCTGGGGATTCAAGTAGATCAACAACCAGAAGCAACGTACATTCATCAAAGTAAATATACCAAAGAACTTCTGAAGAAGTTCAACATGTCAGAATGTACTCCTGCTAAGACACCAATGCATCCCACGTGCATTTTGGAGGTAGAAGGCACAAGCTCAAAGGTTTGTCAGAAGCTCTATCGTGGTATGATAGGCTCTCTTCTCTATCTGACTGCATCCATGCCAGATATTCTGTTTAGTGTACATTTGTGTGCTCGTTTCCAATCAAATCCTAGAGAAACTCACTTAAATGGTGTTAAGAGAATTCTCAAATATCTGAAAGGTTTTACTAACCTATGTGACGCCCAGGGCCGACGAGGGCGGGGAGTGATCGCCGGTGCAGTGAGGCATGGACAAGGAGAGGCTCCTGGCAGGCTTCTAGGCGGAGGGGCACATGAATGAACCGATCTCACACCCGAACAAGAGGTATTCCGAGACTGTGTAGGGATGGATTAAACAGTTGAGGATGACATATATGATTTTATTGTACTACCCATAACAACAAGTTGCAACTTCTTTTCGGGAGCCCAACTCATAAGAACTTCATGGTTAAGTGTGCTAGCCTTGGAGTAATATTGGGATGGGTGACCTCCTAGGAAGTTTTCTCGGGAAGTGCGCAAGTGAGGACAAAGCGCGCTGAAAAGACTTGTGTTGTTACCGTGAGGCCAGTCGTCAGATTAGGATGTTACAAATGGTATCAGAGTCGACCTCTCCCAGTACGGTGTGGTTCGGGGACGAACCAAGCGGAAGTTGGTGGGCCTGTGATGCCCGGGGCCGACGAGGGAGGGGAGTGATCGCCGGTGCAGTGAGGCACAGACAAGGAGCGGCTCCTGGCAGGCTTCTTGGTGGAGGGGCACATGAATGAACCGATTTCACACCCGAACAAGAGGTATTCCGAGACTGTGTAGGGATGGACTAAACAGTTGAGGATGACATATATGATTTGATTGTACTACCCATAATAACAAGTTGCAATTTCTTTTCGGGAGCCCAACTCATAAGAACTCCATGGTTAAGTGTGCTAGGCTTGGAGTAATATTGGGATGGGTGACCTCCAGGAAAGTTTTCTCGGGAAGTGTGCAAATGAGGACAAAGCGCGCTGAAAAGACTCGTGTTGTTACCGTGAGGCCAGTCGTCAGATCGGGATGTTACAACCTAGGCTTGATGTATAAAAAGACATCAAAGTATAAGCTTTCAGGTTATTGTGACGCTGACTGTGCTGGAGATAGAACTGAAAGGAAAAGTACTTCTGGAAATTGTCAATTTCTGGGAAGTAACTTAGTATAATGGGCGAGCAAGAGGCAATCCACAATTGCACTGTCCACTGCAGAGGCAGCATATTTCAGCAGCTATTTGCAGCACTCAGATGCTCTGAATGAAACATCAGCTGGAAGATTATCAGATCTTTGAGAGCAATATCCCAATCTATTGTGACAGCACTGCTGCTATTTCTCTAAGTAAGAATCCTATCTTACACTCAAGGGCCAAGCATATTGAGGTAAAGTATCATTTTATTAGAGATTATGTTCAGAAGGGTGTACTTCTCCTAAAGTTTGTGGATACTGACCATCAATGGGCAAATATCTTCACAAAGCCCTTAGCAGAGGATAGATTTAAGTTCATTCTGAAGAATCTGAACATGGACTTTTGTCCAGCGTGATGACTTATTCAGAACTTCTGACTATGATGCTTCTACTTTTATCAGATGTTGTCTAGCTCAGAATGTTACTTAATCAGAAGATGAGTACCCATTTTGGTATTCCTTTTGGGATAAGACATTAAACGTGTGTCAGATTTATTCTGATGCCTTGTTCCTTGTGCCTCTCGGGAATTTCTATTGTAATGATCACTTCTACTTAATTCTCCACCTCATGTTATTAGTATTTATTGCTTATTATTACCACATTAATTTCTGGTTGTTGATTTTTACTTTTGTCTTTTGGTTTTTCAACTACTCAGCGGTTACTTTTGAAAACCAATATTTACCCACGTTCTCACACACGTTCCCTTCACATCACTCAGTCACACATATTTTCAAATCGCTAAGTGTTTCCTATTCTCTCCGTTCTCTCTCCGGTTTTCATCTCTCTTTCTACCCAAAACCTTCAACCTTCATCATGTCTCAATCAAACACCTCCGATCTTCAAGAACAAATTGCTCTTGAACACTTTGTTGAGTACACGGCTCAAGGGAAAGCAACAAAGGCTACTGCTGAGGGTACTTCAAGGTTTCCAACCATGGTTGTTGGACTTCCCACCGGGAAATCTGCACCAAGGGAGGCTTCTCAACCCATAAATGAAGACCAACCTCAAGAACAAGAGGAGATTGAATGGAAGACAAAGAGGAGGTCATTCCAATTACTCAAAGGACTGTTGTCATCCACTGCACCTTCAAGGTTGAAGAACTCACTGTTCTCCAAGAACTCCGGGTAGACTTTGAGAATCTGGCTGACAACGGCATCGACATCCGACCGGAAATGGAAGCACGGTTGGAATAGCTACTTTGATAGGCTAACTGGGCAAATCTACGCAAAGTTGGTCAAGGAATTCTGGAAACACGCCGAGTGTGATAACTACCATATTTTCTCACATGTTCGGGGTAGAAAGATCGTCATTTCAGAGAAGTCAATTTCTCTTCTTCTGGGAATGAAGTTTGGCGAGGGGAAGCGGTTCTAGAATGTGAGCAATGAGATTCCTGAGATGAAGCCCATAGTAAACAAGGAACTCTTTGTCAACTAGGAGCCAAAGAAGACAGAGTACAAGTCCAGTGATCTTCATCCGGCTCTGAGAGTATGGCACAAGATTATCCTCTCCTGCATAAATCCAAGGACGTTGTCCAGTTCTTCTGATTACATCAATGCCACCCAGAAGTTGATGATCTTCCTCATCAAGAAGAAAAAGAAATTGTGCCTACCTTTCTTCATCTTTTCCTACCTCAAAGAGTGCATCAAAAAGTCTAGAACCACAGGCGGTGAGAAGAAGACTGCAATCTGCTACATTCCCTTTGGGAAAATTCTCTTCGTCATCTTTGTGGAGAGCAAGCTAGTAGATGATCTGATTGCTACTGGATGCACAGAGGATCTGACGACAACTTCTGGAGAAGCATTCAACGTCAAGAACTTGAAGAAGATGAAGATAGTGACAGCTATCAATGTCCTTCCTTCTGATGAGTCTCAGGAGGAAATAATTCATAAGAGGATTTCCATTGACAACTATTCTCTCTGGACCAAGCTAGAGTCCCCAGATGCTATTCAGGAGTATGTCAATCTTCTGAGGGAACAGAGAGTTAATGTGGACTTTGAAGAATTCTTCAACTCTCTTCCAGAATGTCCGCTAGACATGTCAAGACCTTCCAGAAAGAGGCCCCAAGAGTCAGACCCTGACACTGAGAAGAAATCCAATAAGAAGAGGGCCAAGAAAATGAAGACAGAAACAAAGGCTGCTAAGCCTCAACCTACTCAGAGCAGAGCTCCAAGGATCACCAGATCCTCTGCCAAGGAGTCAAGTAAGTCTCAAGCTGTTGTTTCTTATGCTTTTATCATTTTTGTTAATGTTATTCCATCTTCTACTCCATCTCAAACACTCTCTCCTTTTTCTGCCCCACTTATTTCAAAATACTAATCTCTCACAACCACTATTTCATCAACTTCTGTCATTTCCACAACTGCTATCGCAGTCACAACCACCTCAGAATAACACATTCCTTCACCTCCTAAATCATACCTTCTGGATCGCATTCGCGAAGCATCCTCTTCCCCAAATCCTCTAATCGTCCAACTTCCCTTCCCAAATAACCCAGATCAACCTCAAATATCCTCTCCTATAAACACATCCTCCACTGAAAGAGAATTCCACCAAGTTCTAAAAGAAAGAACTTCTGGACCTTCAGATGCCATCTTTAACCCTATTCCACACACCTCTCCTCTTTATAATCCCACAAGTTACCCTATCTAACTGAAGGTGCGAAAAACACTAGAAAGGTGGGGGGGGGGTTTGAATAGAGTTTTTAAACAAAAGGTTTCCCCTTTTTAAGTTTTGACAAACTTAAAGATAAGAACTAGGTGCTAAAGAATATGAAGTAGAGCACACAAGTATTTTATCCTGGTTCACTTGAGATAAAAGCTCAAGTTAATCCAGTCCACTCGTGAAGGTGATTTCTTCCTTCTTCTGATGAAGGCAATTCACTAAAATCAATGAATGTTACAACTGCACACTGAACAGTATACTCTCAAGAAGCTGATCAACCGATTCTCTCAAGACTAGCTAAACACTGAACCAAACTTGATCCAGTCCTCTCAAGATCCGACCAAACTTGGTCTCTTAAGGAACTTTACAAAGTGTTTGTAAAAGGTTTTGGGTTTACAAGAAATGCTTCTGAAAAGCTAATAGTAAATTCAGATGTTCAAGAACAATGAAGAAATATTGCTAAGGGATCGGTTAGAATGGATTCAAGAATATCAGCAAAGTTTCTTAGCTTATTTCTTCTATGTTCAGCCCTTATATACTCCAAGGCATATGGTGTAGCCGTTGCTATGGTTTTTTTCGTTGGAGTGACAATCTTGTAATATCAGACTGCTAGGCTGAACGAGGTAGGTGGCGGACAGGCTATGAAAGTACGATGTGTACTATGACAGCGACCTGTCCTTTCACCAGCTGACTTAAGATCTGGAGTGCTTCAGATGGACGTTGGTGAAGCTTCTGATAAGAGTCAGACGGAAGATTGGATCCTCTGACCTTGCAACTTCTGCTTCTGGGCATGTTCCTCAGAACTTCTGAATGCCAGAGCTAGAATAGCTTGGGTCTTCAGAGCCAACTTCTTGCAGGTCTTCAAAACTTGAGTCTTCTACTTCAGGACCGTTCCTTCTGGAACATCTGGTCTTCAGAACTTCTGACTTCGGTTCTTCAGTACCTCTTGAGAGCTTCTATCTTCAGAACTTCTGAAGGATTTGCCACTGTTCTGAACGAACATGGTGAGCTTTAGAACTCTCTTTTGGTTACCCTTGGGTCTTCATCTTCTGATGGAATCGACTTGGCTAGAATCAGAACCTGTTTGTCATAACTAGAAAGGACAAACGTTAGGGTACCATAATTGTTCATACTCAAAAACCTTAAGATAACTATTGAGATGCAACTACTGATCAATTCTTGATCTTACACTAACTATTCTCCAGTAACCTCAACAGACTTCGTGTTCTTTAGCCCTGCACCTCAACCACCTCCAGATCAGACCACTTCTGATCAGGTAACTCAGAACTTGCCTCCAGCCTCTGAAGTAGAAACTTTTGCACAAGCTGTTTCTGAAGCAACCAGCTCCAACCATGTTGCTGCTACTCAACCAAATCTCCCAATCGTTCCCTATGCCTATCCAGAGCCTACCAACCTTCTGGAATGCATTAACATTTTTAATGATAGGGCAACAACGAGGCTGAGAAATCTCTATGCTTTCACTGGCATAAGTGAGAAGCCCGATCTGGTTGATGCTCAATGGGAGCGTTTCTATAGCTGGATGCAAGGCTATATGGAGAACATGCATGCTTATGCGGATCAAGAGAGTTTTGAACGGGTTGAACCTGCACAAGTAAAGAAAGAGGTTATGGCTGAAAGAAGACAAGTTCTTCTGGAATCCAAACTCTTCACAAATCTGAGAGAAGCCAGTCAGAATACAAGGAACCGAGAAGAACATTCTGAAGAAGCATCAGCAAAGAGAGCGAAAGCTGAAGCTCCGGAAGCTGAACTGGAAAAATTTGTTGCTAAAGCTTATGAAATGGAAAGAATTGCTGCTGTCAGAATTGAGGCTGCCAAGTTAGAGGCCGCCAGGAAGGAAGCTGATCGCTTGGAAGCTCTGGAAAGAGACGCCAAGTTGGAAGCTGAAGCTGCTGCCTTAAAGGCTCAAGCTCTTGGTTCTACTTCTGCTTCTGAATATGCTTCTGATCTGATTTCAACCTCTGCCATGGTTGTAAGCACTGCCTCTGTAAGACCCGATTTTATGGCTTATTATTTTAATAATAATATTAAATAATATTCTGTGAATTTCTTGTGCTATATGTGATATTATGCCTTTTAAAAAAGGGTGATTAATTTTTAGAAGCAATATTAAGTCTTACAAACCTCTAGACGTTGATGTGTGCGATGATACGAGCATTTTGACTGCAATATTGCTAGGGTTCTGCGATGACGACTTTTAGGTCAAAATCGGCCCGACAACAGCGAGGAGTTGGCGAATCGAGTCGACGATGACGATTTAGTGGGCCACACCTTATGGGGAGGTTCTCTGCATGATTTTAAGAATATTATACGAGGGAATATTCCTTGGTTTTGTTTTTGAAGGTTTTATTTAAATAAAATGGGTTTTTATTTAAATAAAATGCTTTTAAATAATTTTAACCTATGGTCAAAAATTATTCTGAAAAATATTTTAGAGATATTATGAGAGTGGTGCACGGAATTTTGGAGCGAAAACCAGTTATGAGGTTTTTAATTTTAAATTTGAAGTTTTGATGCATTTAGGAGGGAAATTGTGTATTTAATGCATTAATTATTTTGGGTTTTTATTTAAATTATTATTTTAAATATTGTTTTTGAGAAAATCTGAGCATGGTGAAGGTGGTGGACGGCCAAGGCTTGTGGAGGAAGGAAAATGGGACTTTTGCAAGTAATTTCCTTTTCTTGCTAGGTTTTATGAAGGAGAAATTTTAGGGATTTTGATTGCTTGACTTTCAATTAATGGGGGATTAATTTTTGAACTTTTAAAACCTCCAAGGATCTTTTTATATCTGATTTAAAACTCTTTGGATTCAGATTTGTATATTTTAAATGATTAAGGATTTAAATGCTATTTTTTAAAGGGTTTAATTAGGAAATAAACCTAAATTTGAGGGCTGAATATGGGGAGCTTGGAAAGCTCTAGAAACCCCTAATATGGGCTGAGAATTTCGGGGGTTTGGGCTGCTCCTTGGGGAGAAAGAAAGGCATTTGATGCTTGGCTCTCACCTCTCACTATAAATAGAGCATTTCCCCCTCTCATTTCTTCACACCAAGCTCATTTGCTATCTCCTCTCTCTAGCCGTGAGCTTCCTCTCCCTCTCTTGTGTTTCTTTTATTTTTTCTTGTTTTAGTTTCTAAGCCTTAAGCAAGGCCATTCTCAATATGCTCTGTGGTTGTAGCTTAAGCTGATCTGCCAAAAAACCAGAAGAGAATGGTCTTGATCGGGTTGCTTAGGAATGTTTATGAATGTGGGGTTTTTCTTAAAGAAATTCATGATGTTCTTATAGTATTCTTATGATCTTCAAACAAGGATTTTAGAAAGGAGGTTTTGATCATGTGAAAGGAAAATTTTTGGTTTTTCGAGGTTTAAGATAAAAAATTTGAAACGACGGGGAACAGATATATTATCGCTAAACGACTACTAATTCGTACCGTTACTCTGTCCACATGACTAGGAAGTTCGAAGTGAGCGTGATCCCACCAAATCCAAAGTCCTAGGACGTGTTTTTGCTGTGACGATGGTAAGGGCACTTCAGCTATGATTGGTTGTGATTGTTAGAAAGCATGATACTAGGACTATCGATGATACATGTGCTAGATATGTTATATGAAGATAATGCAATAAATGTTAGATAGTATTATTATGAACATGCCTATATGCCTAGGGTGTTAGCTACATTTATTGATATGCATGCAAGTTACTATGTTATGATATTTTGTTCATATGAGATCAACGTGATAGGCTTAAGGCCTAGTGATGATGACTGACTTGCATGACATGCATTGTGGACCAAGTGACCTGGACTGGGGTTGGTTGGCCACGACTAGCGACCTGGACTGGGCTAGTCGATGGTGACATTCAGGGGAAGCCCTGAATAAGGACGAACGTGAAACGACAGTGCGTTGGAGAGGTCCAACCCCGATCGTCAAGCTGTTGGGCAGCGGTGCGTTGGAGAGGTCCAGCCCCGATCGTGGAGTCGTGTTCGTCCAGCCTTTCCAAGAGGGATTGGCTTATGGATATCCAAAGCGTCTGCATTCATGTGCACGAGCATTGACTAACAATAACTTAGAACTATGAGATAGTTCCCTATACTTGTGAAACCTATAACTTAAAATAGTTCCCCTATTTGTGAATGTTATCTTAGGGAAGAACTTGTGATGGATAGGGTAGTATACCCTATGTGTGTGTTAGAAGTTGACCCTTGATTGATGTGGACGACGACAAGGCTCGAGACATCGACCGCGCGACTGATGGTTTAGCTAAGGGATTGGCGAGGGTAGTATACCCTACTTATGATATGTGTGTGTTAGAAGTTGACCCTTGATTGATGTGGACGACGACAAGGCTCGAGACATCGACCGCGCGACTGATGGTTCAGCTATGGGATTGGCGAGAGAAGAGGATACGAGACAATGTGATGCAAGCGTTGGAGGAGGCCTTGGAGGGCACGCGGCCTATGAGTCAGGTACTGAGTGTGATAATTGAGTCTGTACTTGGGGGTGAGGTGAGTTTGTTTATAGGGTTCGAACCTAACCTAGAGACCTTCTTGTTGTGTTGGCTCGGGGCGGCCGAACACTACTTTAATCATTATGTCGTAATTTGAAAGAATCATTGTACACTTCCAAAGCTTTTATTAATAAAATGAATTATTCAGTCTACTTCTCAAGTTACTACTTTTTATTTGTAAGCAATGTTTCGAAAAAGTTTTTTTTCGGTTAAAATTTACACACGTTTATGGAAAAAGGTTACTAAAGTGACCCTCGAGAAATCGGGGCGTTACAGCCTCAGTTGCTACTGCTGCTCCTAACACTTCATCAGTTCAAGCTGCTCTGCCTACTTCTGCTCAACCTGACCTTTCAACGCTTGCCACAACACTTAATGGTTTTCAAAGGCATATTGAAGAACAAACTGCTTTCAATCTGAGTATGAAACAGATGATGGACCACATTCTGTCAAGACTCCCAGATCCCAGACCTTATTTTATTAGGATTTTTTTTCTTTTGTCTCTATATTTGTTTTAAATTTTCCCTTATGTTCTGATTTTCACTATCTATATATATACAAGTTTTTCTTCGGACTCTTTCTTTTTGATCTTCTCTTCTCTCATCTTGTGAACTTAGTCCTTATCTAAGGGGGAGTACTTTGTACTTCAATGCTAAGTTTTTCACACTCTTAGTCCTTTTTTCTTCTGATAAAAAGGGGGATTACAACCTTAGTTTTTGATGTGTTAATTTTTCTTTTGGAGAATTTCAAGTGATCAATCGTTTTATGACTATAGATTTTTCATGAGGCAACAACAAGGAATACATTTCACTTCTTCTGAAGTGATCATATGCTCTGACCTTTTAATAGTTTGATATCTCAATGCTTATATCTTCATTAAATGCATAACTCCGATTGACATATCATTCTGATCACTTTAGATTTAGCTCAGAATCTAGACCTTTCTAACGTTTTTATTAAGTCATAGATTCAAGGGGAGCTTAGCTCAGAATCAAGCTCATTACTTGGACTCAGAAAGAGCTATATAAACTATATACCTGAGGATAAGTTTAACTTTGATTCCTTAAACTCTGAGTATATTCAGTTTATTGTTTAGGAATTGTTCATCAAAAAAATGGTTTTGTCATCATCAAAAAGGGGGAGATTGTAAGACAAAGATTTGGTCAGGTGGTACGACTCTATGTTTTGATGATAACAAGTTTATTATTGTATATGAATATTTAGGGTACTCTAACGTTTCTCTCTTAAGTGTGTGACAAACAAGCTCTGACTGTGACTCAAAGGCCAAACTTATCAGAAGTTGAAGACCCAAGAGTAACCAATGAAACACTTCTGTAATCAATACGTTCTTCTAAATGGTAGCAAACGCTTCAGATGTTCTGAAGATTAAAGTTCTGATGTGGACTCTGAAAGATTCAAGCACTGAAGCTCTGAAGACCAGATGTTCTGAGGAACGGTCCAGAAGCTGAAGACTTGAAGACTCTGAAGTCCAAGAGTAAGCTGACTCTCAAGACCATAAGTACTTCAAGTTTTGAAGACCAGAAGTTCAGAGTGAACGGTCTAGAAGCAGAAGTTCGAAAGGTCAGAGGATCCAAGCTTCCTTCTGACTCTAATCACATTGCTTCACAAGTTCCAACATGAAGCGTCGCCAAAGACCAGAAGTGAACTAGGCTATGGCAATGTCATTGTCATTCGTACAAAAGCAAGTGTACAATTCTGACCGCCTTACCTACGATGTTCAGCCACAGCAGGCTCTGGAATTTCCATAATTGCCCTCCAGCTGATGGATTCTTTCAACGGATAAATACCCTATACCTTGGAGTATTTAAAGGCTGAAGATAGAAGAAATTGGCTAAGAAACTATTGTGCAATACAAGTGAAAAACAACAAGCGAATACCTTACCAATATTTCTTCATTGTTCTTATTGTGTTTACCTTTGCTTATTTCAGAAGCATTCCTTTGTAAACCAAACCTTTTTATAAACCTTGTTTGTATTTCCTTGAGAGACCAGTGAGGTCAGTATTCTTGAGAAGACTAAGACAAGGTTGTCTTAGTGTTGCTAGTTCATAGGGTGTTAGTCACTGAGCAAGGTGTGCTAGTGCAGTTGTGTTGGTCAATCTGCAAGTGTATAGAATTTACCCGGTTTTAATTTATCGAACCACAGGAAATTGGTATGCGAATTCAGTTTAAGCCTCGAGTTCACGGTAGGAAAGCGAGTAAAATTCAGTTTTAAGGTTGATTGTTTAGGTGATTAATTAAGAAGCAATTGAAATATAAGTGTGTGAAGAACAATGGTGAGCATGCCTTGGGTTCTTGCTTAACTAATTCAGTTTTAGTCAACCTATTCTATCCACAAAACTCTGAGTCTCTCCTTGATGCTCTAGCCTAATTAATCATCTATCGATGCCTCGCATAGACAATTCTCTCAAGTCAAAAGATAGGCACAATTCCTTGACAACCTAAACATTTGCTAAAGGCACTAAGCATGCAATTCAGGCCAACAAACTTCAACCCTTCCTCTATTCCTAGTAGCAAGCACAGAAGGGGTAATCCCACAACAAGTCCCTAATCTATAACAAACTTCTGTTCTATTATAGAAAAGTATAAAGCTAGTACGCTTTCAAGCTTAAAAGATGAAGCAAAGATATGTGATTCAAGGGTTTACTCAGATTATTCATGAATAGAAATATGAATTACAACTAAAACATCCAAAGTCTTAGTAATGATAAAACCTGGAACATGGGACTTGGAGAAAGCTCCTCAAGCTCCAGAGACAAAACCTTACTTCTAAATTATTTGGAAATGTGAAAAATGACAAGAGATCCCAAAGAAAATGGCTAAAATCCTATTTATAGGCAAATTGCACGAGTCTGGGCGCTCAGGCGCCAATAATGCATGTCTGAGCGCCAATTCAAAGAGAAAAAGTGGCTTCTGGAAGGTAATTGGTGCATAGAGCATGCCTGGGTGCCAATTCCATTTCCCTAGAACAGAAACATCAGCTCCAATTGGCGCCTAGGCGCCCATTGCTCACTGGAAAACCTCTTTATCTTCTTCTTTACACCTCTTTAAGCCTCCCTTCAATTCTCCAAGCCTCTTGGCCTTCTTTCTTCAGCAGTTGCATACCTGATTACTTCGGAACAAAGCAAAGAAAATACCTAGGAGCTCCAAGAGTTTATTAGCATAATCCTTCAATTCAAGTAGAAAATATATGCAAGTCCTAAACTGACTTAAAATGCAAGAAAGGTCCCTATAAACTACAAAATTACCAAAACAAAGTAAAAACACAAAGAAAGACAAAAATGCATGAGAATGCATGAAACACTACATGAGACTCAAGAAAAAGACTCAAAACTAACAAAGAAATGACCCTAAAAACACTAATAAAATAGGGTCATCACACCACTATACTCAGCGACAGCTCGCCCTCGACCGTAAACAACACTCTCTTGCCCTCAAGCGCAAGAAATGCTTCCAAACAAGTGCCCAACAAGGAATACTTCACACAAAACAAGGGGAGAAAGCAACCACAACTGGTTCCAAGAGAAAGACCCAACAACCTACTTCATGCATCTTTTGAAAAGAGAGGAGTTTAAAGTCCATTCATGGGAAGCATATAGATCTAAAAATCCTAGGATGAGATGTTGATATAGTGCACTGAGCACACAAGCAATTCATAGGTTCTGAATATCATTCACTGAATAGCAAAAAAGATAAAACAAGCACAAATTCAAAGAGACTTTCGAAGGGTTGAAATGTTGGGTTGGTTAAACATAACGGTGGTTGGTCCCTAAGGATAACTAGACTTCAAAGCACAATGATTGAGGTCTAAATTAAGTAACCCAGAAGCTTTCAACAACAAACTTTTTTAGCACAAGTCTCTTGACCCCCCTTTTTCAACTTTCTTTTCTTTTTTTTTTTGCAACTCCAACTTTTGTTCAAGAGTTCTTTTTTTCTTTTTCAATTTTTTCTTTCACTTGGGGCAAGAGACTATTTCACAATTTTTTTCAGCTCCACAACAATTCAAGGACCATCACTCCCCAAATTCCATCCAAACATCCGTCCCAATCATTTGGCTACAACAAATTCTCCGATAAGGCTCAAATGGGACGACTAAGGGTAATATACAAACCAACAAACTCAAAAGCTCAAAAATCCTAAAAGTCTCAGGAACAAGGCAAGTATCACAGAGCATGCAATGAGTGAAATTAACGCAGAACCAAGAAGTACAAGTGAGTCAGGATCCTCCTAGGAATTTTTATGGTGAAGGGTCAAAAATAAACCCTTAATGGACTCACACCGACCCCATTCTCAAGAAACACTCGGAAGACCGAAGTCTCCTCCTCTCTTCCCCAGACATGTAGTCACTCATCCCCAAAAACAACAAGTATTCACAAAAGCATTTTCAAAACCAGCACAAGTTAGAGAGCAAAACTAAGGGCAAAAACATGTGAGTATAGGGAAGTAAAGACCCAAAAACGACTCTAACTAAACAATGCATGATCAAACAAAAAAATGAAGATATATAAAGAGAAAAATATGCAAAAATGCATGAGCTTAACTAAGGTAAAGAGTCAACCTCCTTTGCAAGTTACCATGGAGGCCTTAGACACACCTCCTACTCCAGAATCCATGCTCTCAGTCCCTACGTAATGCAACATGTAACACCCCGATTTCGGTGGCGTCACTTTAGTAACCAAAATAAACTTAATGCGGAAAAACGTGAATATTTTTTTTTTCTCGATATAATAATAACTAAGACAAGACTGAATTAAATAAAACCCAAAAGCGAAAAGCAATAGAATTAATATACAATATATAAACAGCCCCCGCTGTGGTAGCAACCTCGTCACGAGTAACCTCCAGTGACGGAAAGAAAGGTGCAATGCCCGTAGGCAATATATACAAACCAAATGAAAAGGGTGAAGTGCCCGCAACACTATCCCTCAAAACTGAGAATCAGCTGACCCAATGGCCTGAAAATAAGACCTCCTAAGTCCAACCAACTCTCTGTGATTCCCGTAAGGAAACCACACAAAAAGCTATAGGCGGATCTACCCTGTCCCCTAAGTAACAAATGAAGCAAGACTGTCAGAGCTAAAACTCTACTCCTACACTAATCCTAACTCGAGGAGCTCATACCAACACTCAAAACTATGTGCTAGCATGATCGTCGTCTGAATCAGAATCCAGAACGACCAAGTCTACCAACCCTATCCGTCCTCCCCTCGCAACCGCAGTGCGCTCCGATGTTGGACTCACGGGCTTAGGGCCCGAACCCTGATCATCGATGATCGCAACGGTGGGTGCACTAGACCCTGCCGAAGGCACTTCCACTGGAATCTCCTCTGAGGGATCCTCCTCGTCTGAAGACAATGGTGGTGGTGGTCCTCCAAGACCTGGTCCACAGTGAACGCCCGGTGGCAAGTTGAAGCTGATAGAGCATCGCCTCAACACTCCTGACCTCAGAAGTCCTCCACTGTCCACGTGATCCTCCATGATACGCCCCGAATACGTCGCTCGATGGCTCGCGGGGTCAACCACCCACGACCCGGGGTCATCCTGATCGATCATCTCATACCTAATCCCCCCTGAAGGGTGGACCATGGTGTACCAGTCCGCAATATTCATCTGACAAAAGGCGTTGTCCGCCAAAACACACACAGAAGACGCGAGGGTCAACTCTAAAGAACTATGTAGATAATAAACCCAATAGGTACAATTAATAGATAGCCACTTAGGCTTATAACTAGAGATATCATTCCTAGGGTTGCATGTTCCACAAAATCATAACGACAATAATAACAATTAGCATGTTCCAAGTAAATTTATCAAATAGCAACCACACTCATCAACTAAGTCAGTATGCATGTTGCGTGATATGTATGCAGGTTAACCCAGTCAACCAATATGCAATCCGGAACGGATGAACATCAACGGATCAGCCCTTCACCAGCCACGGTGGTGCCATTTCGGCCCGCGTGCCTCTTACACCAACAACAACGATAGTCAGATCAGCCGTAACCCGTAGGTCTGCCATTTCGGTCTGCTACAAGAGACGTCTACAGACGCTCTATCACGGAAATCCGGGTCTTATGACCATTTTGGAATCCGACGAGGTCCAGAGTACGTCCTGTGTTAATACCCCATTAATGTTGCATGAATGCAGGTTGATTAGTCAAACAACGTCTCCGTCCTCACTCGACACGTCGCCACGTGTTCTAGGTAAATTAAAGTCTCTAAAATCTTACCCTAAGGCAAAGTCGATTCTGCGACAAAAGACACACTTCACAACACACCTCGCTGCTCCAACAGCACAAGAGTATCACATACTCGGGAACTAACGGTTCCCCGGACTTATCCCCAGGATAGCCCCACAACATAGCTGCTCCAACAACACAACAACCAACGCTGCCCCAACAGCACAACAACAAACGCTGCTCCAACAGCACATCAACAACAGACTCAACACTTGGATCCGACGACACTTCTCGTTTTCCAAAACTATGATTTTCATCCAAAGCCTCCTTTTGAGATTATTACCCTTACTTAAAGATTTGGAGGTTGTTTAATGTCTTATGAATTTTCTTTTCAAAATAATATCCTTTTTAGTCTTATCGCAATTCCTATAAGTTCTCGGGATCTTCGAATCCCCAAATGACTCCAGAGAATGTCTCGATCCATAAACCCTATACAAGGCCCGAACCTCGTTCGTCCTATCAAACTTTCTCAAAACTCTCAAAATAAAATCGGCATGACCTGCCCGCTATTCTCACCGTTCAGAAACTCAGATTTCCATTGCATAAGTATAAATAACTCAGCACAACCAATCAACATGTCATATATCAATATATTAAACAATAACCACATAGCACTTAGCATATAAGGCATGCACCACACATCCTAAATTACCCAATTAGCACTTAGCATGAAGATTCAATCTCAAAAGCATTCAGTAGATGCATCATCTACATTGTCAGCCGAAGCCTCAGAAAACGTTTTTCCAATCAAGCACAAACAATTGCATAAACAGTAAACAATGTCGAAAGCATCGACCCTAAGCATTAACTAGAGATTCAGTGAGTAGCCCTCACCTGAAAGTTCTCCAGAATGATCCACTAGTGCTTCCTCGCACTCAAAGTGTTGCTCCTCGGGAAATTCCTCAAAAGTTCCTTTAAAACAAAATCACAGAAATACTATCAGAATCTATCGAAAACTAAGTTATCGATACGTACTAAGGTTACTCGAAGTAATCTATACTCTAAGGTACGATAATCTAGCGCGAAAGACAAGTTTTCGGAAAAAGGAAATTTCTTCCTCCCCCTTAATAGGGCTCGGCCACTTTGGCTAATTATGGGGCTCGATTTTTCTTCGATCAAACTTGGTCCCTATGCTTTCATAAGCCGTAACTAAGGGTATTCTGAACTCGGAAAAATTATCGGATCAAAAACTGTCGCAGGGGTATTTTGGTCATGATTTTTAACTTAGGATTTTCAAAACTGAAATCCCAAAAATAAAATTTTGCAGGGACGTCACCAACGACGTTTATGACAACTAATCCTACTAGCACTAAGCTAAGGCGATAGTTTTCAGCCTAAAGGTTGAAGCTTTACTCCAAAAGTTCCAAAAATGGGTATTTTAGGTTCAAATTGATTCCGGCGGAATTCCGGCGACATAACGGAAAATCTAACCCGGCAGAAGTGATCTTGGGCACATATAGAAGAGGTTTAGAATCAGAAATGAAAGATTCAGGATAGTTTTGCAAAAACCCATAAACTATCCACTCAGAAAACTCTACAGAAAAGCTATGGAAAAAGCGATCAGAGGTAAGGATTAGCGACTATACCTCGAAACCTTGAAGTAGCAACTGATTGATCGACGATCAAGCAAGGATTGAACAAAATCTTCTCCTCCTCCTCTCCTCTCAAACTCGCGGCCTTTGGGTAGTTTGTTTTGATTTTTCTTCCTTTCTTTGCTATATATAAAGGTTGGAAATTCGCGGGAAAATGAAAGTTTCGCGAATCTGATTTTTCCGGCGTCATTCTCCGTGAATTAATAGATAGGTTTTGGCGAAAGAATTCCAAAACTAAAATGAGGTCTCCTTATATTTTTGGCAACTAATGCAAAGTCGGTGCAAAGTCGGTGTAAAACTATTTTACCCGATAAGTTGCTTTTTGCATCGAATGTCGGAATGGAAAACTTCCTTCTGAAGAAAGATTGAAATCATCAAGAGAAATGGGTGTGCGCGTGTAGAATATCCATTTGAAGCTCTGAATAGATAAAGTCTTCATTGTCGGGAAATTCTAGGGTTTTGAAATACCAGGGATTCGGTTTCGGCAAACTTCCGATGATTGGAATCGGACGTTCGTAGATCCTAGAGTTTCGCCTCGAAACGATTGTTATATATGGAAGAAGAGAAATTATAACATTTCTCTGAAGATTTTTGGAATTAACTGCCATCGTGCCTAAAAGTGAAAATTAGCTATATACTAGGGTTTCTGACCTAGGTTTAAGCGTGTAACGATCGTGCTATAACTTTTATCGATCATAATGAAATCCTTGAACTTTTCCTGAACTTTCTCCTTCATAAATATATTTCATTTAATAAACTTTCGTTCAGGTTTCCCTTCACATTACATCAACCCTAATCGTGAATAAGAAGTTTATTCACTTAGCATGAACTTAAAAACTCGGGCCTTACACAACAAACAAACAAGTAACGAAAAACAAGACTTGGGTTGTCTCCCAAGCAGCCCTTAGTTATAGTCCTAGGTGGACTCTCCTTCCTTTGGTGTTAAGAAGGAAATTCCTTACCATCAATCTTTCTTCCACAGATGATACCCTCTCTTGGGAGGAGTTGTTTCAAAGGTTTTGTGCAAGGTAGGAACCTTGCACAAAACCTTTGAAACAATCTACCTTGCACAAAACCTTTGAAACAACTCCTCCCAAGAGAGGGTATCATCTAAACCATCGTACCAAATCCTTGCTCCCCCCTTCAAGGAGCGAGCGAAGAGCTTAATCTTGAGCTCATCACTAGTCACACCTTCCATCTTTACAACGTGACTAGCTTGAATGAATCAGGCCATGTGGGCTTGGAAATTCTCATCTTTAGACCCCCATACTTGTTTTCACTAACAAGCTTGATGAGAGCTTGATTAAGCTCAACATCTTTTTCACTTATCTTGGGGGTCTCCTTTGAAGACCTAGACAAGCTTTTGATCGTATCACAAACGAAATCATCATTAAGATTAGTTTGTGAATTAGGATTGAAAAATGAAAATCTTACCTTGTCCTTACCAACTCGGAGGATGAGCTGACCCTTATCAACATCAATCTTAGCCCTGCTAGTGGCTAAGAAGGGTCGGTCAAGAATGAGAGGAATCTTTGCATCCTCCTCTATGTCCAGCACCACAAAGTCCACGGGGAACACATACTTGTCCACCTTCACCATCACATCTTCCACAATCCCATATGGTGTTTTTAGGGATCGGTCCGCCATTTGCAAAGAGATCATAGTTGGGGTAACCTCACCTAAGTTCAACTTCCTAAACATGCTAAGTGGCATCAAGTTGATGCTCGCTCCTAAGCCGCACAAGGAGTCAAAAACAGTCAACTCCTCAATCTCCACTGGGATAGTAAAACTCCCAGGATCCCTTCTCTTCTTAGGCATTTTTCTTTGCAAAATGGCATTACACTCCTCGGTCATCATGATAGTTTCATCAACCTCACTCAACTTCCTTCTTTTACTTAAAATGTCCTTCATGAACTTAGCATAGATAGGCATTTGTTCCAAAAGATCGGAAAAAGGGATATCGATATGGAGTTTCTTAAAGACATCCATAAATTTAGAAAACTTTTTATCCAAATTCCTTTTAGCCAATGCTTTAGGAAATGGAAATTTGCCAAGTTTAGGAATATGATCATTCATCACTCTAGTTTTATTAGGAACACTCACTTCCACCTCAACTATTTCCTCACTTTTTTCATTTTTCTCTCCCTCAACTTGTTTTTTTGACTCATGTAACACTCTCCCACTCCTAGTGGTAACAATAGCAGAATTTTCTTGTTTAGACAAAATTAAAGAATCGGGAGAAAACTACCTTGAGGTATCTCGGCCATTTGCTTGGCTAGCTGGCCAAATCGACTTTCCAAGTTCTTTATAGCCACCTCTTGCCTCCTGTAATTGCTCTCTGAACGGTTGATGAAACTCTCCAATAGCTCCTCTAAGCTTTTCTTGCAACCACCATTTACATTGACTTGCTCTTGGATTTTAGATAGTCCAGAGCTTTGACCTCGAAAACCTTGATTCGTCGTTGTACAAAAATTACTAACATGAGGCCCTCCACGAGTCACACACTCCACTTTGGCTACACTAGCACCGACCACCTTGGTAACCTTTATGTGATTTTGAATCTCTGCCATTCGTTCGGAGAGTTCCTTGTTGGAGGCCAAGAGCTTGTCATAAGCTTCAACTTCAAACATACTCCTTAGGGTTTGGCGATCATTTTCAGAGTTCATAGCTCTCGCTGCCATCTTTTCTATTAAGTCATACCCCGCTTGTGGGGGAAGAGCATCGAACTCTCCATTAGAAGCCGCGTCCAAACAAAACTTCCAAGAGAATTGCAGACCATCATAAAAATTTGCAACTAATTCAGCTTGGGTGAGGTTGTGCTGAGGGCATTTCCTCAAGAGCTTCTTGAAGCGCTCCCAAGCTTCATAGAGATTCTCTTCAGCGGTATGCACAAAAGTCATGATGTCTTTTTTCAGCTTCCTCAAAAGAGCTCTTGGGAAAGAACCTTGTTGTGAATTGTTCTGCTAAGTCTTCCCAAGTAGTGATACTCCCTTGAGGTTGTGAATTCAGCCATTCCTCCGCTGCATCCTTCAAAGAAAATGAAAACAAGCTCAACCGAATTGCATCCGCCGGAACATTGTTCACACGGTAAGTGTTGCAATTCCGGATGAACCTCTCCATGTGAGTGTGAGGATCTTCCAGGGAACCTCCACCATATTGGCTTTGGCTCACCAAGTTGATGAATGCCGGTCTCAACTCAAAGTTTCCCACTCCCTCGGGAAAAATAATGCTCCCCGGATAGTTATAACTCATGGTAGCCGAAGTGAGTTACCGAAGAGACAGGTTGGCATTCTCAACTTCTTGTTCTCGTAACTGGAGGGTGATCCCCTCTTGGATTCTCGCCTCAATGTGGGCTTCAATCTCCTCCTCCGTCATACGGCCACCCATGACGGTATCTCCTGTGAGACTAACTTGAAAGTGAGACACTCAAACAGAGAAAGATTAGTAGCACCAATTATAGACAAAGATAAAAACAAAAAATAAAACCACAAACTAAAAACTTAAACAAAAAACCACAAACAATTCCACGGCAACGACGCCAAAAACTTGTTGGTCAATCTGCAAGTGTACGGAATCTACCCAGTTTTAATTTATCGAACCACACGGAATTGGTATGTGAATTCAGTTTTAAGGTTGATTGTTTAGATGATTAATTAAGAAGCAATTGAAATATAAGTGTGTGAAGAACAATGGTGAGCATGCCTTGGGTTCTTGCTTAACTAATTCAGTTTTAGTCAACCTATTCTATCCACAAAACTCTGAGTTTCTCCTTGATGCTCTATCATAATTAATCATCTATCGATGCCTCGCATAGACAATCCTCTCAAGTCAAAAGATAGGCACAATTCCTTGACAACCTAAACATTTACTAAAGGCACTAAGCATGCAATTCAGGCCAACAAACTTCAAGCCTTCCTCTATTCCTAGTAGCAAGCACAGAAGGGGTAATCCCACAACTAGTCCCTAATCTATATCAAACTTATGTTCTATTATAGAAAAGTATAAAGCTAGTACGCGTTCAAGCTTAAAAGATGAAGCAAAGATATGTGATTCAAGGGTTTACTCAGATTATTCATGAATAGAAATATGAATTACAACTAAAACATCCAAAGTCTTAGTAATGATAAAACCTGGAACATGGGACTTGGAGAAAGCTCCTCAAGCTCCAGAGACAAAACCTTACTTCTAACTTATTTGGAAATGTGAAAAATGACAAGATATCCCAAAGAAAATGGCTAAAATCCTATTTATACGCAAATTGCACGAGTCTGGGCGCTCAGGCGCAAATAAAGCATGCCTGAGCGCCAATTCAAAGTGAAAAAATGGCTTCTGGAAGGTAATTAGCGCCTAGGCGCCAATTAAGCATGCCTGGGCGCCAATTCCATTTCCCTGGAACAGAAACATCAGCTCCAATTGGCGCCTAGGCGCCAATTGAGTACGCCTAGGCGCCCATTGCTCGCTGGAAAACATCTTTATCTTCTTCTTTACTCCTCTTTAAGCCTCCCTTCAATTCTCCAAGTCTCTTGGCCTTCTTTCTTCAGCAGTTTCATACCTGATTACTTAGGAACAAAGCAAGGAAAATATCTAGGAGCTCCAAGAGTTTATTAGCATAATGGACCCTCAATTCAAGTAGAAAAGATATGCAAGTCCTAACTTAAAATGCAAGAAAGGTCCCTATAAAACTACAAAATTACCAAAACAAAGTAAAAACACAAAGAAAGACAAAAATGCATGAGAATGCATGAAACACTACATGAGACTCAAGAAAAAGACTCACAACTAACAAAGAAATGACCCTAAAAACACTACTAAAATAGGGTCATCAAGTTGTAACAATCTTTGAATAGTGGATTACCTTCATTCTAAGAAGGAAGAAATCACCTTAACGGGTGGACTGGATTAGCTTGAGTGATTCATCAAGTGAACCAGGATAAAATTATTGCGTGCTTTTCTCTATCCTTCATCTCGAGCACTTTATATTCTTTTACCGAAATGATTGTCAAAATCTTTGAGAAAAAGCTTTAAAACTTCAAAAGCCTATTCAACCCCCCCCCCCCTTTTCTAGTGTGTTTCATACCTTCACATTTCTCTCCCCTTAATATAACACAACTTTAAATCGGGGTATTTCAATAAAAAAAAAGGCTTAAATACTCTAGAGGTCCCTGAAATTGTCTGTCGTACAAAAAAAGGTCCCTGAATTTTTTTTTCCGATTCCGATCCTTGGAATTTTTTTTTAATCAGAATAAGTCCCTATTCGAGTTTCCAGCCTATGTAGCTCAATTTTTGTTGAGTCATTTATTCCACGTGGCTTTTCTATTTTTTTTTAAATACACATGGATTAAAAAATTGAAATTAAACATTTAAATTTAAAATTAAAATCTTATTAACCTAACTAACCCTAAATCTAATTAACCTTAAATCCCTTAATCTAATTAACCTAATTAACCCTAAAATCTTAGGGTTAATTAATTAGATTTAGGGATTTAGGGTTAATTAGGTTTTTTTTTAGATTTTAATTTTAAATTTAAATGTTTAATTTCAATTTTTTAATCCATGTGTATTAAAAAAAATAGAAATGCCACGTGGAATAAATGACTCAGCAAACACTGAGCCACATAGGCTGGAAACACGAGTATGGACTTATTCTGATTAAAAAAAATTCCAGGGATTCGGAATCGGAAAAAAAAAATTCATGGACTTATTTTCGTACGGCAGAAAATTTCAGGGACCTCCAGAGTATTTAAACAAAAAAATATTAACAATTAATGAGTTTTTAAACAATGTGCATATCCTTAAACAACCTACATTTTAGAACGGAGGGAGTAATTCGTTGGAGTATTTAATTTTTTCTTTTCGTAATCAAAATACAAACTTATTTCTTGATCGTTCTTTATGGGTGCAGTGAACTTACTTTAGTTTAAGCGCTAAGAGAGGTGTTGGCTTCGGTGGTACCGTAAAAAACTATCACAGGGTGGTGCAGTTTATAAATAGCCATTAGATATATTAATTTTAAATATAACAGGTGAGATTGATTGAGATACAGATGTTAATTTACAAAATTATCCAATATGCATATTACCCATTTACCCCACTATTCTCATCCTTAGTCACTAGTTTGCTGCAAATCATTTCCTCCCAACAACCGCATCCAGTGGATCATTAGATTTGACACCCCACTCATTAGAAATGCCTCCCCACTTACGAAAACTTAGTTTCCGAAATATTTCGGAAATAAGGTTTCCGAAGCATTTTTTCACTCAAAAGTGGGGTGTTACATGTATTTTGCACTACAAATCACGAATTAATTTCTGAATCTAAGATTCCGAAATAATTCAGAACTTGAAAATCCGAAAAATGGGGGGTGTGAAATCTATTGGTTGGGGTGGCAAATCCAGCTCTCCATCCAGTGGCAGAGCTTCTGGTGAATATTTGAAGGGGCCAAATTAGCACTTGAATCAAACGCTAAAAGGATGAGGCAGCAAGACATTAGAATAAGAACAGAGATCTGAGTCAAATTAACACTTGAATCATACACTGAAAGTTAAATGGCCAGTGGTACAATGAGGATAATTAATTGGTCTTCGTTATCCACCGAAATGAAAGCTTCGATTACAAGAACTAGACAAAAAAAAATGAAGCAGCCATGGTCTTGAAAACTGTTCTCGAAGGTGCCGACGCTAAGCGTCGCGCACTTGCCTCCATCAAAACCCTCATCTTAGTCATCTATAAACCTTCCATCAGAAACAAGAAGGTCGCTTTCGCTCTCATCTGCCAAACCTCAAGTTTAACAAACAAACCTCACTCCCCTCTCTCTCTCTGAAATTTCATTCAACGCATAAAAAGTGTGTCTGTTTCATTGTGAATTCACAAATCTAGGAAGAGTAAAGTGAAAAAAATAAAAAGGGGATTTGGGTTTGGCGCCCCACCCTTTTGGCTACGCGCCCCAGCCTTTTTTTTTATCCCAAAAGTACCCATCGGTAAATGATTTACAGATATCAAAATACGAATCGGTAAATTATTAACCGTTATTGTTCCTCAGCATGAACATCTTTATACCATTACCTAGAACACGAAGAACAATATCGGTTAATCATTAACCGACTCGTATATTGATATCGATTAATCATTAATCGTTTTGATTTCTGGCAGTTTGATCATCTTTTCACCATTACTCCTCCCTCCACCAACCCCTCCACCATTACTCCTCCATGAACAACCCCCCACCAGCCCCCCATAACTCGCCCACACAACCTTATTCCACCATTACTCCACTCCTCCCTCACATTTCACCTTCCCACAACCACCACCATCTCCACATTTCCACTTGCCATCACCACCACCAACACCAACACCACCACCACCAAGGGAAAGCTTTAAACTCCTCGTAAGTGTTGTTAGTTTTTGGTTCTTTATTTATATTTAGTTTAAGTAGTTAGTTGTTAGTTTAAGTAGTTAGATTAGTTAGTTTAAGTAGTTAGATTAGTTAGTTAAGTTGGTAATATAGGCCTCTGTATCGCGAACAAAATCGGTAAATGATTTACCGTTATGTTGTCGGATAATGATATACCGTTATATGGTCGGATTTTGATTTTCCGTTATTGTGTCGGACATTGATTTACCGTTTTGACTTCCAGGGATGACAGACTCTTTTGTTTTTGGTGAATCACAATTGATACATGCTGCTGATTTGGAAAATGATAATCCAGAGGAGCAACCATCACAATTTGAACCTCCGATTATAACTATAGATGTCTCCCATTTGTATCAGACTAATCAGGTACTCATTGAACACATTTTTGCATGTTTTGTTTATGCTTTGTTTATGCCTTGTTTTATGCCTTATGCCTTGTTTATCCTGAAACAGCGTTTCCCTTTAAGAGATGATCTTATGAAATGGGTTCGCGACATTTCAAGTAGAAATAATTTTGTTTTGGTGACAACAAAGTCTGATAGTGGTGCAAATGAAAGAAAAGAATATGTCATTCTGGGGTGTGAGAAGCAAAGTGTGTATGTTCCCTACAGAGATCCTGATCTTGTTGAAGGAACGTCAACACAAAAAATAGGTTGTCATTTTAGGCTAGAAGGACGACGTACGAAAGATGGTAAAGGATAGTGGTTGAAGGTGATGGAGGGTAGACACATCCATCTCGCAGCTGGGTCACTACTTGGCCACAATTACGCTGGTCGACTGACTAGTGAGGAGAAGGAGGACGTGATAAATCAGGCTAAGACTTGGGTTCCACCGAGAAAGATGTTGGCGTCCTTGAAGGAAAAAAATTCTTCAAACTTGACTACCATCCAACAAATTTATGGTGTTTGCAAGCGGTTAAGAAAATTCGCTCGTGGGTCACTGACAGAGATGCAATACTTGCTGAAGAAGTTGGAGGGGAGAAGTATGTTCACTTTGAAAGAAATGAACCCGGATTGGATGTGATTAGAGATATATTTTGGGCTCGTCCGAATGCCGTCAAACTTTTCAACACATTCCCATATGTAGTGATCATGGATTGCACATACAAGACCAGCAAATACAAACTACCCTTGCTCGAGATTGTTGGCCTGACCTCCACGGATAAAACATACTCAATAGCATTCTGTTACATTGGCAGTGAGACCACAGATGACTACATTTGGGAACTGGAGTGTATGAAGTCTCTGATTTCCGACCAATCCAGGTTGCCTAGAGTGATTGTGACGGACATAGATCTTGCCTTATTGAGTGTTGTTCTACAAAGTCTTCCCACCACTACCCATTTACTATGCTTGTGGCACATAAACAAGTGTGTTTTGGCAAAGTGCAAAGAGTATGTTGGCACGGATAATGTTGCTGAAGAGGTTATAGAGAAGTGGGCCGACGTGGTAGAAGCTCCAACAGTTGCAGAATTTGAAGTAAATTGGATGTCCTTGTTTAAACTGTGCCATCCTAAATACAGCAAGTTTACCACTTATTGTTCTACTACATGGTTGGTCCACAAGGAGAAATTTTCCAAGGCATGGACAAATCATGTGATGCATTTTGGAACAACAACAAGCAACAGGTACAAAAATTATGTTATTATTGGTTATATGTTTTTCATTTCATAGATTATTACAGTATTAATTCTTATATGTTTTAAAATTGAAAGTAATAAGGCGCGTTGTTTGTTTGCAGGGCTGAAGGTGCACATGCCAGCTTGAAGTTGATGTTGCGGAACAGCAAGGGTGACCTAGCCACTTCATGGGATACGTCGCATAGTTTGAACATCAATCGCCACACTGAGATAGTAGCATAGTTTGAGCGCAGTATTAACAGAATTGAGCACATTTTCAAGACCCTATTCTACACAAATATTAGGGGATTTGTGTCAAACAAATGCTTGAAACTCATTGATGCTGAACAGACAAGAATGAAGTCCTACGGCGGCAGATGCGATTGCTTATTGAGAGAGACTCATGGACTACCTTGCGGTTGTCAACTTGCAGGTTACCGGTCAACCACTCTCCTGTCAATTACTTCCAATTATTTATATTTTTCATTGAATGTGACATGCTTGTGAACTTGCAGGTTACGAGAGAACTCCATATGAGGCAATTCATCCATTCTGGAAGAGCCTAAGTTGGGAGCATGTACCTGTTGCAAATACTGGCAGCTCAAATATATGCGGACTAGACCAGTGGAGCAATTCATCCACTGACACATTATTTCCAATCTTTGGATACTGGAGGACAGAGTATGGTAAGGAGGAAGCTTCAGGCGATATATTGTCCTGAAAGCAGTTCACTATGTACTCCTGAGCTTCGGATAAAGTCCAACCGCACTCTTAAGTTGAAGGAGAGCAAACCACCCAAGGGTCGAGCAATAGGATCCTTGACTCGTGATCCTTCAGGGTTTGAACATGTTGACATGGAGATCAAAGAGGCAAAGAAGGCTTCACAACCATCAAAGAGGAAAAAGTGTGCGAAGAAGTCTGATACAAGCCATTTAATGTTTCATTTTCCAGCCTTTCTCCATCCATATATTCAGACAGTTACAGATGTTGAGGATGATGGTAACTATGGCTATAGATCCATTGTTGCATTACTGGGCATTCCGCTGGTGAGCACAGTTGGCCTTGGGTTAGGGCAGAGTTGGTAGGAGAACTTGAAAAAAATAGCTTCATGTATACTAAGATGTGGTCCACGCAGATTGTTGATGCCTTACATGCTCGACTCACTCTTCCTCATGGTGAACCGGCCACCTATGATAAATGGATGCAACTGCCAGAGATGGGATACCTTGTGACAAATAGGTTCCAATTGGTTCTCGTAACCTTATCTGGTATGGGTTGTAATACATACCTTCCACTGAGAGGAGCCGGTCCACCAGATGTGCATCGTGTTATATCTATTGGTCATGTGACAAATCACTTTATACAGGTATATTTTGATTAAATACACTAATATTTTATGGTTATCACTAGCTTGTCAATTAATTTTTGCATTTGGAAGCTATCTAATTTTATGGTTATTCTCTAAAATGTAGGTCCATTTAACTCCTGCACATCCTATGCCGCCTATTGCTCTCCAGTGGCCTAGGTATGTTGATGCTGCCTCCGAGCACTGGCGCGACCCATATGGCCTACGTTTAGACATGTACCTTGCAGAATTCCAAGCTTGGCTTGGTCATTTTAGTGGTCATCAGGTGGACTATGTGGACATCACCACAGACTGAGTATTCTTCTATTGTGTAATATTAATTTGTAAACTCTCTATAATATTAATTTGGTCGTTTAGACATGTACCTTAGGTTGTTGTTAAGGATAACTATGCAGATATCACCATAGATTGGCAGGTTAATGTGTGTAATATTAATTTGATGGCCCTTATCCTTAGGTTGTTGTTAAGGATAACTATGTAGACATCACCATAAATTGGCAGGTTAATGCGTGTAATGTTCATTTGACGTTGAATAGTATAGCTCATTTGTCATTTCATTTCATTATCAAGGTCTTGTCATTTTCACTTCATTATGAAGGTCTTGTCATTTCCATCCACTACACGACGAACTAGAACCCTGACATTACTCTCAACCACCAACTCTGACATTACTCTCAACCACCAACCTCAACCACCCTTCCACTATCCACCAATAAATCTTTTGACCATTCTGCTATAAATCTCTATTGTGTCTTGCCTCTTCTTCTTACTCCTCATCCTCATATTCCTGTCTTGTAGTTACACACACAATGGAACAAGACCCAAATCCATTCGTCCGCCATTGCAAACGTCAAAGCAACAATTATGGCAGCTCTCGTCCTCTCATTCCTGGCCCGGCTGGCGCCATCCAGGCTGCCGTGTATGCCCGTAGATCCACACCTAACACACCATTAATTCCAACCTAGGAAGTCATGAGGCGTGTGCTAGATCACGGATCAACCGAAACCGATCCTGATTTCAACTCAAATGCTTGGCTGTCCAGCCTTGCAAGAGAGGGGATTTGCCACTCCGCTGGGCTCTCTGACAGCGAACGTTGAGAGGGTGGAGAATGTTGTTGCTGTTATCAAATCTTGCACTCCCAATGGTTTCGGAGATGCGAAATTTACCCTCAAGGTATGTCGTGTCCTTGCTTTTGTCCCCCTTGCTTTTGTCCCCCTTCTCTAACTGTTCCTATTTATTTGTCAAACAATTGCAAAATTTTAGGACCCTACGGGTACTGTTGATGCTAGCATCCATCGCAAGGCCTTTATCCACAGTGAATTTGCGAATGACATAACAGTTGGATCTGTTCTGGTTCTCCAAAAGGTCTATCCTCTAGACCATAAACATTAAACTTGCTTCATTTTGGACAACTATGCATGGTTTGGTTTGATTAAAGTATGCAATTTACTTGCAGGTTGCTGTGTTTGCACCTAGAGGAAGTGTTTTTTATCTTAAGGTATTTCCAAAGGATTGCGAACCCCATGACTTCATCGATATCACAGAGGATTAATTTTGTTTTTCGTGTTGTTTCTGGTTAATTTGGTTGTGTAACCTTCGAACTGTTTGTCATGTATTATTTATGTTATTTTACCTGCATTGGATTATTTATGTTGTAGTTGTTACTGTTTTTTTCATTATAAGAGTCTTAATATTAAGACTAAAAATACATAAAAAGAGTCATAATATAAAGAGTCTCAAATGTCCACATAACAACATACATAACAGACAAGAGCAATAAAATCACTCTCCCCGACCCCGACCCCTACGACCTCCTCTAGGTCCACGAGCTCTACCTCCACGAGCACCCTTTCTAGGATCATCCTCTCCACGAGCTCTGCCTCCACGGGCTCTACCTCCACGGGGTCTGCCTCCACGAGCTCTGCCTCCCGCAGCTGCGGCTCCTCGAATAGCAGAAAAGGCAACTCCCTGGGTACCAAAAAAGGAACTCCGTTGAAAGAGGTCGAGCGCCCTTTCAGTGAGGAGTCGGGCATGTGTGCCTTCTGGAAGAGCACCTGGAACCTCCAGTGACTGCTCCAACAACTCCACACCCCTACGTATAGCAGATTGCAAAAAATAAAATACAAAAAAAATGTCATTAGCAAGAATCGCAAATGAATGGATAAAAATAATATACAAGTTTAGAATCCAAACTTACCACGGCACTGAGCTCCTCCTTCCTATCGTCAAGGATGATGAACACATGAGACACTCTGCTATACCACCTCATGTAACCCTCAACCGCCTTTCCCGGATATGTTGCAGGGATCCCCTGAGGGCGGAGGTGCGTCTCAAACTCAGCATAGGTAGCATCTGCGACCTCAGCAAGTGACCCCGTCGTCTGGATCGCAGAGGGGTGTCGAGGGATGTCCTGTATGTAGCCAAACTGCCGCATAACCCTCTCTGGTAGATGTCGGCTCATAGACCGGCCGTAAGGTGTCCTGATGTAGCCAGAATAGAGGGCCCTGGGATCTCGCGGTCGATAAGCCCGATGGTCCTCAAATGGGGTCCATATGATGTCATCCACAGTAAGCTCATCGAACATGACTCGTCTCTCATCGAGTCTAGAATGCGCGATCCGGGACGTGGACCACCGCTGCGCCCTAGGCTGGTCCTGTTTGTAGTCTGGTACCTCCCTCCTGATAATGACGCTGCCGGATATGTACTCATATGCCCATGACAGCAAGAGCGAGGTGAACCCTCCGATCAGGGCTGTCTTCCTGCGGGATGCACGACTAAGCTGTTCGTACAACGATGCCAGCTTAATCGCACCCCACGCGTACTCCGACACACGACCAAGGTCCTCCAGCATCCCAATCCAGTAGACAGTAGTGTGGTATCCCCCCACTCTTGCTGGCAAAGAAAGTCGCACCAAGCTGGTTCACCAGCCAAATCCTAGCAGCATCCTCATAGCGGTGCTCTACAATGAAATGAATTAAGTTAACAGTTATTAATAATACGCTAAAAATAAATACAACTTAATAAAGTAATGATTAAGACATACCATCCAAAGCAGACGTATACATGTCCTTCATAGTAAGGAACCGAATATTCTGGCCACCCGTCCCATCAAACTCAACAAGATAATCAGCAGCGGATCCTCCCATGAGCTGGGCGAAGAGCGCTGCACACTCATCTCGCTCCCCCCTGCCCGGTGTGTAGAACCTCGACCCCGTGGGGAGATGGAGAAGAGCCGACACATCGTCCGGGGTGATAGTCATCTCCCCGAACGGCATGTGGAAGCTACTCGTCTCCTCATGCCATCTCTCAACAAGGGCCAATATGAGAGGTGGGTCTGTCTCCGGGTACCCGCACCAAGGCATGTGATACAAACCCGTCTGCTGCAGCAGCTGTCGAACATGTGTATGGGCTACTGAATCACCATCACAAGGGAGGTTCCATACCTTCCCCCCAACAGTGGCCACCCTCAATGTCCGACGATCCTCGTACCGCGGGTCTGTGCCAGAAGCGACAGATCATCAGGCCCCCCGGGAAACGGTGCCACCCTCTGGATGAGGTCATCCACACCGCCCTGTGCCCCTTCCTCTGGCACGACATCAGCAGCATCAATCTCCTCCTGATGAATAAGAGGCTCCTCCTCCTCACCACTAGCCTCAGAAGAATACTCCTCGCCACTAGGCTCAAAAGAAGACTCCTCGCCAGATGTCTCCTGACGAGGTAACTCAGCCATCGGAGACAGCGGAATAGAATCCAGCACAGCCGCATCCGGAGTAGCAGACGGAGCCGGAGTAGCAGACGGAGCCGGAGTAGCAGACGGAGCCCCGGCCGGAGTAGCAGACGGAGATGGAGACGGAGCCGAAGCCTCTACCGCCTGAGTGGTTGGAATATGGTCGCTGCGCCGGGTGGAAGCATGCAAGCGCTTGTGTCGGTCCTCTGCATCCTCACTAGTAGAAGCATGTGGAGACCTCTTCCTCCCGCCCTTCATTCTCGCTATCTATGCAAAGCAAACAAATTTAACATCAATTTTTTTTTCAATATGAACTATTCAATATTCAACTATCTAATAAGCTTGAACAACATCACCCTAGATTTGAACAACTTGAACAAACAAGCAAAACATAACGGAAAAGAACATATCATATCATGTTTGAACAAATTTGAACAACTTGAACAAAACAAGCAAAACAGCTCAAGTTGCATGTTTGCCTACAAAATGACAAGAAAATTGATGGAGATGTCAAAACCATAGGATTCAAGTAGAGTAGAAGAAATAGAGAACTGCACCAAGTCTGATTTTGTGATAGAAGAGTATTACTCATGATTGAAGAAACATGTATTGTGCAGGAATTGAACTAAACTGACTTCCCCGAAGATTATCATTATAACACTCTACATCCCTCCATTATTCTAAATGGTGTATGAAGGAGGGAAAGTCAATGCATTTCGCAAAGTAGAGTGGAGGTCAGTGCTATAATGATAGACCCCAAGGGAGGTAAGTGCAATTTGCCCTATTTTTTTTTTTTTTTTACTTTGTTGTCAAATCAACTAGAATTGATTGATGGTCCATTCTTGTTACAATCTTGTTGTCAAACCTGTGTTATGGAAGCAACTTATGAGACCAACTTTTAGTTATGTTTAAATGTAAAGTGCAATCTTTTCTTACATGGAATGTACAAACTGGCTTCTTAAGTTCTAATTGTTAGATTTTTCCTACTTAATCATTTAATGCCATAATAGGCACGCTGATGACCCTAGTTTAGTAGTGTTTTTAGTCATTTTGTAGTTTATTTTGAGTCTTTTCATTGAGTCTCATGTAGTGTTTCATGCATTATCATGCATTTTTATCTTTCTTTAAGTTTTTACTTTGTTTTGGTAATTTTATAGTTTTATAGGGACCTTTCTTGCATTTTAAGTAAGTTTAGGACTTGCATATCTTTTCTACTTGAATTGAGGGTCTTTTGTCCTAATAAACTCTTGGAAATCCTAGATATTTTCCTTACTTTGTTCCCAAGCAGCTAGGTCTGAAAACTGATGAAGAAAGAAGGTCAAAAGGCTTGGAAAATTGAAGGGAGGCTTAAAGGGGAGTTAAGAAGAAGGTCAAGAGGCTTCCTAGCATGTAGAGAGCGCTCAGGCGCTCGTGTTGAGCGCCTGAGCGCCAATTGGATCGATGTTTACATGATGCTAGAAAGGAATTGGCGCCTGAGCGCTCCTGATTGAGCGCCTGAGCGCCAATTACCCCCAGAGAGCTTGTTTTGGCTTGGAATTGGCGCTCAGGCGTGCTTAATTGGCGCCTAAGCGCCCAGACTCGACCTGTTTGCCTATAAATAGGCTTTTTGTCATTTCTTTTGGAACCTTTTGTCATTTTATCATATTTTCATAAGTTAGAAGAGAGGGTTTGAGTTCTGGAGCTTGAGGAGCTTTCCCTAAGCCCTATGTTTCAGGTTTCATCTTTATCTTCTTGTATGGATTTCATAGCCATGCTTGGCTAAAACCCCTTTTGTTTTGGGTTCTTTGTAAGACTTTGGATGTTTTAGCTATCAATCCTTTTCTATTCATGAAGTTCTGAGTAAACCCTTGAATCTCACTTCTATGCTTTATCTTTCAAGCTTGAATGCATGCTAGCTTCTTACTTTTCTATAATCATAACGATAGTTTGTTGTAGAATTGGGACTTGTTGTGAGATTACTCCTTCTATACTTGCTGCTAGGAATAGAGGAAGGGTTGGGGTTTGTTGGCCTGATTTGTATGCTTAGTGCTTCTAGCAAATGTTTAGGTTATCAAGGAATTGAACCTATCTTTTGATTAGGAAGGGTTTTCTTTGCGAGGCATCGAAAGACAACTAACTAGGCTAGAACATCAAGGAGAGACTCAGGATTAATTGAATAGGAAGGTTTGCTAAAACTGAATTTGTTGAGCAAGAACCCAAGGCAATCTCATCTCTAAATTTCAATCGCTTTATTACTTGATCACTTGTCTTTTTACAAACTCAAGAAACAACCAATCATTAAAACTGAATTTTACTTGCTTTTCAACCTTGAACTTGAATCTTAAACTGAATTGCCACACCAATTCCCTGTGGTTCGATTATTTAAAACCCGGAGATATCTGTGCACTTGCAGATTGACCAACACACGCTATCAATTAGTGTCAAAAATTGATACAATTTGCTCGAAAAAATGAGAAAAAAAACAAAGGTATAACTAGATATCAACAATCCAGGCCTCAAAACAACAAACCAGGCCTCAAAACAACAAACCAAATCTCAAAACAACAAACCAGGCTTTGCTGATATCAACAATCTGTCATATTGAAAAATGATTTCCCATTATCATAACGGAAAATCATTTTCCGATATTACAGTGTCAAACACTGCAGACCCAATCGTGCCCAAATCCCATTTCATACAATTTTAGTCAACAAAACCTACCTCTAATCATCAATCAACTACCCTAGTGTTCAATCATTCACCTAATTCAAACTTAAAGTGTGAGAATCAATGAAAATCAAAACTTACCTTTTGAATGTAATGGAATGTGAGTTCTGAATCTTTGAGGGAGCTTTGCTGATAATGAGACCGGAGCTTTGAGGGAGATTGCAGTGGTGGAACGGGATTTTGGGAGAGATTTGAAGAGGGTGCGATTTGGGGAGGGAAATGAGTTTTGAAATTATGGGTTTCAAAACTCATCTGTCGCGTTTATATGTTTTAATGACTATCGGTAAATGATTGCCCGTTATTGGAACGGTTTATCATTTACTGATATTAACCAGGAGGGTTTCCGATAATTTCCCACTTTAAGTGGAGCGGGGAGCCTAAAAGGGTGGGGTGTTAAACCCAAATCCCACTAAAAAGGAAGGGGGAGTTAGCACAGTGCCAGAGAGGGCTAGAGAGGTGGTGGAAAAAATTAGGATATTATTGTCCAAGAAAGAAATAAGTTAAGGGCGTTATTGTCATTACAATCTAAAATTTTAACTGAAGCTCCATGAGTCACTATTTAATTGACACACCGAAGACGGCGTCGCTAAGAGATCACAAGTGTCTCTTAGAGCATCTCCAATGCAAGGTTCTTAGTTCTTATTTTAGAGTTAAGAACTAAGAACTAAGAACTTTACCATTGGAGGTGCTGACATGGACTCCTTAGTTCTTAAAAATAAGAACTCAGCTCTTATATAAGATGTTTTGTTTTTTGAGTTCTTAGCTTAAAATATTAATTATTTCTCTCTCATCCAAATTACTTTATTACTTTATGAGTTTTGTTTTATTACTTTATGGAAAAAAAGTATAAATAATGTGGTTGGTGGGACCAAATGAATAGTAGTAAGAACTAAGAACTAAGAACTCATGGTTGGAGCAAAATTACTTGAGAGTTGCTTAAACACATGTGGCAATACGGGCCCACATGAATAGTGCTAAGAACTAAGAAATAAGAACTAGCATTGGAGATGCTCTTAGAATCCCTGAAAGAGTAGTGAGCTCCTCAACGAACCAAACGGCCTAAGCATTTTAAACTATTTGACCAAACCAAATTCCTCCTCATCGCTTACCAGAAAATCTAATTATATTCATTTTCTGTACGGAACATAGCTGTTTTCATACATAAAGTCCTTAAACACGAGTACAAATATCCATGACAACTCGAATTTTATTTAGTTTTTTGCAAATTTAAATTGCGAATCAACGTTTTCGTTTCGTATTGGCTTGGTCGTAACACAGCATATTTTTTTTCTTCAATCAAGGTGTCTCCAAATCATAATTAAACACGAATTATCTTGAGATTCTGAGATCATATAAAAGCATATTTAATCATGATATTCGCTAATGTAAGACCCGGATAATTTATGCGATTAATTAACTAGTTCTTTATTAGTTAAATAGCGATAAGCGCTATTAAACTTAAGTTGATGTATTTATTGTGCCTTCTGTGTTTATGTAAAAATTATTGTATAATTTAGATTGATATTATTATTTTCTTACTTGAATTGAAATAAAAGAAAATTTAAAATTTAGTTAAAAGAAAAAAAAAAGAAAAAAATGAAAGAAAAAAAGTCACGTAAGTGACTTAAATGGAAAAAAAAAGAAGATAAAGACAAAAGTAACGAATTGAAGAAAATGTTTATGTGATTTGTATATGTGTATATATAACTTGTTAATACCTTGTTTCTTGATCACTTAAACTTGTTCAAAGTGATATTAAATTATATCATAGAACTCCTAATCATTTTTAGGATAATGCTTCATCTTCCTCATATTTTTTCTTTAGTTCTATGAGTTAAATCCTACCCTACTAAAATCATCTCATACCACAAATATATTATATAACTTCAGCTTTTTCATTTCCCTTGCGTGGCAGAGAACCACGTCCACTAAGTGTCCTAGAGCATGACTCTTCAATTCAAATGGTGAATCATCTACCTATTCAAGCATGACACACACACCCTACCATGACTCATAACTTGACAGCACTTGCTTCTTGCATGTTAACAACTCCTAGTTGTTGCATGTTGCTCCACGTCAAGCTTACTAGCTTTCTGCATGACCCGCAAGTTGTTTGATCCACTACCCATGAATTCTTCTTTCTTAAGGATTCATGTCTATAAATAGGCATCAATGTAAGTAGCTTAGGGGAAAAAAAAGAAACACACACAAAGATATATTCACATATATTACTCACAATAACACTAGTTTTGCGTGAGTTAGTTTTTGGTGAAAATTCTTGAGTCTTGCGGAGCGGAAGTTAGGATCTAGAAGCATAGCATTTACGAAAGCGATTAATTTTTGAGATCTCAAAGATCACGAGGTTCGCAACTTCTATGCACTACTCACGAAGGTAAGGATAACTCAGTATAGAGTGTCTTTGAGTCTTGCATGCTTTAATCGCACTGCTTGCGTTTGAGATGAAGGTGTTTAATTTGATTGGCATTTAATTGAAGTATTGACATGTTTTATTGCGTTATATATGAGCTTATGTTGATTGTTTCTGAGACTTTTGTCAAATATATTTTGAGGCTTCGACCATTGTTAAATCTTGGGCTTACGCCTTTGTTTTCTTGGGCTTAGGTCATTATTCATTGCTTAATGATTTACTTGATGAACTAGTATGCATAATTGAATTGACTTTTCTTGTTGGGAATATGAATAACATTTGGTTACTCTGGCTTGATTATTGGACTTGGAATTGTTGATTGGGTGACTACTGAGTTTAATGAGATGTTGTTGGCTGACTTTGGCATATAGGGTTTGAACTTAAAGTGGCAACGTGGTGGTGATTGTCCCACGTGATTGTCCCGTCTTTCGAGGCGTTATAAAGTGGCAATATGGTGGATATTGTCCCACGGGATCGTCCCATCTTTCGAGATGTCTTAAAGTGGCAATGTGGTGGTGATTGTCCCACGTGATTGTCCCGTCCTTTGAGGCGCTAAGTGGCAGTGTGGTGGTGATTGTCCCACGTGATCGTCCCGTCTTGTGAGACGTTATTGATCGATCCATCTTGGTAGTAGCATATAGTCGCATTATAGGGCACTAACATTTGATTCTGTTTATATCTGATTTGATTTCATGTTGTTGGATATGCGTTGTCATCTGTCTTGAATTAAGTTGCTATCTCATATGCCATGTTATGCACTAAAATTTGAATAACATGTTTTTCTCTTTTTATGTGAAGTATTTGCATGGAGTTAACCCTTTCTGTTTGCTACTTGTTGTTTGAGCGCTTAACGCTATTAGGCGATGGCCTTCCGCTGAAATTTAGCTATGTTCGAGTTGGAGACAAGGATTGTAGGCGTCAGAGTAGCGATGGGAGAAGCAGTTTAACTTTCTTTTTGTAGACTATGTATAAGTCATCTTCGCCATCTGAAAACTCTGTTATTAAAACCTTGTTTTCGCCACTGTCAAATATGCGTACTTATTTTGAACCCTTCTTATGATATTGTAAATAACTAGTACTGTATGTCGGGAACGGGTTATTTAATTAAGATTATGTTATGTTTTCAAACCTATGGTTGAAGTGTTTTATCAAACAAGTGGCAGGTGTATTCGCTTTAGCGATGTTGTGTTTAGTTCTTAAAAAATACTCTTGCATTTTAGGATTGCAAATTAGTCCTTAGACTTTGATAGGTTTCCAATGTGATTCCTCAGTTGAGAAATTGGGGCGTTACAGCTAAAGTATTTACATTTTAATTTTTACAACTCCCAATAATACCCCTCATGTTTTCAAACAGTGCACCGTCTACCCCTCTGTCACTCAGTCTTTCTCAGGAGAGGTTCCTGAGTGGATTGGAGAGATGAAGAGGAGTATATGAAGTTGATGATGATTAAGGAAATGATATAAATTAAATTTGCTTACTGTATATATCAATTATGTATGTAACTGAACTGGTTAAATGCATGTTTTCCAATTTCACTTGTAATTTCCACGTGGCAGGTCCAATAAATATAAAAAAAGCCAAATCAACCTATTCCGTTAGTTTCTTAACGTCTGACTGACTGAGGGGTAGACGATGCACTATTTGAAAACATGAGGGGTAGAAACATTGTCAAAAATAGAGTAGGGGCAGAATTTGCACAAGCTTGAAACATCAGGGGCCAAAAGTGCTTTTTAGCCAAATTTTTACTCCAACCCAACAACTCTTAAAAGTTTATATAAAAAAATTATTTTACATTAAGCAATAATAAATGCAAACACATTTTTCATGACTAAACTGAGTATCTACTCTCACATACTCTCACTAGCCATGTTGGAATTAAAAATATGCTCCAATGGTAATAGATATTGGTAGGAGTATGTATTTGACAATTTTACATGCTCCCATTAGAGATGCTCTAAGTTGTGGATATATCCCTTCAAATAAATCTATTTTCACATGCAACGTTCAAGCATTGAACCTTTGATTAAATATTTAGGAATTCAAACTATTTACTAACTTTGTCGAGACTTTCTTTTCATTGGTTCGTAACACACCATACGATGCTGACAATCATCAGTACAGACAAAGAGCTTAATAAGCATGGTCGATTATTTCAATGTTGATCAAGGAACAACCTTGATCAAACCTACCCAGAGAGGAGGGGTAAGGGGAGGAAGGAGAACGGTGGAGTGGTCTAGCGATCGGCTGGGAGAGGTAGGGTGCGATCCATCATCCCGGAAGGGGGGTCTTGCAAAGTGCCCCAAAGCTTAAGTTAGTTGAGGGGAAAGTCTAAGTTTTTCAAGTGTAAAGTGAGGTAGAGATAGATATATACCTTGACTCTTAGAAGTTTAAGGTCTTTTATACTCTAGTAGATACGTGGGGTGGACCCCAGCTAAAGGGTAGTGTCATGAGTGTTCCTGGTACTTGGGTGGTTCCCTACCGCAGGATCCACCTGCAGCGCCTGACATCCCCAGAGATCTCACGGCTCAGGATTCCTCGTAACCCACCCTCTGTCGTCGTGACGTGACACCATCCCCCAAGTACTGGTTGTGGGGTCCACGAGGGGATGGTTGATTGGATCTCCCCAAGTACGTAAAGGGGTCCCTTATCCCCTGGCCGGCCTGTCCCGTTCAGAAAGGTGACCATCGTCCCTGGGCGTAATTCTCCCATTGAACGCCCCGGGTGTAATTCTTCAGGTGGTCGTCCCGTTCTTAATGGCCCTTTCAGATTGATGATCCTTCGGACCGGTTGAATTGCCCCATCGAGGGACAGGGGTAGTTATGACCGCCCAGACTGGAGGGATTTATCCCGGTCCCAGAACAGTAGTCCCCTAGTTCTGGTTCACTAGGATAGTGGAGCGTGAACTAAAATGTTACCGTGGTAATCCTCGTCCGGTAGCCTCTTCTAGATCGATCCAGGGCCTTTAGGATGAGAAGAAGTTCCCTTTGTACGGATGCCGGAACAAAGGGGGTATTTGTTTCTATTTAAGATTTAGGGATTGGGTGAAGTCAAATTACCGACTGCGAGTCCCCTAGTTCTGTTCCACTGAGGCAGTGGAACGAGAAATAAGACAGTGATCGTCCCTCTCCGCGACGGTGGTTAGGTTAAGTCGAATTGCCGACTGCGAGTCCCCTAGTTCTATTCCACTAGGGCAGTGGAGCGAGAAATGAGATAGTGAATGTCCCTCTCCGGGACGGTGGTTAGGTTAAGTCGAATTACCGACTGCGAGTCCGCTGTGGTGCGTTTCCCAAGGGGTCATAATTAAGCATTTTGAAGAAAGGCGTTTGTTTGAATTTGAAAAAGCCCGGGAGTGGGGGGTGGTCTTCTGGCGACCCGTCACTTCGGAGGTACATGTCCCTTCGTAAGGGGGTGGAAGAGGTTATGAAACGTTTTGTTTTCCTCACACGTGTGCAGGTGACTTACCCGAGGCGTTGTCTTTTATTGGAAGGTGTGATGGCGGTTCAATGTCTTTTCAAGGTAGCTTTTCAGCCGTTGTTGTCATTAATGACTTTAATGGGCCTTTAATGCATTGGACCGGTCCATCTTCTCCTTTAGTATAAAAGGGGAGTGAGTTCTTCATTTGGGGAGCTTTTTCCCCAAACTCCTCTATTTCTCTCTTGCGAAGGTGTTTCCTTGGAGAGTTTTGTTGCGGCGAAGTTCTCTCCTGCGCTTTTTGTTGCGGTGTTCGTTCTCATTCTCCGGCGGTCGTCTTCTCGGGTTCTCTATTCAATTTTTGGTAAGTTTATCCTCCTTCTCTTCTTTTATTTGTTTACTTTTTCCTGTTGTTGATGGTTTCTGGAGGTCTACTCCGCTCTTCTTTCTGAGGAGCGTGAGCCAGGGTGCTCACGCATGCCTTCTTCTCTGTCGTCCTTCTCTGCGAGGTGAGGCGTGGGGCCCCGTGGGACTTCCCACCATTCGTTTTAGTGGTAGACCTACTGTTATAACATGCTCCCCTGTGCAGGTGAAGAGATGTCGGGTCGAGGGAAGAAGAAGGCGGATGGCTCGGGGATTCCGGGCTCCAAGTCCCGAGAGAGTGAGCCAAAACGTCCCAAGAAGGAGCAGGTCAAGTATCCTCCGTTAAAGGGGGATTTGGTCCCCTATAACTGGTGTTGTCAAAATATTCTGGATATGTTGTCGATTTACGCTAATGAGGACGAGGGTTATTTCCGGACTCAATACTTTGTACCTGAGAAGTTGGTAGGATTAGGTCATGAGACTTTCTCTCCGGGTCCCAAGGAGAGGCTTCCTTTCACCCCCCCTCCCCTTCGGAATATACATGCACCTATATACCGTCAAGAGGGTATGGGTGTCGATGTCGTTTACGGACTTCTAAGTGCGTGTTCTCAACCACCTACAGGTGGCCCCTTCTCAGTTTACTCCCGGGGGGTGGGCTTTCGTTCGGGCGTATGAAGCTGCATGTGTGCTTTTCAGGAAGCAGCCGACCCTGGCCCTGTTCTTCAATATGTTCGAACCCTCGCATACCCAGGGGGCCGAGGATGGGGTATGGTGAGTCTGATGTCTCAGAAGCAGATCTTCCATCCTTTTGCCGACTCTTACAAGGATTTAAAAAATGCCTACTTTCGCGTTGCTCCGGTTGGTCCCGACCCTTCTTGGTGGTTTGAGAGAACCGAGAGTGGGGGGACCTGACCGCAGTTCCCTTTGGTTGGGACCGATCGACACTTCAAACTGTGTGCGCAGAGGTATTGTACTCAGGACCCGGGGGCGTTGTCGGAGAGCGATCGTCAGTTTCATTCCATTTTGGTTAGGTCCACCCGAGACGTTTTGGACAAGGGAAAGCTGAAGACGATCAAGCCTTTGAGGGCATTTGATCTCTATCGTTTTAGCGCCTGTAGAGTTTCTAGGGATCTAAGTAAGTTTATTTTCCCGGTCTTTAATTTGGTTCTGTCCTGTAATAAGTTTAACTCGTTCAATTTTTATTTTCAGAAGCGAAAATGGATGTGGATCCTGATTTGATTTGTGCTCTTCAGATCGTGGATGATGAAGTAACTGATGATGAGGAAGAGGTCCTGATTGATGAAGGCTAGGAGGAAGAAAACGAGAGGGAAGAGGACGACCCGGGGCGAAGACCTGAACAGGAGGAACGTGTAGACCCTAGGGGGGAGCAGAACTCTAAAGGCTCGGGGTCTGGAGGGAACGACAAGGAAGATGATCGGACTAAAGAGTCGGTCATCGGTGCTGAAGATGAGGGTGATGATAATGGTGGCAGCGATGCTCCAAAGAATGCTGATGACGGGGGCAGAGATGAGGGGACAGAAAGTCCTCGTCCCAAGAAGAGGTTGCGGCGCATAGTTTTGGATTCTACTTCTCAGGGTCCCGATCCACAGGTGGTGAATGTCAACCCGTCCCAGGCCATTCCCCTTCGGTGGCCCATGAGGTCCCTCGGCCAATCTCGGTTTGGAGAGACGAAGCTCTTAACTCTGATGAACATCTGGATCAAATTGACGAGCTGATTTTCCAAGAGATTAACCGTGATTTCGTGCTCGGCCATAACCTCCCTTCCCTGTACAACCATGCTCTGCGGAGTTCTTTGAGGTTGGCCTCTTTAATTTGTTTTACTCTAAATGATGTGATGGTTCAGCTCTCCGAGTGTTAGGAGAATGAACAGAACCTAGCAGCTAGCCTTAAAAAGGCTGAGGAGGATCTGACCGAGAGTCAAAAGGTCGTGTAGGAACTATCAGAGGGATTGGAGGAGGCCAACCGAGTCAAGGGATATTTTGCTCAGAAACTGGAGGCTGCCGTCAAAGTCAAGGCTCTGTGTGAGGACAAGTTGGCTTCCGCGGAGGTCGATTTGGCTAGAGCTCAAGAATTACTACTTCAGAGGGACGATCGGGTGAAAGAGTTGGAAGCAGAGCTGAATGCCTTCAAGGCTACGGAGGTGAAGATGGTTGAGGAGAGCCCTACTTTAAAAATGGAGAAGACAGACATGCAAGGGGCACTGGCTGATTGGGTCGCTAAGATAGTCGGCTTGGAGGAGGAGGTGAAGCAACTCAAGGGTATTTTGGCCAAGATCAACAAGGCAGCTTTCAATAACGCTGTTAGTCAGCTTCAAGTGGTCAATCCGGGCATTGACGTGAAGCCGGTCCACTATCGGAAGTGTGTTTCCGGTGGCAAGATCGGTTCCGTCAAAGATAACGCCTTCGTCCCTTCTTACCCTCCGGCGGAGGGTCCTTAAGTCGTTTTGTCTTTCGTTGTTTATTTTATAAGTGTTTTGATCTTTATGCTTCTGTTCTTTGATGACTGTATTGGTTTGGGTTTTTATGTCCTTCAATGTTATGTTTGTTTTAATGTTATAACGTTTTTGTGCTTCCGGCGGATATTGGTTAGTTTGGTCTTGATTTTGGACGATAACTGAATTGTAAGCGTGCCTTTATCGTTTAGACGATAGTTTTGAGGTCTTTCTGAGAATATCTCGGTGCCCGTTCGGGTCTTAGTTATTTACTTTGGTGGTGCCTCAATCGTGTTAACGATTTTATGAGGTCTTTAGATCAATGAGTTCTTCAAAAGTTGTTCTTCATTCATTAGTCTCCTCGGGTCTCCCTTGACCTCCGTTCGGTCATTTCAGGGGAATTGAAAAAACCTGTGTGTTACGACCTGTCACTATTTACACAAGCAGAGAAAAACAGTCCTAAAATTAAAAGCACATAATGTAAGAGATTTACTAGGTACTAGTTAAAGCGTCTTCTCGTCGTTAGGACGGGGAAGAAGATGGTGTAACTAGCTGTAATATCTCTTCAAGTTGGCTGCATTCCATGTGCAGGGGATCTCCTTTCCCTTGAGAGTTTCCAATTTGTATGCACCTGTCCCGGTTGACTCGGTTACGCGATAGGGACCTTCCCAGTTGGCTCCCAACTTCCCGCGTTCGCCGTCCCGGTCGCCAATACTAGCTTTCCACAGCACTAAGTCCCCGACCGCGAAAGAACGAGGAACGACATTTCGGTTGTAACGAATGGCGGCATGTTGTTTGGCGATGATCTCCCGGCAGTTGGCCAACGCTCTTCTTTCGGCGAGGAGGTCGAGGTTCTCTTCAATGAGTTCGTTGTTGGTTTCTTGGTCGAAACCGATCGTCCTGGTACTTGGTTCCCCAATCTCTGCTGGAATTACTGCTTCGGTGCCGAACGTAAGTCTGTACGGGCTTTAGCCAGTTGTTGAGTGTGGGGTGGTTCGATACGCCCATAGGACGTGGTCAACTTGTTCGGCCCAGTTTCCTTTGACCCCCCCTTCTAGTCTTTTTCTGATCCCCCTAAGTATCACCCGGTTGGCCGACTCAGCTTGACCGTTCGTTTGAGGATGTTCCACTGAAGTGAAGCGCTGTTTGATTTTCAAACCGGAAATGAGTTCCCTGAATCCTCGCGACGTGAACTGTGTGCTGTTGCCGGTGACGAGAACGCCTGGGACTCCGGAGCAGCTGATTGCGTTCTTGTAGAAGAAGCGTTGCACCCGTGATGATGTGATCGTCGCTAGTCGTTCCGCTTCGATCCATTTGGTAAAATAGTCCACTACGACTATCAGGAACCTGAGTTGTCCGAGGGAGTTGTTGAAGGGTCCTAACAGATCCATCCCCCATTGATGAAAAGGCCAAGGGCAGACCAGGCCAGTGAGTTGCTCGGGGGGGGGGGGGGGGGGCATTGTGAAGGTCGGCGTGCCTTTGGCAAGGGACACATTGTTTTACATAGTCGGTCGCGTTCTTTTCCATCGTCGGCCAGTAGTAGCCTGCCCGTAGGGCCTTTCTCGCCAAAGAGAGTCCCTCCGGATGGTGACCACAACTACCTTCGTGGATTTCGGCCAGGACGTACTCGGCCCTCTCCTTCAGCAGACATTTGAGAAGGGGCGTTGAAAAGCCTCTTTTGAACAAGGTGTCGTTGAGGAAGGAGTACCAAGCCGCGCACCTGGTCAGCTTCTTGGCTTCATTTTTGTCAGCTGGTAACCAACTTGTCGAAATATGCTTTACAATTGGTGTTCTCCAGTCGTCTTTTTCTTCTATTTGCAGGGTCAAGGGTTCCGATTGGTTCTGCGGCTTTGTGATGCTTGGTTGAGCTAGTGACCCCTGGATCACTGTTCGGTTGAGTCCTGGTTTAGCCGTGCTTACCAGCTTAGCCAACACGTCCGCTCGCTCGTTCTGCAGTCTCGGCACGTGGCGAAATTCCTTCTCAAAGGATGATGACATCTGCTTCATCCAAGAGACGTACAGTTCGAGGACAGGGTCTTTGACTTGGGCTCGACCGCTGTAACACCCCGATTTCCAGGTGTCACTTTAGTAACCAAAAATAATCTTTACGCGGAAAACAGGTAATTTTTTTCGATTGATTCCTTTAAATCAAAACGATAAAGAAGTAAAGACAAAACACAACTACTAAACTAACCAATATACATCAAATATAAACATGTACAGCCTCAGCTGCACTTCCACGCCCCACACACTCGCAGTGACTCCAAAGTAGTGTGCCCGTAGGCAAATATTTACAGATCCAGAAGTGTGAGTGAGAAAAAGTATAATTACAAACCACCAGGAGAAAGTCGGCCTCAAAATGGCCTAAGCAAAGACCCCTATGGTCCGACTGACTCACTGTGATCCCTCCGCAAGAGAATCACACAAAAAGCCATGCATCGGGAACCTACCCTGTCCCAAAAGCAAAACGAATCAGAGCTATTACAGTAACAGCCAACTCCAAAAGACTCTAACCACCCATACCCCACACTACTATCATCGACCCTCCCTCGATCAGGCATGAAGTCCGGGTCCTCGTCGAAAGCTTCAGTAATAGTCGTTCCGCTCCGGGTCTTTCCCGCACAACGAATCATCACGAACCGGCTGACAGACGCCTGGCAGCAGGCCGACCGCCCAAACACAAACATACAAACAAAGCCAAGGCGCTAGGGTCAACTTACAGAATACAATAGATATACAATCAACATGCGATAAAGGGGGTATATACATATGTTGTATATATATACATATAAGTTATGTATTGCCTACTCTAAGGTATATACATAGCATGTTCTCGAATCTCCTACACAGTTCAATCATTAATACCTAACGATGCTCATCAACATCAAATCATCATAATCTCAACATATGAAGTTAGGTGACAAGGTTAGTCAAACAATGTATAGTCCTCCCAACACACACGTATCCAACTAAACCAATGTTCCCTGTCGTTGCCCTAGGGTAAACAAAGATGAAATCTCACGCTTCCATGAAGTCTCACGCTTCAATGGGGTCTTACGCTTTCACGAAGTCTCACGCTTCAGTGAAATCTCACACATTCACGAAGTCTCACGCTTCAGTGAAGTTTCGCGCCTTCACGAAGTCTCACGCTTCAGTGAAGTTGCACGCCTCCGCAAAGTCTCCCGCTTCAGCAAAGGTGTACGCCTCCGCAAAGTCTCCCGCTTCAGCGAAGGTTCCCGTCTCCACGAGGTCTCCCGCCTCAGTGAAGTTTCTGCTTTCACGAAGTCTCACGCCTCAGTGAAGCTTACTCACTTTCACGAAGTCTCACGCTTCAGTGAAGTTCCATGCTTTCACGAAGTCTCACGCCTCAGTGAAGCTTCCCGTTCTTCACTATGGATGGACCATTCCCGTTATCCATCCTGGATGAACCATTTCCGTTATTCATCCTTGGTGAACCATTCCCGTTATTCACCATATGATATGCACAGGTGAACCATTCCCGTTATTCACCCGATTGATGCAATATGGTTAGCCAAACAACGAATCGCCCTTACCACGGAAGTGTTTAGCTCACAACCCAATCCCAACAAAACCATGAGTTAGTGTCGGTCAATACAACACAACTCCCACCACAAAACCCACAAACAAGCCCAGAGTCTGTGCCGGTCAATACAGCACGACTCGAACAACACTCCCAAGAGTACTAGAGTACTCGGTGACTTTCAATCATCACCATAGCTCACCTTAGTGGCTTTCCCCAATTCCAAAACTCTCCAAACCCACAACAAAAACCGACTTTTCCCCGTCTTTCGTAAATATTTTCCCCTTTAGTTCTCCTATGATTATTCGTTTAGTAAAAACGTTTCGAATTGAATTAGTCAAGTTATGAGTTTACTTCTCAAAGTCTAAGTCTCCCAGAGTCTCTAGTTTTCGAAATTCTAATCATTCTAAGTTTTCCAAAAACCCTCCAAAAGAAGTTTCCCGGGGAAAGTCTAAGTATTCAAACGAATCCCAACAAATGGCTAAGCCTCAAACCCCTCGTTTGGACTTGCCTTGGGTTGTTCATCCAACCCGAAATGTCAAGGATCACCAGATCAATGAATCTCCACTCCGAAGTCGCGTCAAAACGCTCAATCCAACACAACATCAACATCATAAGTTATGAAAACATTCATAACAATAAACCATCATCATAATCAATATCATAGCAAAGCATAAGTCGAATTTATCGACGCCTATTATGAAATCATAGCTAATATATATGTAAGTTGCCCTAACCTCGAGCTGTTCCAGCTTCGCAAACAAAGTTCTCCTCAAACAATTGCTCTGAGTCTTCCAAAGTTCCCTCAACTGAACCTCGGAGAAAAACAAAGCAGAATCCAAACAAAATCGATTAGTTCGATCGCAAAACAATACATAAACGATAGACAAAGCATTAAAGCTTCAGAATAGGACAATCAGGTACGAAAAGACAAGTTTTCGAAACCGAAAAACTCCCCCCTAAAGGAAATAGTCCACGGCCTCAAAGGAAAAAGGGCTTCGGCTCTTTTTCTTTGATCAAATCAATTCACAAGGTAGTTTTAGGGTAAAACTAAGGCAAAGAAACTGTCAGAACAATTTTCGGACAATCGGGCCGAAATACGACTACGCAGGGGCATTTTGGTCCAAAATAAATGCTCAAAACTTCAAAGTTATCCGTTCTGAAAACAGATTTGACAGCAACGATCCTCATGACATCCGTGACAACAAATCCTAAAGGCACGAAGTCAGATTATAGCTTTACGACAATAAAGTTTCGAAATGTGAGACAAAAAGAGTTTTGAGTCAATTTTTCAGATCCTGGACAACTGAATCGCAATCAGAGTTTACTGACAGAGGTTTTAGACTCAGGGGAACATAAGGAACATAACCCAAGCGAGAAATCAGAGAAATCGGACAATTTTAGAAAAAGCTCAAAACTTAGAGCACAGAAACGACTTCAGAAACTCAGCAGAAACAGTAATCAGAGGTAGGATTCATGATAGTTACCTCGATACCTAGAAGTAGGGACGAACTGCACGAAGATTGGTCAAGGTTTCGCGAAAATCTTCTCCTCCCTTCTCTCCCAAGAACTCGCGGCCTCAAATGGTGAAAATGAGAGGATTTTTGCTTTTTCGCGCTATTTATAGGCGGGTGAAATCGCGGGAAAATGAAAATTTCGCGATTCCGATTTTTGCAGCACGATCACCGAGAAATTCTAAGAGAGATTCGGGCGTCAGAAATCCAGAACTCAAAACAAATATCTATGATATGGGAAAAACGATATCGAAAATCTCAAAAGCGGTGTAAGTTAAATCTGTCCCGAAAAACTACTTTTTGCTGTGATCGCCGGACGACAAAACTTCATTCTGAAGAAAGATTGGAAACGTCGAAACAAATCTGGCAACGCGGACGGAATCTTTGTTAGAAGTCCCGAATAGAAAAAGTCTTCATCCATTGCTCGAAAATAGGGTTTCGAAGCAAAGAAATTAGCGTCGGCGGACATCCGAAAAGTGAAACCTATCGTGCGTACAGTCCAGAGTTCCGAAATGAAACGCTGGTCGATGGAAAAATAAAGAGAAACTTTAAATTTTCCGAGAGTTCGAAATCTCACTCAAAACGTTGCTTTAAGAGCGAAATAGCCTATTCTGGACACGCTCGCCATAAGGCAGGTGTGCAGACGACTCGCACTAGCTCCGAAAGAAACAACGCCACATTCCTCGAGCAATTCCTGAACTTTCTTTTTCATTAATCTTTCTCAAATATCAAACTCCTGTCACGCTTACACTGATTCCACGCGTGAGTCGGAAATTAACTTGTTCCGAAAATCCGGGTCTTACAATACTCCCCTCCAAAAAGAAAGTTTCGTCCTCGAAACTCAGAGTTCTGAGAAAAGTCCGGAATACAGTTCCTTGATCTTATCTTCCAATTCTCATGTAGTAGTGCCTGTGTCATTGCTCCTCATAATCTTTACTTAAGCAATATGCTTTCCCCTTAACTGTTTCACTCTTCTATCCCCACTGCTAACTGTCGGCGTCTCAAAAGAAAAAACATCATTCAACCTCATGTCGTCTGACTCGATTACTTGCGTCGGACCTCTGCTTGAAATGATACCGGTTGGCACTCCGTGCAGTCGCACAACCTTAGCCACTTACTTCTTTACTTTCGGTCGTCCGGAATTCTTCTTAAACTCAGTGCCTCTCTGTCATCTCAAAGTAGATACTCAACTTGTCCTCGTGATCTTCATCTACAGTCCAAAACTCCACTTGTTCGTTCGATAACTTCTAGACGAATCCTCCCCCTTGGAAACCGCTAGTCCATTAAAACACCTCTAACTTCGTAACTATTTTTACACACACCAAGAAATCACACTTCTACTTAGTCACTATTCGAATTAAAAATCGACTTATGTCCTTATTTCTTGTCCTTCACTAATCGTATCCCCTTCAACATCAAGTTATCAACAACTTATAAGATAATCCTCTTCTTAATATCTAACAATCCATTATTATCGTCTTCTTCCTTAGAACTTCCCTCACTCAAACCTATTTACACTTACTGAAATCCCTAACACTTCGCACAAATCGAGACTTATCCTCTGGAAGATTAAATCATAACTATACCTCAAGGGACTTAACTAGCCATCTTATCATCCGATCCTTCAACATTCTGAGATTTAACTCTTACCGTAACCGCTAACACCCCCAAATCTCTTATGTGTACAGGAATCTCAGCTCTCTAGGACAACCTTAGCCCTAGGATTCTTATTCAACTTTATCAAAATTCACTTGTTACCCGTAATATGCATCATCAAAATCCATAACAAAGTCTCATTGACTCTTAAACTCTACGAAACTCATCAAAATATAACAACCTTAGGTATTCATCTTAATACTAACACCTTCCTTTTTGTGACTCAATCACCATTTCGTCAATCAACTTCTTAATCTCTCAATCAAATTCTGACAAACTTCGAGTCCTACACACCTTAGACAGACATTCATAGATTTAAAACCTAAACCTTCACCAAGTTTGGTCCTCTAATGACCTTTAATCCTTCGATACTTCTTAAATGAATATCCGTTCCTTAAAACTATAACTCCTTCACTTACCCAAACGACCTGATAAATGTCGTCATGCTTCCACACTCACCACTTGATCCTGCTATCCATAATCATAACTTATTATGCTAACATCATTCAAATCTTATCACATGGTCATGATGTCCGCAACCTCATAATCAACATCAATCGATCACCAACCTTAACACTCCACACAACCCAGAATTCCCTTACTTCAAGATCTCTTTTATACTACACCTCAATGGTCTTAACCCGAAACTCACCTTCAGGTCTTCAATCTTCTAAGATTCTACTCCTATTGTCACACCTACAACCATAAGATCTCCTACTCGTACGCGATTCTCGACTCTCAAGATTCAATCTTAACCCTAAGATTTCAATCCAACTTAGTAAATCTCACTTAGTAATCTTAGCATATTTCTTTGGAATCCATATCAACAACCTCAAGTATTCAACTTATGCTAAAACTTTCTTTCTCCAACTTAATCATTAATTCAACACTTTTCAAGCGAAAATTCATTTCTTAAGACTATAATGTCTCCACATATTAATCAGACGCTTAGCAAAACTTATTCCTCGAACTCGACTATAACAATCTAGTTCAGAGCTAATTCTTCTCAATCTCGCTACCATCAAGGTATCATCTAAAACATGATTAAATCCAACTTATTTAGTCTCTAACAACTCCCCTCAGCAATCACATAACCTATGACTTCATAACTTCCGAGAAACTACTTAATACTTTTCTAGCACTAAATCTCTTGACTTGGTCTACCTCTACTTGGAGTAATCACACGAACTAACCAATCAATGTCTATACGACACTCATCGAATTCCAAAGATTTAAATCTTAATCTTTCACAATCAAGTGCTTAACACGAACTTTCCTCCCAAATCCGACTAATCCTCAATCAATTCAAATTCATCTTACACATCCTTCCATCAAAGTCCATAACCAGTTGTGATTCCGAATATCACCCCCTCAATATTAGGTTGATCAGGCCTAATACATCGAAGGTGGAAATTTAGAAAAACCCACTGGAACAGTCAATGAGTTCCTATCCTCCAGTAGTCACAAATATCCTGATACTAAATCCTTTAAGGATCCCGCTACGGAACTACACACCCTCAACATAACACGTATACTACCCATACGGAATCTCCCTAAGATTCGTTCTTCAACTACTAGCTTCCTCATAAACGCATCGGTGGAAGACTACTTTCTAGACTTAGTGTGCTATTCCCAACCTCGTGTAACTTCTATAGTTAAATCACGAGCAACCTCGAATAAGGTCCTACATCGTTCCCACGTTCTTCCTCGTTCAACTCCTCAGCTCTTGCCCTCCTTGGCATGAATCCTTTCCTCTGGAGCAAGTTGTTTTCCTTTCCCAACATTCCCTGATGATTCGCCCCTGAGTGCCTTGCAGTCTTGGGAGAAATGTCCCGGTTGGTTGCAATTGAAGCATAGACTTTCTTTGGTCTTGCAGTTCACAGCTAGATGCCCCTCTCGGTTACACTTGAAGCATCTCCGTCCAATCACTGAGCATTTGTTAGCAAAATGCCCAAACTTTCTGCAACGAAAACATGTCACTCCTTTGTCACCAACTGGCTTCCCCCCCAGTATCAGCAGTCGTCGGTTTGTACTCTCTTGAGATAAGATTTCTTCCCTCGGAACGCTGATATGGTCCCCACTTATGGTAGCTCTTCCTTCCGTTGTAGCCTTGGGAACCTGACCTCATTGGTCCCCCAGCTCCAGTTCGGTTCATTCCTCTTTGTTGATACATTGCTGTCGCCATCAGTCGTTGATGATGCTCACGTGTAGCCTCCGCCATCCGGTTAAGACCCACCATCCTATATCCCATCGAACGTCCGATTAGTACTAACCATACGGTAGCACTAGACAAACCACTCAATCCGATTGAGTAGTAACGCAAGCAATTAGAGCGAAAATCGCTCTGCAGACAATCAATTTTCACTCTTTGTAGAGTCACACAACCTAGCACAGAAGACCTATTCCCCAAAGACTCCCAAAAGACTCGACTAAGCTCTGATACCACAATGTAACACCCCGATTTCCAGGTGTCACTTTAGTAACCAAAAATAATCTTTACGCGGAAAACAGGTAATTTTTTTCGATTGATTCCTTTAAATCAAAACGATAAAGAAGTAAAGACAAAACACAACTACTAAACTAACCAATATACATCAAATATAAACATGTACAGCCTCAGCTGCACTTCCACGCCCCACACACTCGCAGTGACTCCAAAGTAGTGTGCCCGTAGGCAAATATTTACAGATCCAGAAGTGTGAGTGAGAAAAAGTATAATTACAAACCACCAGGAGAAAGTCGGCCTCAAAATGGCCTAAGCAAAGACCCCTATGGTCCGACTGACTCACTGTGATCCCTCCGCAAGAGAATCACACAAAAAGCCATGCATCGGGAACCTACCCTGTCCCAAAAGCAAAACGAATCAGAGCTATTACAGTAACAGCCAACTCCAAAAGACTCTAACCACCCATACCCCACACTACTATCATCGACCCTCCCTCGATCAGGCATGAAGTCCGGGTCCTCGTCGAAAGCTTCAGTAATAGTCGTTCCGCTCCGGGTCTTTCCCGCACAACGAATCATCACGAACCGGCTGACAGACGCCTGGCAGCAGGCCGACCGCCCAAACACAAACATACAAACAAAGCCAAGGCGCTAGGGTCAACTTACAGAATACAATAGATATACAATCAACATGCGATAAAGGGGGTATATACATATGTTGTATATATATACATATAAGTTATGTATTGCCTACTCTAAGGTATATACATAGCATGTTCTCGAATCTCCTACACAGTTCAATCATTAATACCTAACGATGCTCATCAACATCAAATCATCATAATCTCAACATATGAAGTTAGGTGACAAGGTTAGTCAAACAATGTATCGTCCTCCCAACACACACGTATCCAACTAAACCAATGTTCCCTGTCGTTGCCCTAGGGTAAACGAAGATGAAATCTCACGCTTCCATGAAGTCTCACGCTTCAATGGGGTCTTACGCTTTCACGAAGTCTCACGCTTCAGTGAAATCTCACACATTCACGAAGTCTCACGCTTCAGTGAAGTTTCGCGCCTTCACGAAGTCTCACGCTTCAGTGAAGTTGCACGCCTCCGCAAAGTCTCCCGCTTCAGCAAAGGTGTACGCCTCCGCAAAGTCTCCCGCTTCAGCGAAGGTTCCCGTCTCCACAAGGTCTCCCGCCTCAGTGAAGTTTCTGCTTTCACGAAGTCTCACGCCTCAGTGAAGCTTACTCACTTTCACGAAGTCTCACGCTTCAGTGAAGTTCCATGCTTTCACGAAGTCTCACGCCTCAGTGAAGCTTCCCGTTCTTCACTATGGATGGACCATTCCCGTTATCCATCCTGGATGAACCATTCCCGTTATTCATCCTTGGTGAACCATTCCCGTTATTCACCATATGATATGCACAGGTGAACCATTCCCGTTATTCACCCGATTGATGCAATATGGTTAGCCAAACAACGAATCGCCCTTACCACGGAAGTGTTTAGCTCACAACCCAATCCCAACAAAACCATGAGTTAGTGTCGGTCAATACAACACAACTCCCACCACAAAACTCACAAACAAGCCCAGAGTCTGTGCCGGTCAATACAGCACGACTCGAACAACACTCCCAAGAGTACTAGAGTACTCGGTGACTTTCAATCATCACCATAGCTCACCTTAGTGGCTTTCCCCAATTCCAAAACTCTCCAAACCCACAACAAAAGCCGACTTTTCCCCGTCTTTCGTAAATATTTTCCCCTTTAGTTCTCCTATGATTATTCGTTTAGTAAAAACGTTTCGAATGGAATTAGTCAAGTTATGAGTTTACTTCTCAAAGTCTAAGTCTCCCAGAGTCTCTAGTTTTCGAAATTCTAATCATTCTAAGTTTTCCAAAAACCCTCCAAAAGAAGTTTCCCGGGGAAAGTCTAAGTATTCAAACGAATCCCAACAAATGGCTAAGCCTCAAACCCCTCGTTTGGACTTGCCTTGGGTTGTTCATCCAACCCGAAATGTCAAGGATCACCAGATCAATGAATCTCCACTCCGAAGTCGCATCAAAACGCTCAATCCAACACAACATCAACATCATAAGTTATGAAAACATTCATAACAATAAACCATCATCATAATCAATATCATAGCAAAGCATAAGTCGAATTTATCGACGCCTATTATGAAATCATAGCTAATATATATGTAAGTTGCCCTAACCTCGAGCTGTTCCAGCTTCGCAAACAAAGTTCTCCTCAAACAATTGCTCTGAGTCTTCCAAAGTTCCCTCAACTGAACCTCGGAGAAAAACAAAGCAGAATCCGAACAAAATCGATTAGTTCAATCGCAAAACAATACATAAACGATAGACAAAGCATTAAAGCTTCAGAATAGGACAATCAGGTACGAAAAGACAAGTTTTCGAAACCGAAAAACTCCCCCCTAAAGGAAATAGTCCACGGCCTCAAAGGAAAAAGGGCTTCGGCTCTTTTTCTTTGATCAAATCAATTCACAAGGTAGTTTTAGGGTAAAACTAAGGCAAAGAAACTGTCAGAACAATTTTCGGACAATCGGGCCGAAATACGACTACGCAGGGGCATTTTGGTCCAAAATAAAGGCTCAAAACTTCAAAGTTATCCGTTCTGAAAACAGATTTGACAGCAACGATCCTCATGACATCCGTTACAACAAATCCTAAAGGCACGAAGTCAGATTATAGCTTTACGACAATAAAGTTTCGAAATGTGAGACAAAAAGAGTTTTGAGTCAATTTTCAGATCCTGGACAACTGAATCGCAATCAGAGTTTACTGACAGAGGTTTTAGACTCAGGGGAACATAAGGAACATAACCCAAGCGAGAAATCAGAGAAATCGGACAATTTTAGTAAAAGCTCAAAACTTAGAGCACAGAAACGACTTCAGAAACTCAGCAGAAACAGTAATCAGAGGTAGGATTCATGATAGTTACCTCGATACCTAGAAGCAGGGACGAACTGCACGAAGATTGGTCAAGGTTTCGCGAAAATCTTCTCCTCCCTTCTCTCCCAAGAACTCGCGGCCTCAAATGGTGAAAATGAGAGGATTTTTGCTTTTTCGCGCTATTTATAGGCGGGTGAAATCGCGGGAAAATGAAAATTTCGCGATTCCGATTTTTGCAGCACGATCACCGAGAAATTCTAAGAGAGATTCTGGCGTCAGAAATCCAGAACTCAAAACAAATATCTATGATATGGGAAAAACGATATCGAAAATCTCAAAAGCGGTGTAAGTTAAATCTGTCCCGAAAAACTACTTTTTGCTGTGATCGCCGGACGACAAAACTTCCTTCTGAAGAAAGATTGGAAACGTCGAAACAAATTTGGCTTCGCGGACGGAATCTTCGTTATAAGTCCCGAATAGAAAAAGTCTTCATCCATTGCTCGAAAATAGGGTTTCGAAGCAAAGAAATTAGCGTCGGCGGACATCCGAAAAGTGAAACCTATCGTGCGTACAGTCCAGAGTTCCGAAATGAAACGCTGGTCGATGGAAAAATAAAGAGAAACTTTAAATTTTCCGAGAGTTCGAAATCTCACTCAAAACGTTGCTTTAAGAGCGAAATAGCCTATTCTGGACACGCTCGCCATAAGGCAGGTGTGCAGACGACTCGCACTAGCTCCGAAAGAAACAACGCCACATTCCTCGAGCAATTCCTGAACTTTCTTTTTCATTAATCTTTCTCAAATATCAAACTCCTGTCACGCTTACACTGATTCCACGCGTGAGTCGGAAATTAACTTGTTCCGAAAATCCGGGTCTTACAACCGCTGGCCTGGGCGATCACAAGTAAGGAGTCACAACAGATGAGGATTTCCTTTGCCCCAAGGTCTTTTTCCGTGATGACACCGGCTATGCAGGGCTCATATTCTGTTTGATTGTTGGTTACGGGGAAACTAAAAAGGAGGGACTGCTCCACTATCATTCTTGTGCTGCTCTGCAGGACTATACCCGCTCCGCCCCCCTTTTTGTTGCTTGAGCCATCTACATGGACGATCCATGTCACCTCGGGGTGTGCGTCGTTCTCGTCGGTCATTTCCAAATGAAATATGCCAAAACTTGCGCTTTGATGGCGTGCTTGGGCTCATAGAGGATGTCGTGTTCTAACAGTTCGATCGACCATCCTACCATCCGACCAGCCAGATCTGGTTTTTGAAGCACTTGGCGGACCGGTTGGTTGGTTCGAACGGTTATGGGGTGGGCCTGAAACTACCGTTGGAGGCGACGAGCGGTGGTGAGCAAGGTCAGGGCTACCTTCTCGAGCGTTTGATACCTTATCTCCCCTCCCTTGAGCGCCCGACTGACGAAGTAGACCGGTTGTTGTTGCCCCCCTTCTTCCCGTACTAGCACAGAGTTTACTGCTTTATCTCTTACTGCCAGGTATAAGAACAACCTTTCCCCCAGCTTTGGGCTCGAGAGGATTGGTGGTGTGGAGAGTACCTTTTTGAGTTGAGTGAAGGCGGCTTCCGCCTCTTCCGTCCATTCGAAATTTTCTACATTGCAGAGGAGAGCGTAGAAAGGTAGAGCTCATAGGGCGGCCTTTGGGAGGAACCGTTCTATTGCCACCATCCTTCCCGCTAACTGTAGAACTTCTTTGACTGTTCGTGGGCTTTTCATGTCCCTGATCGCATTGCACTTATCTAGGTTCAGCTCGATTCCTCTGTCGGTAAGCATGTACCCGAGGAACTTCCCGCTGCGAACTCCGAACATACACTTCTCAGGATTTAGGCGCATGTTGAACTTGGATAATTGTTCGAAGACGGCGGCCAGATCGACAGCGTGGTCTCCACCCTTTGGAGTTTTTACAATGATGTCGTCGATATATACTTGTACTGACTTCCCTATCATGTCGATGAAGATCTTTGTCATCATCCGTTGGTAGGTGGAGACTGCGTTCTTCAGGCTGAACGGAAGCATCATATAACAATAAGTTCCTTGGTCCGTGACGAAAGTCGTCTTCTCCTCGTCCTCCTGATACATAGGGGTTTGGTTGTAGCCCGAGTAAGCATCCATTAGAGAGAGGTACTCGTAACCTGAGGAGTTATCGATCGGTGCGTCGATGCAGGGCAAAGGAAAAGGATCCTTCGGGCAGGCCTTGTTCAAATCGGTGTAATCGACGCACATACGCCATTTCCCGTTTGATTTCCTGACTAGAACGACGTTTGATCCCCGCCCGTAGGAGTTCCTTCGATTGTTCCTTGATAACTCCTTGTTTCTCGGCGCTCATCTGTCTCTTCTTCTGCGAGACTGGTCTGTGTTTGGGGTTGACTGTTAGCCGGTGGCAGCAGAATGCGGGGTCAATCTCTAGCATGTCGGAGGGCGACCACGCGCAAAGTGTGTTGTTGCCGGTCAAGAGCTTTTCCATGCGAATCGTCGGATCATCTGGCATTCCCTTCGCAATCATGGTAGTGTCCCCTCTCAAAGGGCCTACCCGAATTGCGCGAGTTTCGCTGTCGGGTTGTAGTCGTCTGTCCTCCCTTGACTGGTCCACTCGCGGGTCCAGATCAGTCATGAAGCTGTTGTGGTGGTAGCGGCGGGACTCACTTTCTCGGGTCAGGCACGCTTTCTTTCTCTTCCTTTCTTCCCTCGCTAGACGGCAACTGGAGTTGTAACATCCTCTGGCCATGGCGAGGTCCCCTTTGACGGAGATTACCCTTCAGGCCAAAGGGTATTTCAGCATCAGATGGTGGGTGGAGATGATTGATCGGTAAATGTTGAGGCTAGGTCTTCCCAAGATTACATTGTAGGTCGTCGGACATTCTACCACCAAGAATCGGGCTCTAATCGTCTTGCAGTAGTTAGGGTCCCCCAGCGAGAGACAGGTGTCGAAGTAACCGAGAGGGAGAACCCTGTCTCCGGTAAAACCGACTAGGTCGTCGTCACAGGGAATTAAATCCTTCATTGAAAGGTCTTTGTATGCCTCGTAGAACATGATGTCGGCCGAGCTACCTGTATCCACTAGGACTGTCTTGACCTTCCCGTTGCCAATGAGGGCTTCGACGACAATGGGGTCATCCTCCTCGCCTGTGTCAGGACCGTAATCGTCCTCCGAGAAACCGACCACCTCCTTCTTTTTGGGGGCTTCTTGAGGTTTTGGTCTAGGTCATCCTTCTGAGTGCATAATCATCCTGGTACTTCTTTTCCGGCTGTTGGAGGTGGGTCCTCCCGTTGCAAAACCGCCCGCTATTGATCCTACCTCCAGGAGGTTCATTCCATGGTGTCTATGCACCTCGTTCTGGCCGTGGCGTTCCGGACTTCTTCTCCTGTCAGGGCTTCTCTTTCTCTCTGGGCTCCTCCTGCGTTCTGGGCTCCTTCTGCGCTCGTCCCGAGGGGGTTCCCTCTGTCGGTTATAATGATGATTGTGACATACGGGAGACCGTGCCCTGTACCTTGTGGGGAAGACACTTCGTCTTAGTGTGGGTGAACGTGGTAGAAGGAGGTCCCCGGACGATAGCGCGACGTACTTGGCTAACTGCCTGCCCGGATTAGCTCTTCCACCTTGTCCTTTAGATTGAGGCACTCGTCTGTGTTGTGGCCCTGACTGTTGTGAAAATCGCAAAATCTTTTCGAGTCCAACTTGTCGCCTTTTGTGAGCATGGGGGGCAGTCTGTCCCTAAGGTCAGATGATGCTTTCTCCCGAACATTCTTGACAAGGGGGTGTTTAAGGGGGCGTAGTTATCAAATCTCTTTCTCTTCGGTTTTTTCTCTTCGCGAGATCTTTTCTGGTCCGGTTGGTTCCGAACATGCTGGTTGCTCTCCTTTTCCTTCTCGGGAAACATGGGTAGACCTGATCAGTTTGACGCTCTAAGGGCTGTTGCGTCCTCCATGTTGGTATACTTTTCTGACCTTATTTGGAATTTCTCCAATGTCTTGGCCTTCTTTCCGTCGAGCGAGGTTAGAAATGGCCCAGGCTTAAGTGTCGTCCGTACCAATACCAGGCGTACTTGGGGGATTAGGTCCGGAATTTCCCCGGTTTCCTTATTGAAGCGATTGAGGAAGGCCTTCAGAGACTCCTTCTCCCCTTGTTTTACCAGGGCTAGAGTTTCTTCGGATTTTGGAATGGTCTTGACTGACGAATATTGGGTGTTAAACCTCGCCGCTACGTCTTCCCACATGTGAAGGCAGTCGTGTAGCAAGTTCTGAAACCAGTTCATAGGTCCCTTGCCTAGGCTTAGGGGAAAAGATCTGCATAAAATGGGGTCGCTCGCTCATGCATACTGCATGGCGCCCACGAAGAAGTTAACGTGCTCCTTGGGGTCTGTGCCCCCTTCATAGAGTTTCATTTTGGGACGAGACCAACCCGGGGGAAAAGGAAGCATCATGATTTCTGGAGATAAAGGGTCGCTCATAGGTGGTGGTAAGGCCACCAATGCACCTATATTCACTCAGGCCGGGGAGGTGCTCCTTCGTCTGGATATGCTCCGCTGAGGGGAGAGTTGGTGCTGGTTTCTCGTGATGGGCTCGTGTCGGCGGATGTTCTGTTGGTGTGATGGTTCATCTCGGACAGAGGGTGTCCGATGGTCCCTTATCGTTTCTCGCTCTAGGGTCCTTTGAGTTTGTTGTCTGGAACCTTCGTCTCGGTCTTCCACCTGTCTAATTCCGTCCTAAAGAAATTGGATCTCAGATTGGGAGTCTTGAAAGCGGTACTGTCGTTCTTGTTTGTCTACTGCGGCTTGATCCTGTTCCATGGCTCGAATTCGTCCTTCATGATATTGAAGAGCTTTGTGGGTGGCGCCCGGGGCAATGGTTTGTTGTTCTGCGACCCGATTCCAAGGCGGGGTTGGAAGAGTTGCTCCTACTGGTCCCGGAGGAGCTGGCTGCTCTTGTTGGCATTCGTCGATCGTCTCGACGTGGCCCTCCGGAGTGTTGAGTCATCTGGAAGTGGCGCGGGTCTCTACCATGCTTGTTGGAAAGGAGTGTGGATGGCTTTAGTCACGATGGGTTGGGAGAAGTTTCACCGGTCCCCATAGACGGCGCCAATGATCAGGGAAGAACCTTGACCAAACCTACCCAGAGAGGAGGGGTAGGGGGAGGAAGGAGAACGGTCGAGTGGTCTAGCGCTTGGCTGGGAGAGGTAGGGTGCGATCCATCATCCTAGAAGGGGGGTCCTGCAAAGTGCTCCGAAGCTTAAGTTAGTTGAGGGGAAAGTCTAAGTTTTTCAAGTGTAAAGTGAGGTAGAGATAGATAGATACCTTGACTCTTGGAAGTTTAAGGTCTTTTATACTTTGGTAGATACGTGGGGTTCCCCGGCTAAAGGGTAGTTTCATGAGTGTTCCTGGTACTTGGGTGGTTCCCTACCGCAGGATCCACCTGCAGCGCCTGACATCCCCAGAGATCTCACGGCTCAGGATTCCTCATAACCCACCCTCTGTCCTCGACACGTGACCCCAGCCCTCAAGTACTGGTTGTGGGGTCCGCGATGGGATGGTTGATTAGATCTCCCCAAGTACGTAAAGGGGTCCCTTATCCCCTGGCCGGCCCGTCCCGTTCAGAAGGGTGACCATCGTCCCCGGGCGTAATTCTCCCATTGATCGTCCCCGCGTGTAATTCTTCAGGTGGTCATCCCGTTCTTAATGGCCCCTATCGGATTGATGATCCTTCGGACCGGTTGAATTGCCCCATCGAGGGACAGGGGTAGTTATGACCGCCCGGACAGGAGGGATTTCTCCTGGTCCCAGAACAAATGTCATGGTACCAAATTCCAAGTTGTGGAACCACTGTGCTGCCTTGAATGGTACATGGAACCATTGTGCTGCCTTGTTGATATGTAATTTTTGTTCCTTTCTATTTGTATTTTGACTTTATTTTGTTATGGGTTGAGGTATTCCTTGTACCTCCATTAATATATGATTGCTTATAAATAAATAAAAACAAATTCCAAGTCGTTCATGGATAGCATAGCCAAAAGCCCAAAAGCATTTATTGAAACAATATTTACATTACATAAATGCACTAATGCATTTTTCAAAACCATTCTTTATCTTTCAAGACGGCAACGTGCAACTGCCTCGAGATGCCGCCTCTGATATAAGGCTCACGTTTTTCCTTTCTTCTTAACTTAATTTGCTCATCACCAAGTACTGCAAAGTGCTAATGTACTTAATTTTTACTCATTTTCACTCGTTGACCAGCAATATATTAAACCACGGGCTTATGCAAAATTTATACATATGTCATAGGTGACCTATGTCATATTCAAATTGTTTAATGTTTAGTTACTCATTCCCCCAGATTTAGATTCTTTAATTATTATGTGAAGTGAGACATTTTTTTTTAAGAATGTGAAGTGAGACATTGAATCAATTTCTTTTTATTTAAATACTCCTTCCGGTTCTTTTTATAAGAAACACTTTAGAATTCTTTTTTTGTTCTTTTTATAAGAAACACTCTTATAAAATTAAGTCAAATAATTTTTTTCAATGAAAAGAGACCTATTCCCCATACAAAAATTTGGAGAGAAATTGCAAGCACCCAATAGATATTGTCAACATTTATGATAATTAGCATGATTGTTATTGTGAAAAGGAAAAGACATCATTGGAATTAAGCATAGTAGTTTATTTTATAAAAAATATTAGTTTCCAGGATTTGTGTGATTTTGTCAAAGTTTTTCTTGTAAAAAGGACCGGAGAATGTATTTAAAGCATTCTAAATATAGAAACATATATAAGAGAATTCACATGAAATGATGCTCGCCTCATTTTCACCGGGCTAACAATGTATTAAACCATCGACTTATGTAAAATTTATGAATGTGATTCAAATTGTTCATGTCAAGGAAAGGAAAGGAAGATTACAACTCATACAACGTGAGATTAGATCATCTGATGTTAGAAGTCCCACATTGCTTGTGCCTTGAACATTTAAAGACTTGATAGCCTAATAAGAGATGGGCCTCGCGCGCAGGAGATTTGGGCCAGTTGGCCCAACGTAGTGCAAATCCTCCGATTTGCCCCCTCCCCCCCTACCACATACTTGGGCCGGACTTACTTTTTGCTGAAACTTTATTTTATTTTTGCTCTTGTGAAGCTTATCTGGAGATCACCGTCCACCACCGTCCATGTGCACCGTCCACTCCATTAAAACCTTGGAACCTTGGAATTTTCGTTTTTGGTTGACTGTGCCTGACTGCCTTGAAAATACAATACCTTCTTCACAAAAAAATTATGTGCAACTTACCTTGTTATTAACGAATTTTATGCCTATATATAGAGGCCGAATTTTGCTATGCAGATCATCCTCATCTTCTCTCTTCTCTTTATTTTTCCTTACTTTGTTCCTGAGCAATTACAGTATTCTTTCATTCTTCACCAGTTCTGTTACCCGACCACGCCGGAGGAAGCTGTTTAATCCTTGGGAGGTGTTCTGGATATTCCGGGATAAAACCTTCAAGGACAACGAATTGATTTTCGCGACTCAGCTTATTGTAACACCCCGACTTTCAGGGGTCACTTTAGTAACCTGTTAAAGTAAATATGCAATATTTTCCAAAAGGGATTTATAAATGCGAGTATTTTTTTTTCTTTTCGAAGCATTTCTAAAACATATAATGCAAACTCCCAAACCGTAAATAATTTACATCCGGCCTTGACCATGGCACAACATAAAAGACATGACAAATAAAATAAGATCCAACAACGGACCCACTATGTAATGACTCCATAGATCCGATATACTCCCTATGATTTCCACACTGGGTAACCATAGGCATGCAATGCACCGGAACCTACCCAAAACCTCAAATAAAAATCATAAAATGATCCTGCAAGCTTAAACCAATAACGGTAAGCTTTTCTACCCAAATGCTCTAGCCTTACACCCGACTCTATTCTTCGAGTCTTCTATAGTTCTTCCACAAGGAGTAGCATCTGCTCACATCGCCACCTTTCGTCGTCTGGCAGCAGGCCGACCGCCCAAACACAAACATACACACAAAACCAAGGCGCGAGGGTCAACTCACAGTATACAATAGATAATGCAAACAACATGCGACAAAGGGGTATATACATAGCATGTTATCAAGTCTCTATCAGCGAAACAATATTCGATACCTCAACAATTCAATATGCAATATCTCAGCAATTCAATAAACAATATCTCATGATTCAAGTTAGGGTGCATGTATGCTTGCAATGCAATTCAAAATGATTCGGATAATTCAATTGGGATGGGCACCATCGAGTTAGTCCTAACACCGGCCTAGTGTTTAACCATTTCCGCTCAGGTGTCGCTTACAAACTCATGCATAGTCGGACCAGTCAAACTCTTGGTGTTCTTCATGAAGGCCCGGTCTTTCGACCGTCCCAACCTTCGTGAAGCCCGACCGAAGCCGTCCCAATTTCACCGAGGCCCGATCTTTCGACCGTCCCAACCTCGAATGTATGCATGATGCAATATGGTTAGCCAAACATCAAATCGTCCTCACAACGCAAGTGTTTAGCTATAACCTCAATTTCAAAACTCAAGGGTTTAATGTCGACCCTACGACATAAACTCCAACAAAAAGAGTACCAATGTACTCGGTGACTTCCTCTCGTCACCGTGGCTCACCCTCGTGGCGTCCACCAATTCTCATGAACTCAAAACAATGTCGACTTTACGACAGAAGCTCCAACGAGCTTGAGTAATAAAAGTACTCGGTGACTTCCTCCCGTCACCGTGGTTTACCCTCGAGGCAACCACCATAAATCTCGAAACTCAGGGCTTGTCGACTATTTCCCGTTTTTGAAATCATTTACAACTCCTAAGTCTCCCTAATGTTCTCATTAATCAATTAAAGCGTTCAAGTTTGAGTTTAATCAATTATGAGGTTTAATAACGAAATCCAAGTTCTAAGGTTCTCAATCTCCAACTCTAACTAATTAAAGTCCCCAAAATCCCCCAATTGCAATCCCCGGGAAAAGTCTAAGCGTTCAAAAGAAGGGCTAGGTCTTAGACCTCCGTCAGAAGCTGCCGAGGGTTTCCTCTCAACCCGAAAGATCAACAAAATCAACTCAAATTTCCTACGCTCTGCAATCGCGTCAACACGCACAATTCGATATCAATTCAATTATATCATTCTCCAATGAGCGATGAAATCAACAATTCAGTGCGGAAAACAAAACCTTGTCAAATGCACTCGAAAGCAGTAAGACCGAAACAAGTAAACGGCCGAAGCCTCTCAGAAAACGGAGATAAACGTCTCAATAAGTTCACTCGGCCGAAGCCTCCAGAAAATATTTTCCGGTTCAAAGCGATAAACAATATCCAAGCAATATTCCCTAACAAGGCAATATTTAATATTCAAAACAATAATCAAGTCGAATTAATCGACGCCTACAAAGCAATAGCTAGTAAGTAAGTTGCCCTCACCTTAGGCGCTTTCCTTACTAAGTTGCGACTCAAATCCAATCCAATCATATCTATACTTTCCCGTGTTGGTTCACTTCCTTTTGTTCTTTTGCTTCGTCGCCAAGCGCTTCCGTTATTCGTACCCTTCATAAGTACACATAACGTAATTACTAATTGAGCTACCTACTTCCCAAGTCTAAAGCTACAATCTCAAGAGGTTACTCGACGAAATCACAAGTTAAACTCAGTCTCCTTAATTGTTATAAACCATCAGGATCAACTTCAGGAATTAAGATAAGTCGTCATAATGACAACAAAACAATAACAGTATTCAATGCTTCAAAAAGCTTTGACTTAGCATATCAACTTTAAAACCAAATACTCATATTGTAACGCCCCGATTTTCAAGGGTTACTTAGTGATTCAAAAAGTAAATTAATCATGCTAATGAACTTTCGAAATCATAAAAATGGAGGTATATTTTTTTTTCTTCTTTGAAACATAATACCTTTTAATACTTTCCAAATCATGCTCTAACGAATGCATACATAATACCCAACAATAAGTACCCCTACATCAATGTATATAATTACAACATATACTTGAAAGAAATATAAAAGAGGCTTCTATGCATGACAAGCTCCCGCAAACCTTCACCCGACTAATCTCCGAAGAAGTAGCTCGTCGTCACATCATTTCTTTGCGGCGTCTCCTCGCATGCGTCCATCGGTCTCTTGCTCATCCTTTAGAGCGGCGTCGTCGAACATTCATAAGAGAGAAAAGGTGCAAGGGTCAACTTCTTATACCACAAGGCCATATGTAGGACGTGCACACATACAACAGGTAAAGACATGCATATTCACAGATATAACACTTAGCAGGGTTCTCGTACAACGACATACTCATATGTTCCTAAGAAGTTCTAAGTGTAGCATAGGATAAGACAAACACATCAACAAACGAGGCACGAGGTCCTTCAACCACACGTCGTACCTCATAGGGTATTCATTCATCAACCACAAGTCACCAGACAATAACAAATACTCTAATGTCAATGATGTTCGAGGGAACCTATGTGTCTCTATATTGTTAGCGTATGCTATATGCTCAATGCTCAATGCACACCATGGTCCGGATAAACGCCAACTCCATAGCAGGAAGGCGGGACAATGACCCTTACCATGCAGTCACTTGCCACTTATCTAATGACCCTTCCTATGGAGTCATTAGCCAACACCTCGGTGTACCCTATCCAAGCGGTACCCTCGGTCAATGCAATGATATGCTTCATGATTAGTCATACAACGTAGTTATAGTATTTTGGTCGTTCGATGACGACTTCACCACACCTTCACATGAGTATTCAGGGTCACCAACTCATAGGCGTCACAAGCTTTCCGTCACCACGGTAGCCCAACCATCGTAGGTTCGACCTTCGATCTCATTCGATCAACATCGCCCATACAACGCATATAATTCGATAAATATCAGGGCATACTATATCATGCATCGTAGGAACATATTTCAAGACTTACATTCATCATAAACATCCCAAGAGTTCATCATATCATATTCAACAAGTAGTCATGTTCCCAAAAAGTAAACATGTTCTCAACAAGTAATCATGTTCTCAAACATCAAGGAACTTAAGCATGTTATCATTCATCATGTTCATAAGCAATTTCTCATGTTAATCAAGCATTCTTAACTCATAAACTTCATGTATATCATGCATATAATTCAGGGCAACAAAACAGCAGAAAATGGTAGAATTAAAATTGAAAACTGTATAAAACTAGCAATCTAAAAATTATGAAACTTTCACAGATTTAAGAACTTTAACTTAGATTTCAAATAAAATTGGTTTCACCCGATTTGGGCTCATATCCAAGGAGTTATGCCCAAAACAATACGAACTGTCCAGCTTACTCGGCAGCAGAAAAAAGGGTGAAATAAAATTAAAAACTGTATTGAAATAGCAATCCAAAAATTATGAAACTTTCACATACTTAAGAAATTTAAGTTAGCTTTCAAATAAAAGTGGTTGGCTTAATCCTCAAATTAGTCCCTGTCTTTGTGTCGCTGTCTGAACCAGGTCCCTGACCGGAAAAATTTGTGCAATACATCCCTATTTTTGCAAAACGTGTGGAGCAAGTCTTCGCCGGAGCCCGGGGCTCCGGCGAGTGATGAAATGGCACGATGACTATTAATGAAGCTGATGTGGCATTAAAAAAATAAAAAATTAAGGTTTAAATAACATAAATTAACTATTTCTAATCCTAACCATAAATTAATTAACCTAATCTAATTAACCCCCAAATCAAAATCAACCCCGAAATCCCCAAATCAGAACCAACCATGGAGATCTACTTGTTCCAGTTTCTTCTTCCTCATCACCTCCTCTTCGATAGTTCCCGTTCCAGCTTCTTCAACTGGGTCATGCCCTCATTTTATTAGAAAGTGGTCAAATTGTTAGCCTAAGACATTAAAAGACAATAGCTTTAACGATTACTTCACTGTCAGTTTGAAAATCTCTCAATATTTAATGGACTTTTCATCATAACTTGGTCCAATTTTACAGAACAACACTGGATTAGTTTTTTTTTTAACCTTGGAAGAAAGAACAATTACAAAGAACAAGAAGAGATGCATCAGTTGATTGTTGTTGCCAATTTATTCTCCTTCTTCCCCAACCTGAAGCACAGCGCAGCAGCCACCACACACAACTCATTCTCCTCCTCTTCCAAAAGAAAGCTTCTGAATCCATCTCTCCCTCACCTGAAATCCACCCCCACCTCACCCTCAACCCACCCCCATCCGCACCCGCAACCCGTAACCCACCCTACCCTCACCCGCAACAGAAACACACCCCCATCCCCACCCCCACTCGCAACCCACCCCACCTTCACCCGCAACCCACCACAGAAACCCACCTCACTAAGAAATTGAGCGGACAAATCCCATCCAGAACAAAGGAGAAGATGAAGAAGCAGAAGACAGATATGGTATGGGTGTGAAACAAAGCTTCCTCTTCTTTTCGATTTGGCTTGCACTTACCATAAGAATATCGAAGAGGAAATGGAGGATGTTGATGATCGGGACCAGGAAAAGCGGAAGAAACAAGCCAAGCAAACCTATGAGTCTCTCTACGCGACCGTTTTTGTGGATTTTGGCGAAGGGGGAGAAATTGACGGATACTTCATCACCAGAGCTTGAATCCATGGCAGAATGGGATGTCAAGAATTTCCAAGTGTTTCTTTTTATAGAGAAGAAAGAAGTGGGCAATAATGTTATAGGCAGAAGATTGGGACGTGGTGGGAGTAGTGAGAGGAGAGGAGAAGAAGATCATCAGGAGAGGATAAGAAGAGGAAGAACATATGAACCCTATTTCAATGGAGGCAATTGGGAATTGGGCTAATTTGGGGGAGGGAATTAGGATACGTTTGGGGGAGTTAAATTTAGTTAATTAAATTAGGGTTAGAATTAGATATATGTTGAATTATGTTAATTATATTATGTGTAAATTAATTTAATTTTTTTTAGTGTCGTGTCACCTTCACTTACACAGTCAGCATGCCATATCATCACTCGTCGGAGCTCCGAGCTCCGGCGAGGACTGACTCCATACGTTTTTCAAAGATAGGGATTTATTCCACAAATTTTTCCGGTCAGGGACCTGGTTCAGACGGCCACACAAAGACAGGAACTAATTTGAAGATTAAGCCAAAAGTGGTTTCACACAATTTGGACTCATATCCAAGGAGTTATGCCCAAAACAGTTCAAAGTAGCGAAAAAAAACGTCACTTGGCGCTGGAGGGACAGAAGTCCCACGCATGTGCGTCGTCTACCCACGCATATGCGGCTATAGCTGTAGGTTCCCCACGCATGTGCGTAAGCTACCCACGCACATGTGTTGCGGTTCTGTACCTCATCCGAGTTTCATACATTTTCTCACTTTTAACTTGATTTTTAGCCCAAGACTTAACCTTTAAGTTCCCATTCATGATTTTAAGGATCATACAACATACTAAGCTCATTTACATAAGTCTTCCAAGGTCTCAATATGCTCATTATCACCATACAAGTTCATGCAATCCTATCACACAATTCGTGCACGCCAAAGTCCAAGACCCGAAGTGCCCTTACCTCGATCGTTGGCTTTCTCCTTAACTTCTCTAGTCTGATTTCCTTCCTAGCCTTTAGCTCATCGTAATGAAATGAACAAGGTGTTCTTCACCTTCACACAACACACAGTGCACACAACCATCAATCACCAAAATCTCATAGAAATCACACACACTCTTAACTAAGTCTAGCACTTCTCATGAATGAACTTAGTCTTAAGAGCTAAAGGGTTTGAGTTTGAAACAACACTTGGAATGATCTTTGAGGGTTAAACACTGAAATTTTAGCCTCAAGGGTTTTAGGAAACAAGCTTGAAAACCTACTCTTGAAGTCTTTACTTCATGAGAACATTAAAAGATCAAGATTCAACCTTTTGAACAAGAAAAGGTTTTATGATGAGTAGTTTTCTTCCTTGGCTCTCCATTTTCGAAATATATGGTTCAAAACACAAGAGATTAAAGCCTTAACATCAAGCTTCAACCTTTTATCAAAACTCTTTTCACAAACAAGAAGCCAAGGGGATCACAAGCTCACCACAAGCATACAATAACAACAACAACTCGGTTTTTAGAAAGGATGAAGAGAAAGATAGCTCCTTTTTGAATTTGGAAACCATCACCATGATCCTCACCTTGAATGCTAGCTCCTTTGTGAAGGAATGGAAGACAAAAGATGATTTCTTGGTGGTGTTTAGTGATGATGAAGATTTCAGTTTTTGTTAAGAAAGATGAAGATAAGATGAAGATGATGTTCACTCTCTCTCACTTATCTCCTTTGGTTCAGAAATCTGATGGGAAGTCCTTGTGATAAGGTGATGGGCGTTTCCCTAGGTGAAAGGTGACTTGCACTTTTGGCTTTGGTTTATCTTCTCATGCACACTACTTATGGCAAAGCACTCATGATACTAACCTTTTTGACCTTGGTTCATGAGCCTACCCTAATAGCCTTTCTCTCCACACTCAACATCTGAACACTCAACCCCAATATCAGATATTTTCTGGCCAATTTTGTGATTGGCTCATTTACGAGTCGAACTCGACTCGTTTTCGAGCCGAAAACACTACCGGGTGAGATGTTTGACCTTATATCGATATTACAGTCAAAACTCTCGAAATTACGTTTAGATCGTCGTAATGATAAGGAAAATATTTATTTCACATTCGAATAATAACTCGATGACAAAAGGGTGCTCTAGGCGAAACGCGTCGGTTCGACCATTTTCCGTAGTGCAAGCGAATCCTCCGATGAACGAAGAATAGAATACTTGGAAAAGTAAATTCGATATTAATAATCAAAATATTACTTTCATTAGATAAAATTCATCATACAAGGTCACACCCATAAAGATCACATTAACCGAGCATTAAAGCACTAAACCGAGAAATTTACCGAGTTTATTTCTCTTAAACTTTCACGGGTCTTACATTTCTACCCCCCCTTAAATTAGTTTCGTCCTCGAAACTACATGTCTAAAGGTAGCTCTAACTACTGCACTCTCTTCTATTCACCCAAAGTATCACCTCTACCTAAACTCTTGGTAGCACATACACAAACCACCACTTGGGGAAAATCAACTTGACACCGAAAGCTCCTTCTCTAGCTCGATAATTCCAACAAAATCCAAACCCTAGCTTCTTGATCACAGCTCACTCATTGTTAAGTCTCTCATACTCATAGCAAGATTCCTCAAGCCCTATGATCTAAACCGTTCTCAAGTCCAAATCTCTGCTATTCCCCCCCTTAAATTAGTTTTGTCCTCGAAACTACAAGTCAAAAGGTAGCTCTAACTACCACACTCTCTTCTATTCACCCGAAGTATCACCTCTAACTGAACTCTTGGTAGCACATCCACAAACCACCACTTGGGGAAAATCAACTTGACACCGAAAGCTCCTTCTCTAGCTCGATAATTCCAACAAAATCCAAACCCTAGCTTCTTGATCACATCTCACTCATTCTTAAGTCTCTCATACTCATAGCAAGATTCCTCAAGCCCTATGATCTAAACCGTTCTCAAGTCCAAATCTCTGCTATCCCCTCACCTATTAACTTCTAACGTGAATCCATTTCTTAACTCAACATCCTCTTCCATAAACATCAAGAACTTAATCCCCAACTCATTTTCCACTCTCTAACAATCATAAACAATTAATGCCATCTTCCTCACTCTTCTTATCACAAAGGAATGCACTTAACTCGAAATCGAACCTTCTAAGCTATTCATCCTCTAACAATTTCCCCTCGGAGTTCACACAACCTAACATTGAATCCCTCGACTTAGTCTCTCATACTTGGAGCAATCGTGTGAACTAATCAATTAAGGATCTCACAACCAATTGTACAATTCCTTCATCATCAACTTCTATACTTAGGTACTATTATCACGGACAATCAAAGACAACACCGAACAACAACTCCGAAATTCGCTTAAGTCATATAAAGGATTCTACACCACAACTCGAACTCAAACAAAAGAGGTTTCAAATATTCACTTTCCCCATTCAACCTTCTAAACATAAGCCTTTGCCCGCAATTAATCACTCGACTATAGCCATTCATCGAACTTTCAAAAATTCAAATCTTAATCCCCTATAACCAATTACTTATAACGGAAGCCCTAAACTTCTCAACCCGGGATCTCAATCCCAAAATGCAACTCCATCCTCTAGTCTTCCATCACATCTCAATCAATTCACAATTCAATAATTCGGTAAGTTGGCATAAGCCCCAAAAATATTTTAAATCGGCCTAAACCTCCACAGTCCAAAGATTCAAAACCTATCTCGTCACTAATCGGCTCGTAAACTTCTTGAAATTCAAGATTCAGTCCTAAGTCATATCTTCCAACATCAAGATTGCCATCACGACTTAATCAATTCTAATTAATACCTTTCGAAGTCTAATTCCTCACTCGGGAATCCAAACTTAATTGTCCTATATCTAACCAATCATGTTATTCCAAAACATCCATTAACAAAGAGGTAATATTCGAACACTTATTCTCTAACACTCCAAAAACTTGTTCGACTTCCAAAACTTTTCGCAATCGCTTTTTAACAAATAAATGTGCGTAAAAACTCAAACGTTCTTGATTTTCATAAACGAATAAACAACGTACGTAAGTAAGGTTTAAAAGAGGCTTTTCCTACTTCCAAAGTATTGTAATATAATTTTAAAATAAAAGGTTTTCTCAACCTTTTCCACAAACAACTCTTTTCACTTGAAATAACTAATTTTGTCAAAACGAAAATCAACTGTACATCGACTTTAGCTAATTTTTAAATACGTCACATAAACTCCGAGATTGAGGGAGGGAGAGCGTGAATGAGGGGAGTAATGGGGAGAGAGTAAAGCCAAAGCTGATTGGGTGGGGTGGGGCCCACGTCAGGAGAGAGAAAGTGATAAGCAATTTGAATGTGTGTTGAGAATGAGAGATGAGGAGGTGGATGGATAAGAATGAGAAAAAGGTGTGGTTGAGAGAAAATTGGAATAAGGAATATTCCCTTGTCATGCTTGATAGGCTATTACAGGTAAATAACAAAGGTGACATGTTAGAGCAGGTCATCTCCTAATAAAAGAAAGAGATAATTAAGAGTAGAAATTCCTAAGATTAAAATTGAATAATACACACAAAAATAATTGTAATTAAATTCTTACTTTTAAATAACTCTATAAAATCAAAATATCGAAATTAATTACTACTTAATAAATTTTCACGAATCGCGATTAGATTCAAGAAGGGAAAATAATAGTAAGACAACATTAAAATATAAAGGCTTAATTGCAAATTTGGTCCCCGACGTTTACTCATTCCATGATTTTAGTCCCCTACCTAATTTAATTACATGGATGGTCCCCCACATTGCAGGTCGTGTGCAACGTTAGTCCCACCGTTTATTTCTTAACGGTGGAGGCTGACGTGGATGCCACTTTGGAGAGAGAAAGAGGTATGAGGAGAGAGGGAAGCACGTGAAACTCACGTGAGACTTATCTGAAGCCATTTTACCCAAAAACTGAAACCTTAGGGATCTTAATCGCGTTACCCTAAACCTAAAATTGCAGAGCTTGGCGGCAAGAGAAGAACCGGTCGACGAGCTTCGATGACGAGAAAGAGCAAGAAGATTACACCAAGGAAGAAGAAGACGCGCATGGAGGTGGACCAGACGATCGATGGAGATAGGCTTTTCGAGTCAAATAAGCACATGGAGGTGGACCAAATGACGGAGATACCGAAGCTTAAAGAATCTGTGGTGGAAAAAAATTGGTTTTCCTTGGGTGGAGATTCTTTGGCCCCGAATCTTGTGTCAAGGTATGTGAAGCCTATTTTATTCACCTTCTTTATTTGTCTGTGGTGGTCCAGTGACTATTTTTTTGTCTGATAGTCATGTTGGTCCTTTTGATGTTGTTGAATTGAATATTGTGTGGTCCTTTTGATGTTTTTCAATTGAATATTGTGTGGCCTTTTGATGTTGTTGAATTGAATATTGTGTGTGGCACTGTTATTGAATTGAATAGGCTAATTGAATATTCTGCCCCTTTTCAGACCTACTGTGATTGACAAGGTGGACGTGTCTATACACCATGGGGGTAAAATGACAGTAGAACCAACCTTTTTATATACTGGTGGTAGTTGTGAAGTCATTCTGAATTGGGACATAGATGAGATTTCGTTAATTGACGTGTCTAATATTGTCACCAAACACCTGGGATATGGCAGCTATAAGACTGTGTGGTATATGAGTGTGAATGGGCTTAAGACACTAAACTGTGATGTAGATATATTGTGTTTCCTGGCAGATGTCAAAGGGCATGGTGTGGTAGATGTTTATGTGGAGCACAACTCTGAGAGAGAGAAACAAAAAGAGAAGGAACAATTCTCTGATGTGGAGATTGTAGAAATAACTGAGGAAATTGGTGAGGTAAATGATGTTGAGGTGAGGGTTGATGAGGTGAGAGTGGATGAGGTCATAACTGAGAATGATGTTGAGGAAATTGATCGCATAATTGATCAAGTTCTTAGCTCCAATGAGGTCAGGGATCAACAGGTGAATGGTGAAAATGTTGTTGGTGGTAGTGAGGAGAGGGTTGAAGAGGTTAATGTTGAAAATGGTGTTGCTGGCAGTGAGGAGAGTGTTGAAGAGGTTAATGATGAAAAGGGAGATTCTGATTCAGGAGATGAAGAGTTCAAGCCAACAGAAAATGAGAGTGATACTGACAGTGACTACTCATTTGACGATTCTGACTATGAGGAGAATTATGACTGGTTGAGTGTTTTGCCTGCTGAGTCTTTGCTGAATCTTCCCCCAGAACCAGGTTTTGCTCCATCTGATCTTGAGGGTGCTCCACCTAATCTATCAAATCCATCCAAATTTTCTGACTTTGATGATGAAGATGGCTATTCAGAGGACTATGACAACCCAGATGGTAGTGATGGAGAAGAAAGCAGTAAGAAGAATTTCCCCATGTTTAGGCAACCACTTGAAGGTGAATTAGTACATTTTGAAAAGGGTCAAGTGTTCAAGTCTAAAGCTCAGTTTATTGCAGCAGTGAAGGACTATGCTCTTGAACAAAGGAAGAATCTGAAGTTTGTAAAAAATGATAAGGTCAGGGTGCTTGTACAGTGTGTTGAAGGATGTCCATGTTATATGAGGATTACCAAAACCAAATCCAGACCATACTTTCAATTAGTTGGCTTTAATCCTCAGCATACATGTTGTAGAACTGCAAGGAATAGGCAGGCAACCACATCATGGCTTGGAAGGAAGCTCATGCCTGTCCTAAGACATGTCCCAAACATGAAGCGTGCTGGAATTATTGATGAGGTGAGAGCAAGGTGGGGCATTTTGATTGACAAAGATAAGGCATATAGTGTCAGAGTTGCAGCTTCAGAAATGCTTCAGGGAGCAAGCCAGGATCAGTATTTTCATGTGAGACAGTATGCTGCTGAATTGATAAGAAGCAACCCGGGAACCACTGCAATCATAAAGACAGCTAATGAGGGTGACCATGCTGTGTTTCAGAGAATGTATGTATGTTTTTCAGCAACAAAAATGCATTTGCAAGACACTGTAGGCCCTTAAGTGGCCTAGATGGTTGCTTTCTGAAGGGTTTATATGGAGGACAGTTGCTGACTGCAGTTGGGAAAGATGGAAACAATCAGATGTTTCCCATAGCTTATGCAGTTTTGGAGGCTGAAACTAGTGAGTCATGGGCATGGTTTGTGAGGCTTCTGATTGATGATCTTAATAGTGTGGAACAAAAGAACTGGGCATTTATTTCTGACCAACAAAAGGTCCAATGTTTACTTTTATGTTCACAAATGCTTTAATACTATTACTTCTAATTGCTTACTTAACTTACATTGATTTATGTAGGGTCTGGTACCTACTATTCGAGCCTTGGGTGACAATGTGGAACACAGACTCTGTGTGAAGCACCTGTATGGGAATTTCAAGAAGAGGTTTCCTGGCAATGAATTGAAGCTTGCAATGTAGTCTGCAGCTAGAGCTAACACTAGTGTTGAGTTCAATGTTGCTATAGATGAATTGAAAGCTCTGAATGAGGATGCTTGGCAGGAGTTGAGGCAGATTCCTGCTAATCAGTGGTCCAGATCTGCTTATAGCACAGCCACATGTTGTGACCTTTAGGTCAACAACATGTGTGAAGCTTTTAACAGAGCTATCCTTGAGCACAGGGACAAACCCATCATCACTCTTTTGGATGGAATCAAATTCTATATGACAAATAGAATTGTGAAACAGAGAAGTCTGATGCAAAGGTGGACCACTGGCTTATGTCCCTCAGTTCAGCAAAAGCTGGAAAAATCTAAGGATTATTCTGACAGATGGACTGCACTTTGGATTGGGGATATTCCAATGGATGAATATGAAGTGTCAAAGAATGAACATAAGTATGCTGTGAATCTAGGGCATGGAACCTGTGCTTGTAGGAGATGGCAGCTATCTGGAATTCCATGTGCCCATGCAGTGGCTTGCATGTGGCATTGCAACTGTGCACCTGAGGACTATGTAAACATTGCATATAGGTAAAGTACATATACATTGTTGAATCATTGGCTTCATGTGATATAATTGCTAATGCATCTTGTTTGTAATTGTAGGAGATCCACATTCTTGGATACTTACTCATATTTGATCCGAGCCAATAATGGGCCAAACTTATGGGCTGCTGTCCCAGGTCTTCGCATTACCCCACCTTATATGAGAATAGCTGTGGGGAGGCCCAAGAAAGCTAGAAGGAAGAACAATGATGAGAAGAAGAACTCAAACTCACTAAGAAGGTACAACAAAGTTGTGCAATGCAAGAGATGTGGAGAATATGGGCATAACAAGAGGACTTGCAAAGGAAAGGATGCAGCTGACAGGGAAATTCCTGTTGGAGGAAACCAAGTAAATATATCACACATTCTTGGTGAATTCCCTTACTGTTATTGAAGTTATTTTTTAACAATCATTAATGATTGTTCTTGTATTTCAGACTGACAACAAGAGATTGCATCCTGAGATGAGAAAGAAGAGGGGTGCTGGAGGTATAAGCATCAATGAACCTGGTTCAAGTTCTCAACAACCAGAGTCCCAACCTGTAACTCAGGACATGCCTCCACCAACTCAACCTTCCCAAACCCAACCTACTGAAGACATGCCTCAAACAAGAGGTAAAGCAAAGGGAAAGGCAGTTGCAACTGGCAGTGGCAGTGGTACTGCAGCAAAGAGAAAGAAACCTGCAACTGGAAGTGGTGAAGCAGCAAAGGGAAAGGAACCTGAAACTGGCAGTGGTGATGCAGGAAATGGAAAAGCTACTAAGAAGAGGACTTATAAGGGCACTAAGAAGTGATATGTACTTCTTAGGATAGTTTACATGTCATTATGTTTTTCATTAGTATTTTGGCAGTTGTGATGTATTAATGACCAAGGCTTATGAGCCATACTTTATTTTGGCCCATGTATTTGTGTTTCAGTTCTGAACCACTTCATTTTGTGATGGATGTATTAATTAGAAAGGCTTATGAGCCATACTTTATTTTGGACCATGTATTTGTATTTCAGTTCTGAACCACTTCATTTTGTGATGGATGTATTAATGACTAAGGCTTATGAGCCATACTTTATTTTGGTTAATGTATTTGTGATTGAATTCTGATCCATTTGGCAATTGTGATGGATGTATCAATGACCAAGGCTTACGTGATTTGTGATGTGTTAAAATAGCCTGTAATTGATCTTAGTATGTGATTGATCTTTACTTCTTAGTATGTGATCGTTTAGGCAGAATTGTTCTACATAATCAAATTCATTCTTTTCCATAATCAAACTACATGAGGAACAAATTCGTTCTTGTGACATAATCAGCATCATTTCCATTATGGTAACATAATAGTTCATTCACCATACAACCAGCATACAAAACTACTTCACAACCAGCATAACTACATGTATTTCTGTTTCAGTTATGAACCACTTCAAATTTCCCTACTTGGTTACATACAAAACCAGCATAAACAAAAGAGCAAACATAGCAATTGCCAAACACATTTGCAACAGCCTTTGTGTCCTCCTCAATTCAACAATCTTCCTTGTCAAGATCTCAACAAGCTTGTCTTCCCTATCTTCCCCTGGCTGTGCATCAACTTCATCCATCCATTTAAAGAACCTGCACTGTTTTGTTCCATATACCTGTGGAAACTTTATGGGTTAAATCGCAACACGTCAATAGATATGAAAAACAGGGGTTAATAATGGCACCTTGTACAATCCGCAACCATAGAACACCCTTCCATTGTTAATTGGAGTCCCAGATGTTACAAGGGGAGCTTCAACTCCACAATCGCAGAGAAGCTTCAACGGCTTCGACCTGTTGTGCCTTCTTCCAGATCCAGAAAAGGAAGACGAAGTTTCACTGAATCCTCCCATTTCGCTCAAGCTTCACGGTTGTTCCCAAACCCTTGCTTCACGTTAGTTCCCAAACCCAAGCTTCACGTTTCGTTCACTTGCAGAGACAAACTGAGGGTGCTCTGTTTTTAAAGGAGAAAGAGGGAAGAAGAAGACCGTTGCAGGTCTCACGTGAGTTTCACATGCTTCCCTCTCTCCTCAGACCTCTTTATCTCTCCCAAGTGGCATCCACGTCAGCCTCCACCGTTAAGAAATAAACGGTGGGACTAACGTTGCACACGGCCTGCAATGTGGGGGACCATCCATGTAATTAAATTAGGTAGGGGACTAAAATCGTGGAATGGGTAAACGTTGGGGACCAAAGTTGCAATTAAGCCAAATATAAACATGCAGTTAAACAAATATAAGGAAAATATTCCTTAAGGTATTTCCCGCCGTCATGGCGTGAATAATATTCAATCACAAATAATTAATAAATAATACACGTTATCGTAATTTAAGGAAATTAAGTAACTAAGCGGTCTATTAAATTTCGGGTCTTACACTTATTTTCTTGCAAGTTTTGTTCGTGGTTCTGTTGCTGTTTCAAGGTTGCTGTTCGGCGTCAAATATCCAACAATCTTGAAGGTTTTATACCATGACGAACGCTAACGGTGACCAGAATGAGAGTTCCAACTCTGGAAAGGGTGCTGTGCCTGTCTATGTTCTTGGCGCGGTTCCAATTCTTGCCTACTCCAAACTGTTTTTTGACATCTCCAAAATTGAGGTGTTTGGAGGCAAGAATTTCCGCAGATGGCAAGAAAGGATCTCCTCAACTCTGGACATGCACGGGGTTGCAGATGCCCTCACAAATGAATATGGTTTCTTGTAAGGCCCGAGTTTTTAAGTTCATGCTAAGTGAATAAACTTCTTATTCACGATTAGGGTTGATGTAATGTGAAGGGAAACCTGAACGAAAGTTTATTAAATGAAATATATTTATGAAGGAGAAAGTTCAGGGAAAAGTTCAAGGATTGTTTTATGATCGATAAAAGTTATAGCACGATCGTTACACGCTTAAACCTAGGTCAGAAACCCTAGTATATAGCTAATTTTCACTTTTAGGCACGACGGAAGTTAATTCCAAAAATCTTCAGAGAAATGTTAGAACTTCTCTTTTTCCATATATCAAAATCGTTTCGAGGCGAAACTCTAGGATCTACGAACGTCCGATTCCAATCATCGGAAGTTTGCCGAAACCGGATCCCTGGTATTTCAAAACCCTAGAATCACCCGACTATGGGGAATTTATCTATTCAGAGCTTCAAATGAATATTCTACACGCGTACACCCATTTCTCTTGATGATTTCAATCTTTCTTCCGAAGGAAGTTTTCTATTCCGACATTCGATGCAAAAAGCAACTTATCGGGTAAAATAGTTTTATACCGACTTTGCATTAGTTGCCAAAAATACAAGGAGACCTCTTTATAGTTTTGGAATTCTTTCGCCAAAACATATCTATTAATTCACGGAGAATGACGCCGGAAAAATCAGATTCGCGAAACTTTCATTTTACCGCGTTTTGCCAACCTCTATATATAGCCAAGAAATGAGAAAAAAACAAATATCTTACCCATTTCATCCAAGGAGGCCGCGAGTTTGAGAGGAGAGGAGGAGAAGAAGATTTTGTTCAATCCTTGCTTGATCGTTGATTAATCAGTTGCTGCTTCAAGGTTTCGAGGTATAGTCGCTAATCCTTACCTCTGATCGCTTTTTCCATAGCTTTTCTGTAGAGTTTTCTGAGCGGATAGTTTATGGGTTTTTGCAAAACTATCCTGAATCTTTCATTTCTGATTCTAAACCTCTTCTATATGTGCCCAAGATCACTTCTGCCGGGTTAGATTTTCCGTTACGTCGCCGGAATTCCGCCGGAATCAATTTGAACCTAAAATACCCATTTTTGGAGTTTTTGGTGTAAAGCTTCAACCTTTAGGCTGAAAACTATCGCCTTAGCTTAGTGCTAGTAGGATTAGTTGTCATAAACGTCGTTGGTGACGTCCCTGCAAAATTTTATTTTTGGGATTTCAGTTTTGAAATTTCTAAGTTAAAAATCATGACCAAAATACCCCTGCGACAGTTTTTGATCCGATAATTTTTCCGAGTTCAGAATACCCTTAGTTACGGCTTATGAAAGCATAGGAACCAAGTTTGATCGAAGAAAAATCGAACCCCACAATTAACCAAAGTGGCCGAGCCCTATAGGGGGGAGGAGGAAAATTTCCTTTTCCGAAAACTTGTCCTTTCGCGCTAGATTATCGTACCTCGGAGTATGTATTGCTTCGTGTAACCTTAGTAAGTATTGATAGTTTAGTTTCCGATAGATTCTGATAGTATTTCTGTGGTTTTGCTCTAAAGGTGATTTTGAGGAATTCCCTGAGGAACAAGGCTTTGAGTGCGAGGAAGCACTAGTTGATCATTCTGGAGAACTTTCAGGTGAGGGCTTCTCACTGAATCTCTAGTTAATGCTTAGGGTCGATGTTTCGACATTGTTTACTGTTTATGCACTGGATTGTGTGTGATTGGAAAATGTTTTCTGAGGCTTCGGCTGACAATGTAGATGATTCATCTACTGAATGTTTTTGAGATTGACTTACATGCTATGTGCTATGTGGGTAATCTAGGATGTGTGGTGCATGCTTTATATGCTAAGTGCTAAGTGTTAATGTTGAGATTTCTTGATATATGACATGTTGTTGATTGTGATGATTTAAATATGCTTTACACTGGAAATCTGAGATTCTGAATGGTGAGAATAGCGGGCAGGTCATGCCGATTTTATTTTGAGAGTTTTGAGAAAGTTTGATAGGACGAATGAGATTCGGGCCTTGTATAGGGTTTATGGATCGAGACATTCTCTGGAGTCATTTGGGGATTCGAAGATCCCGAGAACTTATAGGATTCGCGATAAGACTAAAGGGATAATTATTTTGTAAAGAAAACTCATAAGACATTAAACAACCTCTAAATCTTTAAGTAATGGTATAAATCTCGAAAGGAGGCTTTGGATGCAAATCATAGTTTTGGAAAACGAGAATTGTCGTCGGATCCAAGTGTTGAGTCTGTTGTTGATGTGCTGTTGGAGCAGCGTTTGTTGTTGTGCTGTTGGAGCAGCGTTGGTTGTTGTGCTGTTGGAGCAGCGATGTTGTTGGGCTATCCTGGGGATAAGTCCGGGAAACCGTTAGTTTCCGAGAGTATGATACTCTGTGCTCGCTGAGCAGTTGTGACCATCGGATTGAGATGAGTCGGATGATTTGGAGATCATCGTGGGTTATGTGTTGGCGTGAAGTGTGTCTTTTGTCGCAGAATCGACTTTACCTTAGGGTAAGCTTTTAGAAACTTTAATTTACCTAGAACACGTGGCGACGTGTCGAGTGAGATCGGAGACGTTGGTTGACTAATCATCCTGCATTCATGCAACATTAATGGGGTATTAACACAAGACGTACTCTGGACCTCGTCGGATTCCAAAATGGTCATAAGACCCGGATTTCCGTGAAAGAGCGTCTGTAGACGTCTCTTGTAGCAGACCGAAATGGCAGACCTACGGGTTACGGCTGATCTGACTACCGCTGTCGTTGGAGTAAGAGGCACGCGGGCCGAAATGGTCCCACCGTGGCTGGTGCTAGGGCTGATCCGTTGATGTCCATCCGTTCCGGATTGCATATTGGTTGACTGGGTTAACCTGCATACATATCATGCAACATGCATACTAATTTAGTTGTTGAGTGTGATTGGTAATTGATAAACCTATTTGGAACATGCTAATTGCTATTATTGCATTTATGTTATTGTGGAACATGCAATCCTAGGAATGACATCTCTAGCTATAAGCCTAAGTGGCTATCTATTACTTGTACCTATTGGGTTTATTATCTACATAGTTCTTTAGAGTTGACCCTCGCGTCTTCTGTGTGTGTTTTGGCGGACAACGCCTTTTGTCAGATGAATATTGCGGATTGGTTCACCATGGTCCACCCTTCGGGGGGGAATAGGTATGAGATGATCGATCAGGACGACCCCGGGTCGTGGGTGGTTGACCCCGCGAGCCATCGAGCGACGTATTCGGGGCGCATCATGGAGGATCACGTGGATAGTGGAGGACTTCTGAGGTCAGGAGTGTTGAGGCGATGCTCTATCAGCTTCAACTTGCCACCGGGCGTTCACTGTGGACCAGGACTTGGAGGACCACCACCACCACCATTGTCTGCAGACGAGGAGGATCCCTCAGAGGAGATTCCAGTGGGAGTGCCTTCGGCAGGGTCTAGTGCACCCACCGTTGCGATCATCGATGATCAGGGTTCGGGCCCTAAGCCCGTGAGTCCAGCATCGGAGCGCACTGCGGTTGCGAGGGGAGGACGGATAGGGTTAGTAGACTTGGTCGTTCTGGATTCTGATTCAGACGACGATCATGCTAGCACATAGTTTTGAGTGTTGGTATGAGCTCCTCGAGTTAGGATTAGTGTAGGAGTAGAGTTTTAGCTCTGACAGTCTTGCTTCATTTGTTACTTAGGGGACAGGGTAGATCCGCTATAGCTTTTTGTGTGATTTCCTTACGGGAATCACAGAGAGTTGGTTGGACTTAGGAAGTCTTATTTTCAGGCCATTGGGTCAGCTGATTCTCAGTTTTGAGGGATAGTGTTGCGGGCACTTCACCTTTTCATTTGGTTTGTACATATTGCCTACGGGCGTTACAGTTTTCTTTCCGTCACTGGAGGTTACTCGTGACGAGGTTGTTACTTACAGCGGGGGCTGTTTATATATTGTATATTAGTTTTATTACCTTTTAGCATTTGGGTTTTATTTAATTCCGTCTTGTCTTAGTTATTATTATAAAAAAAAAAGTATATTCACGTTTTTCCGCATTAAGTTTATTTTGGTTACTAAAGTGACGCCACCGAAATCGGGGTGTTACATTTCTGATGTGAAGATCTGGTTGGTGGACTCTGGTGCGACCAAACACATCTGTGGAGACAGAGATGCATTTTCCTCCGACTCTCCTGTCGAGGAAGGAGAAGAACTGGTTTATATGGGTGACTCCCAGACCTTTAGAGTCCATGGAAAAGGGACTGTTCGTCTCAAGCTCACATCTGGAAAGACCCTTGCTTTATTGAATGTTCTTCATGTTACTAAGATCAGATCAAATCTGATTTCTGTTTGTCGCTTGATGAAGGCTGGTGTGAAGATTTATTTTATATCAGATAAAATTGTAATGACCAAGGATAATGTATTCATAGGGAAGGGATATTATGAGCAATGTCTCTTTGTACTGAATGTTTCTGGAATAATAAATGATGAATCTTCTTCTGCTTACTTGATTGACTCCGTTGATGTGTGGCATGCTAGACTAGGTCATGTGAATTTTTCTTATCTTAAAAAAATGCATAACTTAGGCTTAATTGATGGCTCATATAAACCCTGTGATAAATGTGAAATTTGTGTTGAAACTAAATTCACTAAAAAAAGTCATACCCTTCTGTTTTTGAACTTGAAACTGAACTTCTTGGATGTATTCATACTGATTTAGGTGATTTGAAACATACTGAATCTAGAGGAGGAAAGAGATACTATATTACCTTCATAGATGATTTTTCTAAGTACACTAAAGTTTATCTCATTAGAAATAAAGATGATGCCTTTGGCATGTTTCTTTCTTATAAAGCTGAAGTAGAAAATCAATTGGATGGAAAGATTAAGAGAGTTAGATCTGATAGAGGAGGTGAGTATACAATCTTTAATGATTTTTGCAAAAAGGAAGATATTATACATGAAGTAACTCCTCCTTTTTATCCTGAATCAAATGGTGTAGCTGAACGGGAAAATAGGACTTTGAAAAATATGATGAATTCTTTACTTGTTAGCTCTTTTGCACCTGATAATTTGTGGGGTGAAGCTTTGTTGAATGCATGCTTTCTTCAGAATAGGATTCTCCATAAGAAAACTGGTAAGACACCCTATGAACTGTGGAAATGCTATAAACCCAATCTGAAATATATGAGTGTGGGGGTGTCTTGCTAAGATCATGTTTCCTGATCCTAAGAAAAGGAAAATCGGTTCTAAAACTTCTGATTGCATGTTTATTGGTTATGCTGAACATAGTGCTGCATATAGATTTCTTGTTTTAAAAAGTGATGTACATGATTGTGATACTATTTTAGAAACCAAGAATGCTGAATTTTTTGAACATGAGTTTCCTTTGAAATCTAAATATGCCTCTTATTCTCATTCTAAATTGATTAATTTTGATGACTCTGTTCATGTACCTTTTCAAAATGCTAACAATGACTATGCCTCTGAAAAGATTTTTCATATTTGGTTTCATTTTTATCATCAGAAGTACTGGATAAAATAACTTCTTCCAACTTAGAAATTTGATTTTTGAGGACAGAGTTGGAATTAACTAAAGAGAAATTATTTTCTTTTAACTCAGAAATTGTTTTCACATGTTTAGCAGATATATCAGAAGCATCAAGAAAATCCTTTTTCAGCCTTTTATGCTTAGTCAAAAGTAAATCATGTTTGTTCATAATTTCAGCTAAGGCAGATTTTAGTTCAGACAATGAGAAAGATGCGAATACCTCACTTTCATCTTCAGAGTCTGACTCAGCCTCTGATGCTGGATCTGATTCAGCCTTTGACTCTGCTACTTTGTCTTTGACAATAGCCATGAGTCCTTCAACGACTTCGCCATCAGAGTCCACTCCTTCTGAGTCTGAATCATCAAGAGTTACCATAAGACTTTTCTTAGCCTTGACATACTTCTTAGGCTTCTTGTCTTTCTTCAACTTAAGACAATCACTCTTGTAATGTCCTGGTGTAACGCCCCGATTTCTTGAGGGTCACTTTAGTAACATTTTTCCAAAAACGTGTGTGAATTTTAACCGAAATAAAAACCTTTTCGAAACATTGCTTACAAATAAAAAGTAGTAACTTGAGAAGTAGATTGAATAATTCATTTTATTAATAAAAGCTTTGGAAGCATACAATGATTCTTTCAAATTACAACATAATGATTAAACTAGTGTTCGACCGCCCCGAGCCAACACAACAAGAAGGTCTCTAGGTTAGGTTCGAACCCTATAAACAAACTCACCTCACCCCCAAGTACAGACTCAATTATCACACTAAGTACCCGACTCATAGGCCGCGTGCCCTCCAAGGCCTCCTCCAACGCTTGCGTCACATCGTCTCGTATCCTCTTCTCCCGCCAATCCCATAGCTGAACCATCAGTCGCGCGGTCGATGTCTCGAGCCTTGTCGTCGTCCGCATCAAGCAGGTATAGGACCGCATCTCGTCTGATCACACGCATGCTTGTTGTCTAGGCGTTAAGCGCCCCAAACGACAAACAACAAACAAGCAAGGGTCAACTTCTAACACACACGTATCATAAGTAGGGTATACTACCCTATCAATCACAAGTTCTTCCCTAAGCTAACATTCGCAAATAAGGGAACTATTTTAAGTTCTAGGTTTCACAAGTATAGGGAACTATCTCATAGTTCTAAGTTATTGTTAGTCAATGCTCTTGCACATGCATGCAGACGCTTTGGATATCCATAAGCCAATCCCTCTTGGAAAGGCTGGACGAACACGACTCCACGATCGGGGTTGGACCTCTCCAACGCACCGCTGCCCAACAGCTTGATGATCGGGGTTGGACCTCTCCAACGCACAGTCGTTTCACGTTCGTCCTTATTTAGGGCCTCCCCTGAATGTCACCATCGACTAGCCCAGTCCAGGTCACTAGCGGTGGCCAACCAAGCCCAGTCCAGGTCACTTGGTCCACAATGCATGTCATGCAAGTCAGCCATCATCACTAGGCCCTAAGCCTGTCACGTTCATCTCATATGAACAAAATATCATAATATAGTAACTTGCATGCATATCAATAAATGTAGCTAACACCCTAGGCATATAGGCATGTTCATAATAATATTATCTAACATTTATTGCATTATCATCATATAACATATCTAGCACATATATCATCGATAGTCCTAGTATCATGCTTTCTAACAATCACAATCAATCATAGCCGAAGTGCCCTTACCTTAGCCACAGCAGAACACGTCCTAGGACTTTGGATTTGACGGGATCAGACTCGCTTCGAACTTCCTAGTCATGTGGACAAAGTAACGGTACGAATTAGTAGTCGTTTAGCGATGATATATCCATTCCCCGTCGTTTCAAAAATTTTATCTTAAACCTCGAAAAACCAAAACTTTTCCTTTCACAATATCAAAACCTCATTTCTAAAATCCTTGTTTGAAGATCATAAGAATACTATAAGAACATAATGAATTTCTTTAAGAAAAACCCCACATTCATAAACATTCCTAAGCAACCCGATCAAGATCATTCTCTTCTGGTTTTTGGCAGATCAGCTTAAGCTGCAACCACAGAGCATATTGAGAATGGCCTTGCACAAGGCTTAGAAACTAAAACAAGAAAAAATAAAATAAAGACAAGAGAGGGAGAGGAAGCTCACGACTAGAGAGAGGAGAGAGCAAATGAGCTTGGTGAGAAGAAATGAGAGGGAGGAGCTCTCTATTTATAGTGAGAGGTGAGAGCAAAGCATTAATTGCTTTTCTTCCTCTCCAAGAGAGGCCCATGGCTGCCCCCCTCTTCAACCCACTCCAGGGTTTCTAGAGCTTTCCAAGCTCCCCACATTCAGCCCTCAAATTTAGGTTTATTTCATAATTAAACCCTTAAAAAAATAACATTTAAATCCTTAATCATTTAAAATATACAAATTAGAATCCAAAGAGTTTTAAATCAGATATGAAAAGATCCTTGGAGGTTTTAAAAGTTCAAAAATTAATCCCCCCATTAATTGAAAGTCAAGGAATCAAAATCCCTAAAATTTCTCCTTCATAAAACCTAGCCAGAAAAGGAAATTACTTGCAAAAGTCTCATTTTCCTTCCTCCTCAAGCCTTGGCTGTCCACCACCTTCACCATGCTCAGATTTTCTCAAAAAAATATTTAAAATAATAATTTAAATAAAAACCCAAAATAATTAATGCATTAAATACACAATTTCCCTCCTAAATGCATCAAAACTTCAAATTTAAAATTAAAAACCTCATCAATGGTTTTTGAAGGTATGAAAAACGGTAGAAAGGGGGGTTTGAATAACGTTTTCAATATAAAACTTCCACCTTAAAGATTTTAACAAATCTTTTCGAGAACTAAGTGCTAAAGATGAGAGATAGAAAAGCACACAAGGATTTTATTCTGGTTCACTTGATAAATCACTCAAGCTACTCCAGTCCACCCGTTAAGGTGATTTCTTCCTTCTTAGAATGAAGGCAATCCACTAATCAGGTATGTGTTACAACTGCACTTGAAACCTACAAGTGACTAACAATACACTGACTTAGCTCACACTAAGATTCACTCTCTTAGTCTTCTCCAGGATCCGATCAACCTTGATCTCCTAAAGGAAAACTATACAATTGTATATGAAGTTCTTGTTTACAAAGAAAGTGCTTCTAAAAAGCTTATAGTAAACACAATGAAATTCAGGATGAAAGAAAGCTTAGAAGGATTTGAATATTTCTTGCGCGTGTGTAAATTCTTCTAGCCGCTTCTTTCAATCTTCAGTCACTATTTATACTCCAAGGATTAGGGTTGAACGTTGCATGGAAATGCTACCGTTGGAGGGCAGTTCTGGAAATTCCAGCTTCTGCTGTGGCTGAGGATGTTAGGTAGGTCGTCAGGATAGTACACTTTGCTTTTGTACTTTGGATAGTGACTTGACCTTAACCTCGTAGACTTCTGATCAGAGGAGCGCTTCGTATAGGAACTTGTGAAGCTGATTGATCAAAGTCAGAGGGAAGTACAGATCCTCTGACCGTTGTATCTTCTGATTCTGAACTCAGAGGGAAGTACATGGTCTTCAGAGTTTCTTGTTCTGGACATCAGAGTTTCCACTGTTCAGCTTCTGGATCATCAGAGTCTTCTACACCATCAGAACATCTGAACCTTCAGAGTTTCTTGGTTGTCAGAACTTCTGGATCTTCAGAACTTCTAGTGACTGAGTCCTTATCAGAGCTTGATTTACTTCAGATCTTCTGAAGCTTTTCCACTGTTCAGAGTGAACATGGAGAATGCGAAAGCGTTGCTTGGGTCACTCTTTATGCACAGTGCTTCTGATTTGTGTGAGACTGAATCAAGGTCAGAGCCTGTAAATAGCACACTCAGAAAAACACGTTAGAGTACCATAATTGTTCATACTCAAAAGGTTAACTTGTAATCATCAAAACATAGAGTTGTACTACTAGATCAAAACTTGATCTTACAATCTCCCCCTTTTTGATGATGACAAAACTAAGATTTTTGATGAACAATTCTTAAACAATAAACTGAATTCACTCAGAGTTTAGGGATATAGAGTAAGACTTATCCTGATGTGAATAGTTTATCATGCTCATTCTGAATTCAAGTCACAGCTTGATTCTGAGCTTAGCTCCCCCTGAATCTAATACTTGATGAAAACGTTAGAAAAGTCTAGATTCTGAGCTAAATAATATAAGAGTTCAGAGTGAAAAACTTATGACATAGATGAAATGGAATAATCAGAGTGCATAAGTATTCAGAGTCAACGGACAAGGTATCAGAGTCTTGGGTCAGAGTCAAACTAATATCACTTCAGAAGAAGTGAAATGTATTCCTTGTATTTGCCCAGTGACACATCTATGGTCATAAAGGTGGAACTCTTAAATTCTCCAAAAGAAAGAATAAATCACACTAACATATCTTACACATCAAAAACTGGGTTGTACTCCCCCTTTTTGTCATAAGCAAAAAGCTTGGGGTGTGAAAAACTTAGCTTGAAGTACAAGGTACTCCCCCTTAGAGAAGGTCTAAGTTAGAAGAAAAAAGAAAAAAATAAAACGATGCATGAATCAGAGTTAGGCGAAATAAATAGAAGAGTTAATGCAAAAGAAGAACGTTTACCACCGGCCAAGGGAGTAAAGAAAGGGGTCAGTTACCAAGAACTTAACCTCGAGAAACTGTAGAAGCATTAAATTTCAGAGAGAAAGTGAAGCCTATATAAAGCGATGGAGAAAGAGGGTAGACTTCACAACTCGAACAATTTAAAAAATGGCATCATACATGGAAGCACTTGAAGAGCTCAGAAGGAAGGCCTTTGAGGAGGACTTGTTCCTGAACATAAGGCATCCAGAGGGTACAACAACCATATCAGAGCTGACGAGGACACTGCTTGAGGAGAACCTTCGTCCAGAGCTGAAGAACGACTTGAAGGAATTCCTTGCCTTCGTGGAAGAAGTTCAAGAACTCAGCCAGCGAGAGCTGAGGCTACTGGAAGAGAAGGGCACGATAGAAAGAAAGCTCAAGACAACAGAAGAGGTTCTGGAGAGGAATGAGCTGATCGTCAATCTCAACAACATCCAGTATTCACTGGATCGTCTAGAGAGGGAGAGGTCAGAGCAGCGCCAAGAGTGCAGAAGAATGAGGAAGGATCCTCCATTCTAGACTTTAGGAAAAAGAAAATGTATGATGTAAACAAAATGATTATGAATAAAGAAAAAAATAATTTGCAAACACAATGTGACAAATATATATATATATATATATATATATATATATATATATATATATGCAAAGAGAAACAGTAACGAACAAAGCAGAATAACTAAAGTAACTTAAAGAAGATAATATAAGGAAGTTAAAATAAAACTAAGTTAAGAGGGAAAGCAAAGAGATCCTAAGACTAGGGTTTATCAGTGCGACGCAGAAGTTCCATCATCATTTGCTTCATGTCCTGTAGCATAGACTCATGAGTATCAAGACGTTGTTCCATGAGGTCGAGTCTGGACGAGCTTGACGGTGTGGAGCTGGAAGGAACATTCTGAGCAGCTTGATGAGCTGGAGTGGAAGCAGAAGCAGCAGGAGTAAAAACCACTGGTGCAAGTCTAAGGGCTTCAGCTTCAGCTTCAAGTCTCTCTGCCTCTAATCTTTCTTGTTCAGCTTGAGCTGCTGCTTGACGTGCAGCTTCATCTGCTTGCTCTTGCTTTCTTCTGGCCTCTTCAGCAGCTTCAAGGAGCTTATGTCTTTGTTGTTGTTCATGAAGAGCCACCCTTCTAGCAAACCTCTGCTTTGCAGCCTCGATCCTCTGATTCCTTTCAGCAATAAGATGACTCATCATAGCAGGAACCTGAGCAACTAACCAAGTACTCAGATTATTCCATTCCTCAGCAACAGAGTCAGGATCCTCACTCAGATCAGTATGACCTTTGACGTTGCGAATCATCAGTGAAGCTTCATGATTAAAAACACTGATGCACTCAGAGAGAGAGGTTGGTCTTAGGTGAGTGTAGGGAATAATGGATAGGTTTGTTTCAGGAGAGGTTGGGTGGTTGCTGCTGTTTACCTCAGAGACACCTTGAGGAGAACCAATGTTGAACATGTGAGCATTTGGTTCAGAGGTGCCAAGGTGAGGTTCAGAAGTGTCAACCAGAGGATTGGGTGATCTAACCGAAGAGTGGTTAGACACAGATTGTTCTGGGTCTGGTTGAACTGGCTCTTGTTGGACAGGATCAGGTTGAGCTTGTTGAGCTAAAGGGTCTGCCTCATGTAAAGGATTGGCCAAGATAGGTTCATCTGGGTCAACTAGACGTTCACGTCTAGGGCCAGGATATCTCCTAGGGCTTGGACAAGTGAGGTAATACTCTTCTAGGGTAGACACCTTTTCTTTTCTGACCTCCATAAATTTACGATTGGATTCAGAGTTGTTGGAAGGGGAGGAGTCAGCAACATTGATTGGGAATGATACAGGTGTATAGACACTGGAAGAATCTGTATCAGTGGTTCTGGCAACCAGACGTTCTGATGCTCTGGGGACAGAGTGATCAGAAGTTCTGGGTTCAGGTTCTGTTTGGTTAAGAACTGGTTGGTCAGGGATGATGGATTCAGAGGTTAATGGGTTGTATTGGATGGTAATGGGAGAGGTTGGTTCATCCTGTCTAGATGGTTGGTTCTGAAGCATGTTCCAGAGAGGTGCTTCATTTGGAGAAGGTTGGAAAAATGAAGACCGGGGTGAATTAGGTGGAGAGGTGGTTTGTGCAGCTGGTTGGGTTTCAGAAATGGGAGTGAGTGGGTTTGTGGATCGTTTGAGCATAGCAGAGATGGGGAGTGCATCAAATGTATTCAAATCATCATCAGAATCAACAACAGACTTACTTGATGATCGCACTGATGACCGAGTCACTCTGGAAGGAGTCTCAATCCTTCTGACCACTTGAGCAGCTGGTTCCACCCTTGTAGGCTTCACCACAAGTCTGACATGTTTCTTCTTCTTCTTGGGAGGAGAAGGACCATCTTCATTAGGACCATCATTACCATCATTACCAACATCAGGCTTGATGGTTTCATCATGTTTCCTCTTTGGCTGGTCAGCTTTCTTCCTCTTCGTCAGAGGGACATCAGGTTCCTCAGAGGATTCTTCTAAGACCATCTTCCTCTGAGCTTTCCTCTTAGGAGGAGAGTCAAACTCTTGAGCTGGCGGCAGTCTTCTGAAGAATTCATCTAAATCAATTTCAAAGCCTTGAGCCCTTAGGTCTTCAACATAGCACCTAATAGCTTTAGGGTTGTCTGCCTGTGTCCACAGAGGATAGTCATTCAGAGGCACCCTTCTCTGTCTGATTTCAGCAGATGTATCTTCATGAGCTGGGGCAATTTTCTTCTGGACTAAACCCATCTTCTTCAGAGAATTGGCAGTGAAGACATCACTGACAATGGTAGTCAAATCCTCTATGCATCCAGCATTGACCAGATCTTGCACAAGGTTGCTCTCAATGAAGAGATCTGATAGCAATCTCCCAAAAGGAATGTATTTGATTGCTGACTTGATGGAGGCAGTAGTTTTGGACTTCTTGATACACTCCTTCAAGTAAGAGAACAGGAAGTAGGGAAGGCAGATCTTCTGCTTGTCTTGGATGAAAAACAACATCGCCTTCTGGCTGAAGTTGATGTAGTCTGGGGAACTGCCCTTTGGCCTCTGGTTGATACAGTGCAGCAGAATCTTGTGCTAGATTCTGAGCTTGGGATGAAGATCTACCACCTTGTAATCAGTCTTGCCCGGTTTGTATGTGGTGTACAGGGCCTTGTTTGTCTCATCCTTCGTTTTGGGTTTCAGCTTCGATTCAGTGAGTTGGAATCGATACCCATGTGCAGTCTCTGCACCCAGCAGATTCACGAATGACTTCTCAGTAATTATGATCCTCCTACCAGCAATGTGGGAGACCACCTGTGTAAGACCCAAGTTTTTAAGCTTAGAATAAGTGGAAGAGATTTCCATTTACGATTAGGCTTGATGTATCGTGAAGGGAAACCTGAACAAGAGTTTATCGAATGGAATAAATTTATGAAGGAGAAAGTTCAGGAAAAGTCAAAGGATTGTATCGAAGTCGATCTAAGTTATAGCACGACTAATATTCGTTTTAAAACCAAGGACAAGAACCTTAGGAAATCAGACTATGTTCCACCCTTGGAACACTATAGGAATAAAATTTCCAAAGATGTTCCACCCTTGGAACACTGTAGGAATTTAGTCCAAAAATCTTTAGAGAAATGTTAGAACTTCTCTTATTCCATATATAACCATCGTTTCGAGGCGAAACCCTAGAATCTACGAACGTCCGATTCCAACCCTCGGAAGTTTGCCGAAACTGAAACCCTGGTATTTCAAAACCCTAAAATCAACCGACAATGAAGACTTTTTCTATTCGGAACATCAAATGAAGATTCCACACGCGTACACCCATTTCTCTTGATGATTTCAATCTTTCTTCAGAAGGAAGTTTTCTATTCCGACATTCGATGTAAAAAGTAACTTATCGGGTAAAATAGTTTTTACACCGACTTTGCATTAGCCACCTAAAATACAAGGAAACCTCTGTTGAGTTTTGGATTTATGTCGCAAAAACCTATCTTAGAATTCACGGAGAATGAAGCCGGAAAAATCAGATTCGCGAAACTTTCATTTTCCCGCGTTTTGCCAACCTCAATATATAGCATTAAAAACAAGCCTCGAAAACCAAAAATCATACCGATATTTCTTTGAAGAATTAGAAGATTAAGCGGGGAGAATATCGTGTCTAGAATACCTTGGAATCAGTAGGAAGAATCGGAAATCACTCTCATATTTTTCTTTTAACTTTGTGAGCTAAATTCTTCAGTGTCTAAATCAATTTATACCAGTTTACAAATATCTTTCCTAAATATCTAAACCTCCTTATCCTCCCTCACTCTCATTGTCGACATCTCTCTCACTTTTTTCTTCTTCTTTTATTCTTTCCTTGCTGCTGCACACCCACGATCTTCATCATCACCATATGCATTTCTTCTTCTTCTCCTTATTTCTCCTAATTAAGTGGCAGCACTACACCATCACCATTTTCCTCTCCTTTGCTGTCCACGCACACCATGTTTCTTCTTCCTCATCACCGTGCTTTCTTCCTCTTCATGTTCAGCACCCACACATCACCATCATGTCTTCTTCTTCTTTCTTCCTCACGAAGCCACCGCCGATGGCCACCCACAACATCATCATGAAGCAACCAAGACCAGCCACCACCGCCCCTTCTCATGGCCGCACCACCTCCATGTTCTTCTTCACTCCGAACTGCCGCCACTGCGAGCTCCTTCTCCTCCTACGCGCGCACCACCGTGGAAACCCAACCACCATCACCTCCTTCTCTTCATGGCCGTGAAGCCATCGCCATCATCATTGTGCTTCTACTTCACCACCACCGACAAGGACGACCACCGCCGCTGAACCACCATCACGAACCCAAAACGTGCCAGCGACCGTGAGCAAAACAGAGGAAGCAAGACGTGAAAACAGAGCATAACGACGCGCCGACGTCGCAAACTTTGACCTTCGATTCCGGTGTACTCGGACCTCCGTTCACAGCAAAGTTAGTACCGTTGGAACCCTTGCGACGTCCACAACAAAACCCATATTCCGAATCGTCGTTCCGTCGCCGTCGACCGGTGCCGCTGCCGCCTTCGGGAGCTCTTTCCGGTCAACTCCGGCGACCGATGGAAAAACAGAGGATACTGCTACGATCCTTGCCGTGAGGAGAGCAAAACCCTATCTTCAATGTCGTATTTGGGTCATTTTATTCGACGACCGCGACAACCACCGTCGACCTTCGGCTGAACTTTCTGGGCAAACCGTCGACTCTTTGGGGAAACGGACTGCGCCGTTGAGTTTCTGGCCGCGAAAGGATGAAGGAACAACCTTCCTTTATGTCTCCGGCGACAGTTCCTCCGTCAACCCCGTGAGCCGCAACTTTGTCTGGCGACTCTTCGCCGACAAGTTTCAGAAACTTGATTTTCGTACGATGAACGGAAGCACCTTGCATCGAAGCTACACAATGGGAGGAATCGAGCCAACATATGCAAATAAAGATGTAATCGGATCGGAGTTGCACCTTAGTATGGAAATTGGCTAAGGTGAGGGCTTCTCACTGAATCTCTAGTTAATGCTTAGGGTCGATGTTTCGACATTGTTTACTGTTTATGCACTGGAATTGTGTGTGATTGGAAAATGTTTTCTGAGGCTTCGGCTGACAATGTAGATGATGCATCTACTGAATGTTTTTGATGAGTGAATGACATGCTAAGTGCTAATTGGGTAATTTAGGATGTGTGGTGCATGCCTTATATGCTAGGTGCTATGTGGTTATTGCTTAAGATATTGATATATGACATGTTGATTGATTATGATGAGTTAATTCTGCTTTTGCACTATAATCTGAGTTTCTGAACGGTGAGAAAAGCGGGCAGGTCATGCCGATTTTATTTTGAGAGTGTTGGGGAAAGTTTGATAGGACGAATGAGATTCGGGCCTTGTTATGGTTTTTCATGGATCGAGACATTCTCTGGAGTCATTTGGGATTTGGAGATCCCGGGAACTTATAAGATTCGCGATAAGATTAAAAGGATATTATTTTGAAAAGAAAACTCATAAGACATTAAACAACCTCTAAATCTTTAAGTAATGGCGTTAACCTCGAAAGGAAGCTTAGGATGAAGATCTTAGTTTTGAAAAGCGAGAAGTGTCGTCGGATCCTAAGTGTTGAGAATGTTAAGAGGTTTTGAGTAGGTTGATACTCTTTGCTCGTCGAGCAGTTTGTTAGCCATCCAAGGGATGAGCCGAGAAGCTTCACTGAGGCGTGAGACCTTGTGAAGGCGGGATACTCCACTGAGGCGTGAGACCTTGTGGAAAGCATGGAACTCCACTGAGGCGTGAGACCTTGTGAGAGCATGAAACTTCACTGAAGCGTGAGACTTCGTGAGAGCATTGGTGACCCGAAGAGTCATCGTGAGTGGTTGCACCCATGCATATACTCGATGAAGTGCCAAGCAGAGTACTTCGGTATAGCAGGAAGTAACGATCAGCCATGTAGAGTTGGATCGGTCCTGACTATACCTGGCACAACAGGAGGTAACGATCATCCATGTAGAGTTGTATCGTGCCTGTTGATGTCCGGCATAGCAAGCAGAAATGGTTAAACACGAGGCTAGTGTTACGACCGTCTCGAGGTGCCCAGCCTATAAGTGGCAATACCTTTGGTTTGTCCCGTCGCCAAGCAGAGTGACGTTGTTGTTTTGTTCCGTCGCCAAGCAGAGTGACGTTGTTGTTTTGTTCCGTTGCCAAGCAGAGTGACGTTGTCGGTTTGTTCCGTCGCCAAGCAGAGTGACGTTATTCGGGTAAACTTTTAGAGACTTTAATTTACCTAGAACACGTGGCAACGTGTCGAGTGAGATTCGGAGACGTTGTGTGACTAATCATCCTGCATTCATGCATACTGATTTAGTTGTCGAGTGTGATTGTTATTTGTTAATCCTATTTGGAACATGTTAATTGTTATTATTGCTGTTAAGTTCATTATGGAATATGCAACCCTAGGATGTTATCCCTAGCTATAAGCCTAAGTGGCTATTCTCTTATCTATATCTATTGGTGCTATTATTTATGTAATTCTTTGGAGTTGACCCTCGCGTCTTCTGTGTGTGCTTTGGCGAACAAACGCCCTTTGTCAGATGTCTTTGGCGGGCTGATTCATGATGGTTCATCCTTCGGGAGGAACTAGGGTTGAGATGCGGGAACTGGAGCGTATCGCGGTAGCGAGAGGAGGACGGATGGTGTACATGGACTAGGTCGTTCTGGATTTCAAATTCGGACGACGATCACGCTAGCATGTAGGAATGAGTGTTAGTGTGAGCTCCTCGAGATGGGATTAGTGTAGGAGTAGAGTCTTAGCTCTGAACATCATTTGTTTTCTTTGGGGACAGGGTAGTTTCCCACCTATAGCTTTTTGTGTGGTTCTTTACGGGAATCACAGAGAGTTGGTTGGACTTAGGAGGTCTTGCTTCAGGCCGATGGGCCAGCTTATTCTCAGTTTTGAGGGATGGTGTTGCGGACACTTGACCTTTCTTGTGGATTGTACCTTTTGCCTTCGGGCGTTACACTTTTCTTTCCGTCACTGGAGGTTTACTCGTGACGAGGTTGCTACTACAGCGGGGGCTGTTTATATATTGTATATTAGCTCTATTACTTTTCGCTTTTGGGTTTTATTTAATTCAGTCTTGTCTTAGTTATTATCGAAAAAAAAAATATTTCACGTTTTTCCGCATTAAGTTTACTTTTGGTTACTAAAGTGACGCCACCGAAATCGGGGTGTTACATTGTGGTATCAGAGCACGGTCGAGTCTTTCGGGAGTTGTTGGGGAATAGGTCTTCTGTGCTAGGTTGTGTGACTCTGCAAAGAGTGAAAAATTGATTGTCTGCAAGCGATTTTTCGCTTAAAAATTGATTGAAGTTATTGCTTAATCATATTGTATAGCATGTTAGATGCTGTCTCATGATGAGTACTAACTGTTTGATTGACTTAACAGAACCTAGATGTTATCCTAGGAATGGATTGGTTGTCCCCCTATCATTGTCTTTTGGACTGCAACCGAATAAGAGATTTAGTGGTGTTAGCATTTACGACTGTAGTTAAATCTCGGAAAGTTGAAGATGATATGTCTGTTGAGACGCCGTCGGTCAACATTGGGACTAGAAGAGTGAAACAATCGAGGGGAAAGCAGAGTGCTTTAGTAAAAGTTATTTGGAACAAAGACACGGACGGTGCTGTATGAGAATTGGAGGAAAAGATCAAGAGATAATATCCGGAGTTTTTACTGAATCTTAAGTTTCGAGGACGAAACTTTCTTTTTGGAGGGTAGTAATGTAAGACCCAAGTTTTTAAGCTTAGAATAAGTGGAAGAGATTTCCATTTACGATTAGGCTTGATGTATCGTGAAGGGAAACCTGAACAAGAGTTTATCGAATGGAATAAATTTATGAAGGAGAAAGTTCAGGAAAAGTCAAAGGATTGTATCGAAGTCGATCTAAGTTATAGCACGACTAATATTCGTTTTAAAACCAAGGACAAGAACCTTAGGAAATCAGACTATGTTCCACCCTTGGAACACTATAGGAATAAAATTTCCAAAGATGTTCCACCCTTGGAACACTGTAAGACCCAAGATTTTAAGCTTAGAATAAGTGGAAGAGATTTCCATTTACGATTAGGATTGATGTAATGTGAAGGGAAACCTGAACGAAAGTTTATTAAATGAAATATATTTATGAAGGAGAAAGTTCAGGAAAAGTTCAAGGATTGCATTATGATCGATAAAAGTTATAGCACGAACGTTTTACGCTTAAACCTAGGTCAGAAACCCTAGTATATAGCTAATTTTCACTTTTAGGCACGACGGAAGTTAATTCCAAAAATCTTCAGAGAAATGTTAGAACTTCTCTTTTTCCATATATCACAATCGTTTCGAGGCGAAACTCTAGGATCTACGAACGTCCGATTCCAATCATCGGAAGTTTGCCGAAACCGAATCCCTGGTATTTCAAAACCCTAGAATTTCTCGACAATGAAGACTTTATCTATTCAGAGCTTCAAATGAATATTCTACACGCGTACACCCATTTCTCTTGATGATTTCAATCTTTCTTCAGAAGGAAGTTTTCCATTCCGACATTCGATGCAAAAAGCAACTTATCGGGTAAAATAGTTTTACACCGACTTTGCACCGACTTTGCATTAGTTGCCAAAAATACAAGGAGACATCTTCTTAGCTTAGGAATTCCTTTGCCAAAACCTATCTTAGAATTCATGGAGAATGATGCCGGAAAAATCAGATTCGCGAAACTTTCATTTTCCCGCGAATTACCATTTTCTATATATAGCAAGAAAGGTGAGAAAAATTACAAGAACTCCTCCATTTTCTCTCCAAGGCCGCGAGCTCCATAGAAGGAAGAGGAAGAAGAGCTTTTCTTCATTACTTGCTTGATCGTCGATCAATCAGTTGCTACTTCAAGGTTTCGAGGTATAGTCGCTAATCCTTACCTCTGATCGCTTTTTCCATAGCTTTTCTGTAGAGTTTTCTGAGTGGATAGTTTATGGGTTTTTGCAAAACTATCCTGAATCTTTCATTTCTGATTCTAAACCTCTTCTATATGTGCCCAAGATCACTTCTGCCGGATTAGATTTTCCGTTATGTCGCCGGAATTCCGCCGGAATCAATTTGAACCTAAAATACCCATTTTTGGAGTTTTTGAGGTAAAGCTTCAACCTTTAGGCTAAAAACTATCGCCTTAGCTTAGTGTTAGTAGGATTAGTTGTCATAAACGTCGTTAGTAACGTCCCTGCAAAATTTGGTTTTTGGGATTTCAGTTTTGAAAATCCTAAGTTAAAAATCATGACCAAAATACCCCTGCGACAGTTTTTGATCCGATAATTTTTCCGAGTTCAGAATACCCTTAGTTACGGCTTATGAAAGCATAGGAACCAAGTTTGATCGAAGAAAAATCGAGCCACACAATTACCAAAAGTGGCCGAGCCCTATAGGGGAGGAGGAGGAAAATTCCCTTTTCCGAAAACTTGTCTTTCGCGCTAGATTATCGTACCTTAGAGTATAGATTACTTCGTGTAACCTTAGTAAGTATCGATAGCTTAGTTCTCGATAGATTCTGATAGTATTTCTGTGACTTTGCTTTAAAGGAACTTTTGAGGAATTTCCTGAGGAGCAACGCTTTGCTTGTGAACAAGTGTTAGAAGATAATCCTGGAGAATCTGCAGGTGAGGGCTTCTCACTGAATCTCTAGTTAATGCTTAGGGTCGATGTTTCGACATTGTTTACTGTTTATGCACTGAGATTGTGTGTGATTGAAAATGTTTTCTGAGGCTTCGGCTGACAATGTAGATGATTCATCTACTGAATGTTTTTGAAGATTGACTTACATGCTATGTGCTATGTGGGTAATCTAGGATGTGTGGTGCATGCTTTATATGCTAAGTGCTAAGTGTTAATGTTGCGATTTATTGATATATGACATGTTGTTGATTGTGATGATTTAAATATGCTCTGTACTGGAATCTGAGATTCTGAACGGTGAGAATAGCGGGCAGGTCATGCCGATTTTATTTTGAGAGTTTTGAGAAAGTTTGATAGGACGAACGAGGTTCGGGCCTTGTATAGGGTTTATGGATCGAGACATTCTCTGGAGTCATTTGGGGATTCGAAGGTCCCGAGAACTTATAGGATTTGCGATAAGACTAAAAAGGATATTATTTTGAAAAGAAAACTCATAAGACATTAAACAACCTCTAAATCTTTAAATAAAGATAATAAACTCGAAAGGAAGCTTTGGATGCAGATCATAGTTTTGGAAAACGAGAATTGTCGTCGGATCCCAGCATTGAGAAAGTTGAGGGGCTTCGAGTATGTAGATGTTGTGGTGCTGTTGGAGCAGCGTTTGTTGTTGTGCTGTTGGAGCAGCTATTGTGGTTGTGCTGTTGGAGCAGCTATGTTGTTGGGCGTATCTTCGACTTTGCGGCGCGAATCCGTATGTCCAAACCCGACGGGTTGGGCCGATTCGGCAATAATTATTGACACGCGCGAATCCGTATATTCAATCCGATGGATTGGATCGATTCGGCGGTAGTCACTCAGGCTCGCGTGAATCCGTATGTTCAATCCGAGGGATTGGATCGATTCAGCGATAACCTTTCGACTCGCGTGAATCCGTATGTTCAATCCGAGGGATTGGATCGATTCAGCGACAACTTTTCGACACGCGCGAATCCGTATATTCAATCCGATGGATTGGATCGATTCGGCGGTAGTCACTCAGGCTCGCGTGAATCCGTATGTTCAATCCGAGGGATTGGATCGATTCAGCGACAACTTTTCGACACGCGCGAATCCGTATATTCAATCCGATGGATTGGATCGATTCGGCGGTAGTCACTCAGGCACGCGTGAATCCGTATGTTCAATCCGAGGGATTGGATCGATTCAGCGATAACCTTTCGACTCGCGCGGATCCGTATGTTCAATCCGATGGATTGGATCGATTCGGCGATAGTCATTGGACACGCGCAATGTCCGTATGTTCGACTCTTTTGAGTGAACCGACTTGGCGTTGTCATTTGTTGCGTGTGCGAGTCCGTATGTTCAACCCAGGGGGTTGGATCGACTTGACATGCCTAATTGTTGGGCTATCCTGGGGATAAGTCCGGGAAACCGGGAGTTTCCGAGTATGTGATACTCTTTGCTCGTTGAGCAGTTGTGACCATCGGATTGAGATGAGTCGGATGATCCGGAGATCATCAAGAGTTACTATGTGATGTGAAGAAGTGTCTTTTGTCGCAGAATCGACTTTACCTTAGGGTAAGCTTTTAGAGACTTTAATTTACCTAGAACACGTGGCGACGTGTCGAGAGAGAGTCGGAGACGTTGTTTGACTAATCATCCTGCATTCATGCATACTGATTTAGTTGTCGAGTGTGATTGTTATTTGTTAATCCTATGTGGAACATGTTAATTGTTATTATTGCTGTTAAGTTCATTATGGAATATGCAACCCTAGGATGTTATCCCTAGCTATAAGCCTAAGTGGCTATTCTTTTATCTATATCTATTGGTGCTATTATTTATGTAATTCTTTGGAGTTGACCCTCGCGTCTTCTGTGTGTGCTTTCGCGGACAAACGCCCTTTGTCAGATGTCTTTGGCGGACTGGTTCACGACGGTTCACCCTTCGGGGGAAACTAGAGTTGGGATGCTGGAACAGGAGCGCATCGCGATAGCGAGCGGTGGACGGATGGTGTACATAGACTAGGTCGTTCTGGATTTCGAATTCGGACGACGATCATGCCAGCATGTAGGATTGAGTGTTAGTGTGAGCTCCTCGAGATGGGATTAGTGTAGGAGTAGAGTCTTAGCTCTGAACATTATTTGTTTCATTCGGGACAGGGTAGTTTCCCACCTATAGCTTTTTGTGTGGTTTCTTTACGGGAATCACAGAGAGTTGGTTGGACTTAGGAGGTCTTGTTTCAGGCCGATGGGCCAGCTTATTCTCAGTTTTGAGGGATAGTGTTGCGGACACTTACCTTTAGATTTGGTTTGTACATTTTGCCTACGGGCGCTACTTTTCTTATTACCCGTCACTGGAGGTTTACTCGTGACGTGGCTAGCTACTTACAGCGGAGGCTGTTATATATATTGTATATTAGTTCTGTTTATCGTTACTGTTGGGTTTTATTTAATTCAGTCTTGTCTTAGTTATTATCAAAAAAAAATATTTCACGTTTTTCCGCATTAAGTTTACTTTTGGTTACTAAAGTGACGCCACCGAAATCGGGGTGTTACAAACACTGTAGGAATTTAGTCCAAAAATCTTCAGAGAAATGTTAGAACTTCTCTTATTCCATATATAACCATCGTTTCGAGGCGAAACCCTAGAATCTACGAACGTCCGATTCCAACCCTCGGAAGTTTGCCGAAACTGAAACCCTGGTATTTCAAAACCCTAAAATCAACCGACAATGAAGACTTTTTCTATTCGGAACATCAAATGAAGATTCCACACGCGTACACCCATTTCTCTTGATGATTTCAATCTTTCTTCAGAAGGAAGTTTTCTATTCCGACATTCGATGTAAAAAGTAACTTATCGGGTAAAATAGTTTTTACACCGACTTTGCATTAGCCACCTAAAATACAAGGAAACCTCTGTTGAGTTTTGGATTTATGTCGCCAAAACCTATCTTAGAATTCACGGAGAATGAAGCCGGAAAAATCAGATTCGCGAAACTTTCATTTTCCCGCGTTTTGCCAACCTCAATATATAGCATTAAAAACAAGCCTCGAAAACCAAAAATCATACCGATATTTCTTTGAAGAATTAGAAGATTCAGCGGGGAGAATATCGTGTCTAGAATACCTTGGAATCAGTAGGAAGAATCGGAAATCACTCTCATATTTTTCTCTTAACTTTGTGAGCTAAATTCTTCAGTGTCTAAATCAATTTATACCAGTCTACAAATATCTTTCCTAAATATCTAAACCTCCTTATCCTCCCTCACTCTCATTGTCGACATCTCTCTCACTTTTTTCTTCTTCTTTTATTCTTTCCTTGCTGCTGCACACCCACGATCATCATCATCACCATATGCATTTCTTCTTCTTCTCCTTATTTCTCCTAATTAAGTGGCAGCACTACACCATCACCATTTTCCTCTCCTTTGCTGTCCACGCACACCATGTTTCTTCTTCCTCATCACCGTGCTTTCTTCCTCTTCATGTTCAGCACCCACACATCACCATCATGTCTTCTTCTTCTTTCTTCCTCACGAAGCCACCGCCGATGGCCACCCACAACATCATCATGAAGCAACCAAGACCAGCCACCACCGCCCCTTCTCATGGCCGCACCACCTCCATGTTCTTCTTCACTCCGAACTGCCGCCACTGCGAGCTCCTTCTCCTCCTACGCGCGCACCACCGTGGAAACCCAACCACCATCACCTCCTTCTCTTCATGGCCGTGAAGCCATCGCCATCATCATTGTGCTTCTACTTCACCACCACCGACAAGGACGACCACCGCCGCTGAACCACCATCACGAACCCAAAGCGTGCCAGCGACCGTGAGCAAAACAGAGGAAGCAAGACGTGAAAACAGAGCATAACGACGCGCCGACGTCGCAAACTTTGACCTTCGATTCCGGTGTACTCGGACCTCCGTTCACAGCGAGGTTAGTACCGTTGGAACCCTTGCGACGTCCACAACAAAACCCATATTCCGAATCGTCGTTCCGTCGCCGTCGACCGGCGCCGCTGCCGCCTTCGGGAGCTCTTTCCGGTCAACTCCGGTGACCGATGGAAAAACAGAGGATACTGCTACGATCCTTGCCGTGAGGAGAGCAAAACCCTATCTTCAATGTCGTATTTGGGTCATTTTATTCGACGACCCCGACAACCACCGTCGACCTTCGGCTGAACTTTCTGGGCAAACCGTCGACTCTTTGGGGAAACGGACTGCGCCGTTGAGTTTCTGGCCGCGAAAGGATGAAGGAACAACCTTCCTTTATGTCTCCGGCGACAGTTCCTCCGTCAACCCCGTGAGCCGCAACTTTGTCTGGCGACTCTTCGCCGACAAGTTTCAGAAACTTGATTTTCGTACGATGAACGGAAGCACCTTGCATCGAAGCTACACAATGGGAGGAATCGAGCCAACATATGCAAATAAAGATGTAATCGGATCGGAGTTGCACCTTAGTATGGAAATTGGCTAAGGTGAGGGCTTCTCACTGAATCTCTAGTTAATGCTTAGGGTCGATGTTTCGACATTGTTTACTGTTTATGCACTGGAATTGTGTGTGATTGGAAAATGTTTTCTAAGGCTTCGGCTGACAATGTAGATGATGCATCTACTGAATGTTTTTGATGAGTGAATGACATGCTAAGTGCTAATTGGGTAATTTAGGATGTGTGGTGCATGCCTTATATGCTAGGTGCTATGTGGTTATTGCTTAAGATATTGATATATGACATGTTGATTGATTATGATGAGTTAATTCTGCTTTTGCACTATAATCTGAGTTTCTGAACGGTGAGAAAAGCGGGCAGGTCATGCCGATTTTATTTTGAGAGTTTTGGGGAAAGTTTGATAGGACGAATGAGATTCGGGCCTTGTTATGGTTTTTCATGGATCGAGACATTCTCTGGAGTCATTTGGGATTTGGAGATCCCGGGAACTTATAAGATTCGCGATAAGATTAAAAGGATATTATTTTGAAAAGAAAACTCATAAGACATTAAACAACCTCTAAATCTTTAAGTAATGGCGTTAACCTCGAAAGGAAGCTTAGGATGAAGATCTTAGTTTTGAAAAGCGAGAAGTGTCGTCGGATCCTAAGTGTTGAGAATGTTAAGAGGTTTTGAGTAGGTTGATACTCTTTGCTCGTCGAGCAGTTTGTTAGCCATCCAAGGGATGAGCCGAGAAGCTTCACTGAGGCGTGAGACCTTGTGAAGGCGGGATACTCCACTGAGGCGTGAGACCTTGTGGAAAGCATGGAACTCCACTGAGGCGTGAGACCTTGTGAGAGCATGAAACTTCACTGAAGCGTGAGACTTCGTGAGAGCATTGGTGACCCGAAGAGTCATCGTGAGTGGTTGCACCCATGCATATAGTCGATGAAGTGCCAAGCAGAGTACTTCGGTATAGCAGGAAGTAACGATCAGCCATGCAGAGTTGGATCGGTCCTGACTATACCTGGCACAACAGGAGGTAACGATCATCCATGTAGAGTTGTATCGTGCCTGTTGATGTCCGGCATAGCAAGCAGAAATGGTCAAACCATGTAGAGTTTGTACCGTCTTGACTATAGCCAAAGGTGATAAGCGACGCCCGAGCAGAAATGGTTAAACACGAGGCTAGTGTTACGACCGTCTCGAGGTGCCCAGCCTATAAGTGGCAATACCTTTGGTTTGTCCCGTCGCCAAGCAGAGTGACGTTGTTGTTTTGTTCCGTCGCCAAGCAGAGTGACGTTGTTGTTTTGTTCCGTCGCCAAGCAGAGTGACGTTGTTGTTTTGTTCCGTCGCCAAGCAGAGTGACGTTGTCGGTTTGTTCCGTCGCCAAGCAGAGTGACGTTATTCGGGTAAACTTTTAGAGACTTTAATTTACCTAGAACACGTGGCGACGTGTCGAGTGAGATTCGGAGACGTTGTGTGACTAATCATCCTGCATTCATGCATACTGATTTAGTTGTCGAGTGTGATTGTTATTTGTTAATCCTATTTGGAACATGTTAATTGTTATTATTGCTGTTAAGTTCATTATGGAATATGCAACCCTAGGATGTTATCCCTAGCTATAAGCCTAAGTGGCTATTCTCTTATCTATATCTATTGGTGCTATTATTTATGTAATTCTTTGGAGTTGACCCTCGCGTCTTCTGTGTGTGCTTTGGCGGACAAACGCCCTTTGTCAGATGTCTTTGGCGGGCTGATTCATGATGGTTCATCCTTCGGGAGGAACTAGGGTTGAGATGCGGGAACTGGAGCGTATCGCGGTAGCGAGAGGAGGACGGATGGTGTACATGGACTAGGTCGTTATGGATTTCAAATTCGGACGACGATCACGCTAGCATGTAGGAATGAGTGTTAGTGTGAGCTCCTCGAGATGGGATTAGTGTAGGAGTAGAGTCTTAGCTCTGAACATCATTTGTTTTCTTTGGGGACAGGGTAGTTTCCCACCTATAGCTTTTTGTGTGGTTCTTTACGGGAATCACAGAGAGTTGGTTGGACTTAGGAGGTCTTGCTTCAGGCCGATGGGCCAACTTATTCTCAGTTTTGAGGGATGGTGTTGCGGACACTTGACCTTTCTTGTGGATTGTACCTTTTGCCTTCGGGCGTTACACTTTTCTTTCCGTCACTGGAGGTTTACTCGTGACGAGGTTGCTACTACAGCGGGGGCTGTTTATATATTGTATATTAGCTCTATTACTTTTCGCTTTTGGGTTTTATTTAATTCAGTCTTGTCTCAGTTATTATCGAAAAAAAAAATATTTCACGTTTTTCCGCATTAAGTTTACTTTTGGTTACTAAAGTGACGCCACCGAAATCGGGGTGTTACAACCTGAGTGTCATAGCAGTCAGCGTGTTTCCAGAATTCCTTGACCAATTTGTCGTACACCGGTCCTCGAAGCCTGTTGAAGTAATTTTCCCAGCCTTGAACACGGACTTCAGGACGAAGATCATACCCATTTGCAGCAAGATTGTCGAGGTCGAATCTCCATTCTGCCAGTACTTGAAGTTCGTCAGGAGCGTACACACAATGAACGGCACAGCCCCGTTCTGCAATCGGAATTATCTGCTCTTGACCTTGACCTTGAACAGGAGCTTCAGGACCCAATTTGCCTATAGCTTGACCCACTACCATGTGAGGGAACCTGGTTGCTTCGGCAGCTTCGTTTCTGGTTTGTCTCACCATCTTGAGCGGTTGAAGGTTTTGGGTAGAAGATGAAGTTGAGGGATGAATAGATAGCGAGAGAGAGAAAGATCGTGGGTGAGAGGTTTTGAAAAACTGAAGAGAGAGAGAGTAAAACCGAGAGTGTAGGAGATCGTGTGTGTATAGTGGGTTTTGACAAATAACCGTTGTTGATTCAAAAAGCAAATTAAAATCAACGGTTAAAAATTAAAGACATCATAGTAACAGTAAATACACGTATCACACACAGGAGAGAAGCACATCTACACACATTATGACAAACTGTCACACGGGCACAAGGAACTATGCATCAGAGATACTGACACACGTGTTACTGTCTCAGCTTCAGAGTCAGCACCAATGGGTACATACACTCTGATGGAGTTACCTTCTGGACTAGACATCTTCTGATCAAGAAGTATCATAGTCAGAGGTTCTGATCCATCTTCACTCTGGACAAAAGTCCATATTCAGATTTTTCAGAATAAAATTAAATCTATCCTCTGCTAAGGGCTTTGTAAAGATATCTGCCCATTGATGGTCAGTATCAACAAACTTCAGAAGAAGTACGCCCTTCTGTACATAATCTCTAATAAAGTGATACTTTACCTCAATGTGCTTTGCTCTTGAATGTAAGATAGGATTCTTACTCAATGATATTGCTGCAGTGTTATCACAATAGATTGGGATATTGCTCTTAAGGATCTGATAGTCCTCCAGCTGATGTTTCATCCAGAGCATCTGGGTGCTGCATATTGCTGCTGAGATATATTCTGCCTTTGCAGTGGATAGTGCAATGGTTGATTGCCTCTTGCTTGCCCATGAGACTAGATTACTTCCTAGAAATTGACAATTTCCAGAAGTACTTTTTCTCTCTGTTCTATCTCCAGCATAATCAGCATCACAATAACCTGAAAGCTTATACTCTGATGTTTTCTTATACATCAAGCCAAGTTTAGTGGTGCCTTTCAGATACCTTAGGATCCTCTTAACAACAGTTAAGTGGGTCTCCCTTGGATCTGATTGGAAACGAGCACATAAGTGAACACTAAATAATATATCTGGCCTAGATGCAGTTAAATATAGAAGAGATCCTATCATACCACGATAAAGCTTCTGACAAACTTTACCACTTGCATCTTCTTTCTCCAGAATGCATGTAGGATGCATTGGAGTCTTGGCCACTGTAGATTCCAGCATGTTGAACTTCTTCAGAAGTTCTTTAGTGTACTTGCTCTGATGGATATATGTTCCTTCTGGTGTTTGATCAACTTGTATTCCCAGAAAGTACTTAAGTTCTCCCATCATACTCATCTCAAATTCAGCCTGCATCATCTCAGAAAATTCTTTGCATAGAGATTGATTAGCATAACCAAATATAATATCATCAACATAGATTTGCACAATTAAGATATCATCTTTATAAGTTTTGCAAAAGAGAGTTGTATCTACTTTACCCCTTACAAACTCATTCTCCAGAAGGAATGAGCTGAGTCTCTCATACCATGCTCTGGGAGCTTGCTTCAGACCATAGAGAGATTTCTTCAATTTGAACACATGGTCTGGTTTCTTCTCATCTTCAAAACCTGGGGGTTGATGAACATAGACTTCCTCTGAAATATAACCATTCAGGAAAGCACTCTTCACATCCATCTGATGAAGAACTATGTTGTGATTCACTGAGAAGGAGATCAACAGTCTGATTGCTTCTAGTCTTGCTACTGGAGCAAATGTTTCTGTGTAGTCTATTCCTTCCTGCTGGCTGTAGCCTTGAGCAACTAGCCTTGCCTTGTTTCTGACTACATCTCCTTTCTCATTCAATTTGTTTCTGAACACCCATTTTGTACCAATTACATGGACATTCTCAGGCTTCTTCACTAAGCTCCAAACATCGTTCTTGGAGAATTGATTCAATTCTTCTTCCATGGCCAGAATCCAATCCTTGTCCTGAAGAGCTTCATCTATGGACTTGGGTTCAATTAAGGACACCAATCCTTTCAGACTGAGCAGAGTCTCTTCAGAGGGTCTGAAGGCTGATCTGGTTCTGGCTGGTTCATCTTTGTTGCCCAGAATCAATTCCTTAGGATGTGATGCAATGATTCTGCTTTTCTTCGGAGGTGGTGAATCAGAGGGACCGGCTTCTTCTTCTGGTTCATCTTCCTCTGGCTCAACTTCCTCTGGAGCTTTGCCTTTGTCAGAAACATTTATACTTAAATCTGCAAATTTCTCAACTAGCTTTGACTGGTCAGAGTCAAGCTTATCGTCAAATCTAACATGAATAGACTCTTCAATAGTCTTAGCATCAGTATTGTAAAATCTAAAACCTTTAGATCTATCAGAGTAACCAAGTAATAGACATTTAGAAGACTTAGCATCAAATTTATGCAATCTATCCTTAGTATTAAGAACATAACAAACACAACCAAAAGGATGAAAGTAAGAAATGTTGGGTTTTATGTTCTTCCACAATTCATAGGGAGTCTTATTCAGAATTGGTCTCACAGAGATTCTGTTCTGAATGTAACATGCTGTATTTACTGCCTCTGCCCAAAAGTGCTTAGCCATGCCAGTTTCTTGGAGCATGGTTCTAGCCATCTCCTGAAGAGTTCTGTTCTTCCTCTCAACAACACCATTCTGTTGAGGAGTTCTGGGACAAGAGAAATCATGTGCAATTCCATAGGAATCAAACAGACTCTCAAACTTGTCATTCTCAAACTCTCCACCATGGTCACTTCTGACACGCACAATCCTACAAGCCTTCTCATTTTGCACTTGGGCTATGAAGGTAGAGAACACAACATGAGACTCATCCTTGCGGGTTAGAAACTTTACCCATGTCCAGCGGCTATAGTCGTCAACGATGACCATCCCATATCTCTTGCCACCTATAGACTCAGTTTTCACTTGTCCAAACAGGTCGATATGCAGAAGTTCCAACGGCCTTGAGGTTGAGACAACATTCTTTGCCTTGAAAGGGACTTTAGTGAATTTGCCTTTCTGACATGCTTCACAAAGAGCGTCTGAAGCGAACTTCAGATTGGGTAAGCCCCTGACAAGGTTTAGCTTGCTCAGCTGAGAAATCTTTCTCATACTGCATGCCCTAACCGTCTATGCCATACCCACTGCTCTTCATTAACAGAAAGAAGGCACTTCACATTCTGAGCCTCCAACTCAGATAATCTGATCTTATAAATGTTGTTCTTCCTCTTGCTGTTAAAAAGAACAGAGTCATCGATCTGACTTACAGCCCTGCAAGACTATTGATTGAAAATAACATCATAACCCTTGTCAGCTAATTGACTTATAGACAATAAGTTATGAGTTAAGCTGTCTACCAATAACACATTATCAATGCATGGACTACTATCTACACAAATAGTACCAGTACCAACAATTTTACCCTTTTCATTTCCTCCAAAGCCAACTTCGCCTCCAGGCTTAAGTTTTAGCTCTTGGAACATACGCCTTTCTCCCGTCATGTGACGCGAGCATCCACTGTCCAGATACCATGACTGGTGTTTCAGTGGAGCTATCAAGGATATCTGCAACATAGATAATCTTGTCCTTAGGTACCCACTTTCTGGGTCCTCTCTTGTTAGTTACCCCAGAGGTTCTGATCACCTTGGGTTTCTCAACATAATAATGTAAAGGAATTTTTGCATGATATTTAGACATGGAGAAAGATCCCTTTTTAAGAGGAGGTTTAGCAACTTCAGCAGGTAAAGGATCAGGCAAAATGGTACCAGAGGGAACAAAGCATTCATACAAGGATTTAGCTTTAGGCATAGAAGGCTCATTTCTAATTGGTTTAGAATAGCCAATGCCATGCATTCCATTTCTGCTTACGCCATAGATCATTGAAGCCATTAAGCTTCTATCTACGCTCTTAGCCAGGAATCTTTGAAAAGACTTTTCATATTTAGATTCATTTCTACAATCAGAGGCATCACAAGCAACTATTTCTTCTAACTTAGCGATCTGGTTCTTAAGCACAGAGTTAGAATTGATCAAAGCATGATTATCATTTTTCAAATCAGAAATAATTTTCTCATGTTCAGAAGGAGTCTTAGAAACAGCAGATAAGTTCTTTTTCAACTTCTTATGCTTAGACAATAAAGAGTTATACTTATCCATGATATCAGACAAAGCATGTTTCAGTTCAGAGGTAGAGAAAGAAGCGAATACCTCATTTTCATCGTCTGAGTTAGGATCTCCTTCTGATTCTGAGTCAGAGTCAACAGCTTCCTTTGACTCTGCTCCTTTGTCTTTGACAATAGCCATGAGTCCTTGGACTTCACCATCAGAGTCAACATCCTCTGACTCTGATTCATCAAATGTCACCATCAGACTCTTCTTTGTCTTGAAATGCTTCTTTGGCTTCTTGTCCTTCTTCAACTTTGGACAATCACTTTTGTAGTGCCCTGATTCTTTGCACTCAAAGCATGTGACTTCCTTAATTGATGACTTCTTCTAGCCTGAGGATTCAGACTTTCCTTTTGCCTTTCCAGAGCCTTTGTACTTGCTCTGCCTGTGCTTCCAGATGCGGTTGAGTCTCTTGGAGATCAGAGTCAGCTCATCTTCATCAGAATCTTCTGATGCTTCTTCAGATTCTTCTGCTTCAACTTGGAGAGCCTTTGACTTCTCAGCCTTAGCCTTTTCAGATTTGGATTTCAAGGCTATAGACTTTTTCCTCAGATCTTGCATCTCAGAACGCTTCAGCTCATGACATTTCAGCATGCTAATGAGTTCTTCTAAACTCATATGCTCAACATCTCTTGTGAGCTCAATTGATGTCACTAAAGGCATCCAGCTTTCAGGAAGACACCTGATGACCCTTATGACATGATCTTTTGTTGTGTAGCTCTTGTTGAGAGGTCGTATTCCAGCTACAAGCAACTGAAATCTGGAGAACATTTCTTCAATGGTCTCATTTGGCTCCATGATGAAGGATTCATACTTTTGGATCAAAGACAATGCCTTTGATTCTTTAACTTTCTTGTTTCCTTCATGAGATATCTTCAGAGATTGAAAAATGCCTTTTGCAAACTCACGATCTGTAATCTTCTGGTACTCTTCATAAGAAATAGCACTTAGAAGAATTGCTCTTGCTTTGTGATGTTGTGAGTACAGCTTCTTTTGATCTGCAGTCATCTCTGACCTTGGAATCTTCTTGCCATCTGCATCGACTGGACGCTCATAGCCATCCACAATAATATCCCAGAGATCTGCATCAAAACCCAGAAAGAAACTTTCGAGTCTATCTTTCCAATACTCGAACCTTTGACTGTCGAACATAGGAGGCTTTGCGTTGTATCCATCTTTCTGTGTTTCACTGGTGGTAGCCATTGTTTTTCACACCGGCCCGGATCACTGAACACTGTTAGGTGTGGTAATCAAAACTTGCGCTCTGATACCAATTGAAGGTATGAAAAACGGTAGAAAGGGCAGGGGGTTTGAATAACGTTTTCAATATAAAACTTCCACCTTAAAGATTTTAACAAATCTTTTCGAGAACTAACTGCTAAAGATGAGAGATAGAAAAGCACACAAGGATTTTATCCTGGTTCACTTGATAAATCACTCAAGCTACTCCAGTCCACCCGTTAAGGTGATTTCTTCCTTCTTAGAATGAAGGCAATCCACTAATCAGGTATGTGTTACAACTGCACTTGAAACCTACAAGTGACTAACAATACACTGACTTAGCTCACACTAAGATTCACTCCCTTAGTCTTCTCTAGGATCCGATCAACCTTGATCTCCTAAAGGAAAACTATACAACTGTATATGAAGTTCTTGTTTACAAAGAAAGTGCTTCTAAAAAGCTTATAGTAAACACAATGAAATTCAGGATGAAAGAAAGCTTAGAAGGATTTGAATATTTCTTGCGCGTGTGAAAATTCTTCTAGCCGCTTCTTTCAATCTTCAGTCACTATTTATACTCCAAGGATTAGGGTTGAACGTTGCATGGAAATGCTACCGTTGGAGGGCAGTTCTGGAAATCCCAGCTTCTGCTGTGGCTGAGGATGTTAGGTAGGTCGTCAGGATAGTACACTTTGCTTTTGTACTTTGGATAGTGACTTGACCTTAACCTCGTAGACTTCTGATCAGAGGAGCGCTTCGTATAGGAACTTGTGAAGCTGATTGATCAGAGTCAGAGGGAAGCACAGATCCTCTGATCGTTGTATCTTCTGATTCTGAACTCAGAGGGAAGTATATGGTCTTCAGAGTTTCTTGCTTCTGGACATCAGAGTTTCCACTGTTCAGCTTCTGGATCATCAGAGTCTTCTACACCATCAGAACATCTGAACCTTCAGAGTTTCTTGGTTGTCAGAACTTCTGGATCTTCAGAACTTCTAGTGACGGAGTCCTTATCAGAGCTTGATTTACTTCAGATCTTCTGAAGCTTTTCCACTGTTCAGAGTGAACATGGAGAATGCGAAAGCGTTGCTTGGGTCACTCTTTAAGCATAGTGCTTCTGATTTGTGTGAGACTGAATCAAGGTCAGAGCCTGTAAATAGCACACTCAGAAAAACACGTTAGAGTACCATAATTGTTCATACTCAAAAGGTTAACTTGTAATCATCAAAACATAGAGTTGTACTACTAGATCAAAACTTGATCTTACAGTTTTGGCTCAAACATTTCGTGCACCACTCTCATAATATCTCAAAAATATTTTTCAGAATAAATTTTGATATTAAACCATAGGTTAAAATTATTTAAATGCATTTTATTTAAATAAAAACACATTTTTTATTTAAATAAAACCTTCAAAAACAAAACCAAGGAATATTCCCTCATATAATATTCTTAAAATCATGTCGAGAACCTCCCCATAAGGTGTGGCCCACGAAATCTTCCTCGTCTACTCGATTCGCCAACTCATCGCTGCTGTCGGGCCGATTTTGACCTAAAAGTCGTCGTCGCAGAACCCTAGCAATATTACAGTCAAAATACTCGTATTGTCACGCACATCAACTTCTAGAGGTTTCTAAGACTTAATATTGCTTCTAAAAATTAATCACCCTTTTTAAAAGGCATAATATCACATATAGCACAAGAAATTCACATAATATTATTTAATATTATTATTAAAATAATATGCCGTAAAACCGGGTCTTACACCAGGCTCCTTGCATTCAAAGCATGTAACTTCTTTTGATGATGACTTGCATTGACCAGATGAAGACTCTTGCTTTCCTTTAGCTCTGGATGAACCTTTGTATTTGTTATGCCTCTGCTTCCAAAGGTAATTGATTCTCTTTGAAAGAAGTGAGAGCTCATCTTCATCAGAGTCCTCAGACGATTCTTCTGACACTTGTTCAGCATGAAGCGCCTTGGTCTTCTCAAACTTCACCTTCAGAGCTATGGACTTTTGCTTCCTCTAAGCAACATGATCAACACGATTTATCTCATGACTTCTCAGGATACCAATGAGTTCTTCTAAGCTTATCTTTTTGATGTCTTTATACAGCTTCAAGGAAGTCATCAAAGGCATCCACTTCTCAGGAAGATCTCTGAGAATTCTCTTCACATGGTCAACATTGGTGTAGCCTTTGTCAAGTATTCTGATTCCATAAATGATCATCTGAAATCTGGAGAACATAGCATCAACTGTTTCATCAGGTTCCATCATGAAGGCTTCATACTTTTTGATCAGGGACAACGCCTTTGTCTCCTTGACCTCTTCATTTCCTTCATGAGACATCTTCAAGGAATCGAAGATCGCCTTGGCAAGATCACGGTCTGTGATCTTCTCATATTCTTCATATGGGATAGCACTCAACAAGATAGTTCTTGCTCTGTGATGATCTTTGTACGTTTTATTTTGAGCTTCAGTCATCTTGTCTCTTGGGATCTTCACTCCATCTTAATCAATAGGGCGAGTGTAGCCATCAATAATGTGATCCCAGAGATCAGCATCGAATCCAAGAAAGAAACTTTCGATTCTATCTTTCCAGTATTCAAACTTTTCTCCATCAAACATAGGTGGTTTAGCACTGTAGTGCTCTCTTTGAGCATCGCTGGTGGTGGTAGCCATTTGAGTTTTTCACACCGGTCCGGATCTCTGAACACTGTTAAGTGTGGGAATCAGAACTTACGCTCTGATACCAATTGAAGTTATGAAAAACACTAGAAAGGAGGGGGGTTTGAATAGGGTTTTTGGCTTTTTGAAATTTCCCTCTAAGATTAAGGATAATCTTTTCGGACTAAAGATCACAAGATGTAAGAGTCAAGGATAGGAGAAAAGCACACCATGATTTTATCCTGGTTCACTTGATAAATCCCTCAAGCTAATCCAGTCCACCCGTTAAGGTGATTTCTTCCTTCTTAGAATGAAGGCAATTCACTATTCAATGATTGTTACAACTACACTAGCAACCTGCTTAGTGACTAACAATACAATGAACTAGCACCACTAAGACAACCTTGCCTTAGTCTTCTCAAGAATTATGACCTCACTGGTCTCTCAAGGAATCTACAAACAAAGTTTGTGAAAGAGTTCGGTTTACAAAGAAATGCTTCTTAATAAGCAGAAGTAAACACAATAAGAACAATGAAGAAATATTGCTAAGATATTCGTTGAGAGTATTTCACTTGGATATGCAAAGTTTCTTTTCATTTCTTCAGTCTTCAGCCTTTAAATACTCCAAGGTTTAGAATGTGTATCCGTTGGATGAATCTGTCAGTTGGAGGGCAGTTCTGGAATTTTCAGAGCCTGCTATGGCTGATCGTCGTAGGTGAGGTAGTCAGAATAGTACATTAGCTTTTGTACGAATGACAGTGACAATGCGTTAGCCTAGTTGACTCTTGATCTTGGGCGTCGCTTCATGTTGGAACTTGTGAAGCTTGTGTGATCAGAGTAAGAGCGAAGCTTGGATCTTCAGATCATCAGAACTTCTGCTTTTGGACCGTTCATCAGAACATCTAGCCTTCTGAGCATGAAGTGCTTCTGGTCTTGAGAGCCAGCTTACTCTTGGACTTAAGAGTTTTCGAGTCTTTAGCTTCTGGACCGTTCCTCGGAACATCTGGTCTTCAGAACTTCAGAGCTTGGATCGTTCAGAGTTCACATAAGAGCTTATAATCTTCCAAGCGTCTAAAGCGTTTTCTAACGTTCAGAAGAACGTAGTTAAGTGTAGAAGCGTTGTGCTGGTTACTCTTGGTCTTCAAGTTCTGAATAATATATTGTTTTTGAATCAGAGCTAGAGCCTGTTTGTCACAACTTACAGAGACAAACGTTAGAGAACCATAATTGTTCATACATAATAATAAACTTGTTATCATCAAAACATAGAGTTGTACCACCTGACCAAATCTTGGTCTTACATTAATATTTCCAAGAATCCGATACAGCATAGTAGGACCAAGCACATTGACATAAGGGATTTGGTGGAGGATAAAATTGTCACTTTGGAGCATGTTACAATTGAGAAGCAATTGGATGACATTTTTACAAAGCCCCTTGATGCAAGTACTTTTGACAAATTAAGAGGAAATCTTGGGATTTGCCTCTTTGATGGAGCATAGCAATTAACGTTTCTAAAGGTGCTAACGGCTAGTTTTATCTTAATCATCATTAACTGCCATTGTGACATCAACAGAGAAAGGATTGCATCATTGCTAAACTGCTATATAACTACCTCTAACGGGCAAATAGTTTCATCTCAACCGCTTGTGATTCTTATTTCTACTATTTTCATCCACTCAAAAGCTTTATGTAGGCCTCTTTATCTTTTTGTCTTACTCTACATCATTCGTTACAAATCTAAAGAGGCCTACATAAAGCTTTTGAGCGGAAATATGCCTCTCCAATGACCAAAATCGTCTCTATAGCCTAAAACAAGTTTAAGCTCATCATATTCCTCCATCGAGGTGTTACGAGTCCGTAGAGCTCAACTTACACATACTACAAATGGAGAATTGTAACGAAAGAAGTAGAGTAGGACCAAATGATAAATAAGCTTAAACGAAACTTTTAAGTGGAGCAATTCCTCTCAAAAGATTAGAACCGTCTCTATAGCCCAAAATAAGTTTAAGCTCATGATATTAATCCATCGAATGTCATATGACTTCGTAGAGCTGAGCTTAAACTTACTATAAATGGAGAATTGGAACGAAAGAAGCAGAGTAGGACAACCTATAGCTTTTGAGTAGAGAAATTCCTCTCTAATGAGCAAAACCATCTTGTTATCCTAAAATAAGTTCAAGGTTATGATATTCCTCCATCGAATGTGATACGAGTTCGTAGAGCTTAATTAAAACTTAATAGAAATGGAGAATTGCAAGGAATGAAGTACAGGAGGATAAAAGGGTAAAAAGGCCAGAAAATAGCTTTTGAGTGGAGAAATTCTTCTCTAATGACAAAAGCCGCCTCGTTGTCCCAAAATAAGTTCAAGGTTATGATATTCCTCCATCGAATGTGATACGAGTTCGTAGAGCTCAACTAAAACTTAATAGAAATTGAGAATTGTAAGAAATGAAGTAGAGTAGGACAAAAGGACAAAGAGGTAGATAAAGCTTTTTAAAAATGGAGAATTGTAACAAATGATGTAGAGAAGGACAAAACGATAAAGAGGCCTACATAAAGCTTTTGAGTGGAGAAATGCCTCTCCAATGACCAAAACCGTCTCTATAGCCTAAAACAAGTTTAAGCTCATCATATTCCTCCATCGAATGTGTTACGAGTTCGTAGAGCTCAACTTACACATACTACAAATGGAGAATTGTAACGAAAGAAGTAGAGTAGGACCAAATGATAAATAGGCTTAAACGAAACTTTTGGGTGGAGCAGTTACTCTCTTAAGATCAGAACCGTCTCTGTAACCCAAAATAAGTTTAAGCTCATGATATTAATCCATCGAATGTCATACGACTTCGTAGAGCTGAGCTTAAACTTACTATAAATGGAGAATTGGAACGAAAGAAGCAGAGTAGGACAACCTATAGCTTTTGAGTGGAGAAATTCCTCTCTAATGAGCAAAACCATCTTGTTGTCCTAAAATAAGTTCAAGGTTATGGTATTCCTCCATCGAATGTGATACGAGTTCGTAGAGCTCAATTAAAACTTACTAGAAATGGAGAATTGCAAGGAATGAAGTACAGGAGGATAAAAGGGTAAAGAGGCCAGGAAATAGCTTTTGAGTGGAGAAATTCTTCTCTAATGACAAAAGCTGCCTCGTTGTCCCAAAATCAGTTTAAGCTCATGATATTCCTCCATCGAATGTGATACGAATTCGTAGAGCTCAATTAAAACTTAATAGAAATTGAGAATAGTAACGAATGAAGTAGAGTAGGACAAAAGGATAAAGAGGTAGATAAAGATTTTTAGAAATGGAGAATTGTAACGAATGATGTAGAGTATGACTGTAACACCCTGATTTCCAGGTGTCACTTTAGTAACTCAAAAATAAAATAAAGCGGAAAAGCAGGTATTATTTTTTTTTCATTTTGTTTAAATAAAAGACTTGTCGAAATAAAGACTCAACCCATTCGCGATTAACAGCGACTAATATACAATAAAAGCACAACCCTCGCTGCAACTAAAATCAAGTGACGGAAGGTAACATCAAGTAACTGAAAGTAGTGCTCGCAGGCAAATAAGTGCGACCCATAGTCAGAGTCATAAGTTTTATAAATAAAGTCCTCCAAGAAAGTACGTCAGCCCAGAACGGCCTCCAAAAGACCTCCTACGTCCGAAAAACTCCCTGTGATCCTCATGGAAGAGAACCACACAAAAAGCTAATAGTCGGGGACCTACCCTACCCCAAAATGTGAAATGACAATCAGAGCTATGACAACGAAACCCCATATACTACACCCCTAACATCGACCCTCATCCGATCCTGCAAGAAGTCCGGGTCCACGTCGAAGGCTCAGTGGTAGTCATTTCGCACCGGGTCCTCCCCGAACGACGAACCATCATGAATCAGCTGTTGAACGTCTGGCAGCAGGCCGACCGCCCAAAGACAAACATACACACAAAGCCACAACGCGAGGGTCAACTCACCAAATATAATAGATAATACAAGCAACATGTTAAGAATGGGGGTATATATATATGTTGTATATATACATATAAGTTCTGTATTGCCTACCCTAAGGTATATACATAGCATGTTATCGAATCTCTAATACAATTCAATCATCAAAACACATAACGATGCTTATCAACATCAACAAATATAGTTAGGTGCATGGCTGTAACACCCCGATTTCGGTGGCGTCACTTTAGTAACCAAAAGTAAACTTAATGCGGAAAAACGTAAATATTTTTTTTTTTCGATAATAATAACTAGGACAAGACTGAAATAAATAAAACCCAACAATAACAATAATCAGAACTAATATACAATATATAAACAGCCCCCGCTGTAGTAGTAACCTCGTCACGAGTAAACCTCCAGTGACGGAAGGAAAAGTGTAACGCCCGAAGGCAAAAGGTACAATCCACAAGAAAGGTCAAGTGTCCGCAACACCATCCCTCAAAACTGAGAATAAGCTGGCCCATCGGCCTGAAGCAAGACCTCCTAAGTCCAACCAACTCTCTGTGATTCCCGTAAAGAAACCACACAAAAAGCTATAGGTGGGAAACTACCCTGTCCCCAAAGAAAACAAATGATGTTCAGAGCTAGGACTCTACTCCTACACTAATCCCATCTCGAGGAGCTCACACTAACACCCAATCCTACATGCTAGCATGATCGTCGTCCGAATTCGAAATCCAGAACGACCTAGTCTACATACACCATCCGTCCTCCTCTCGCAACCGCGATACGCTCCAGTTTCTGCATCTCAACCCTAGTTCCTCCCGAAGGATGAACCATCATGAATCAGCCCGCCAAAGACATCTGACAAAGGGCGTTTGTTCGCCAAAGCACACACAGAAGACGCGAGGGTCAACTCCAAAGAATTATGTAAATAATAGCACCAATAAATATAAATAAGATAATAGCCACTTAGGCTTATAACTAGGGATAACATCCTAGGGTTGCATATTTCCACAAAGAATATAACGACTGTAAATCACAGTTAACATGCATCAAGTAGAACTAACAAATATCAAACACACTCATCAACTATGTCAGTATGCATGTTGCATGAAATGATATGCAGGTTAACCCAGTCAACCAATATGCAATCCGGAACGGATGGACATCAACGGATCAGCCCTTCACCAGCCACGGTGGTGCCATTTCGGCCCGCGTGCCTCTTACACCACACAAAGGTAGTCAGATCAGCCGTAACCCGTAGGTCTGCCATTTCGGTCTGCTACAAGAGACGTTTACAAACGCTCTTTCACGGAAATCCGGGTCTTATGACCATTTTGGAATCCGACGAGGTCCAGAGTACGTCCTGTGTTAATACCCCATTAATGTTGCATGAATGCAGGATGATTAGTCAACCAACGTCTCCGATCTCACTCGACACGTCGCCACGTGTTCTAGGTAAATTAAAGTTTCTAAAAGCTTATCCTAAGGTAAAGTCGATTCTGCGACAAAATACAATAATCATAAAATGAGTGCAACCACTCACGATGACTCTTCGGGTCATCAATGCTCTCACAAAGTCTCACGCTTCAGTGAAGTTTCATGCTCTCACAAGGTCTCACGCCTCAGTGGAGTTCCATGCTTTCCACAAGGTCTCACGCCTCAGTGGAGTATCCCGCATTCACAAGGTCTCACGCCTCAGTGAAGCTTCATGCTGTTCACGAGGTCTCACGCCTCAGTGGAGTATCACGCATTCACAAGGTCTCACGCCTCAGTGAAGCTTCTCGGCTCATCCCTTGGATGGCTAACAAACTGCTCAACGAGCGAAGGAGTACCAGCATACTCAGAACTTACCAAACTCCTCAACACTTGGATCCGACGGCACTCCTCGTTTTTCCAAAACTATGACTTGACTTCCAATGCCTTCCTTCGAGGTTGTTATCATTACTTAAAGATTTTGAGGTTATTTAAGGTCTTATGAATTTTCTTTATAAAATAGATTCCATTTCGTCTTATCGCAAGTCTTATACATTTGCAGGATCTCCCAATCCCAAGTCGCTTCCAGAGGATGTCTCGATCCACTAAACAAAATTAAGGCCCGAACCTCGTTCGTCCTATCAAACTTTCTCAAAACTCTCAAAATAAAATCGGCATGACCTGCCCGCTATTCTCACCATTCAGAAACTCAGATTCCAGTACAGAGCATATTTAAATTATCACAATCAACAACATGTCATATATCAATAAATCGCATCATAAACACTTAGCACTTAGCATATAAAGCATGCACCACACATCCTAGATTACCCACATAGCACATAGCATGTAAGACAATCTCAAAAACATTCAGTAGATGAACCATCTACATTGTCAGCCGAAGCCTCAGAAAACATTTTCCAATCACACACAATTCCAGTGCATAAACAGTAAACAATGTCGAAACATCGACCCTAAGCATTAACTAGAGATTCAGTGAGAAGCCCTCACCTGCACATTCTCCTGGATTATCTTCTAACTCTTCCTCACAAGCAAAGCGTTGCTCCTCAGGAAATTCCTCAAAAGTTCCTTTAAAGCAAAGTCACAGAAATACTATCAGAATCTATCGAGAACTAAGCTATCGATACTTACTAAGGTTACACGAAGTAATCTATACTCTAAGGTACGATAATCTAGCGCGAAAGACAAGTTTTCGGAAAAGGAAATTTTCCTCCTCCCCCTTAATAGGGCTCGGCCACTTTAGGTAATTATGGGGCTCGATTTTTCTTCGATCAAACTTGGTTCCTATGCTTTCATAAGCCGTAACTAAGGGTATTCTGAACTCGGAAAAATTATCGGATCAAAAACTGTCGCAGGGGTATTTTGGTCATGATTTTTAACTTAGAAATTTCAAAACTGAAATCCCAAAAACCAAATTTTGCAGGGACGTTACTAACGACGTTTATGACAACTAATCCTACTAGCACTAAGCTAAGGCGATAGTTTTCAGCCTAAAGGTTGAAGCTTTACACCAAAAACTCCAAAAATGGGTATTTTAGGTTCAAATTGATTCCGGCGGAATTCCGGCGACATAACGGAAAATCTAACCCGGCAGAAGTGATCTTGGGCACATATAGAAGAGGTTTAGAATCAGAAATGAAAGATTCAGGATAGTTTTGCAAAAACCCATAAACTATCAGCTCAGAAAAGTCTACAGAAAAGCTATGGAAAAAGCGATCGGAGGTAAAGATTAGCGACTATACCTCGAAACCTTGAAGCAGCAACTGATTAATCAACGATCAAGCAAGGATTGAACAAAATCTTCTTCTCCTTCTTCCTTGATAAACTCGCGGCCTTGAGAGGGAAAATGGAGGAGTTTTGTGTTTTTTTTCTCACTTGCTTGCTATATATAGAAAATGGTAATTCGCGGGAAAATGAAAGTTTCGCGAATCTGATTTTTCCGGCATCATTCTCCATGAATTCTAAGATAGGTTTTGGCAAAGGAATTCCTAAGCTAAGAAGATGTCTCCTTGTATTTTTGGCAACTAATGCAAAGTCGGTGCAAAGTCGGTGTAAAACTATTTTACCCGATAAGTTGCTTTTTGCATCGAATGTCGGAATGGAAAACTTCCTTCTGAAGAAAGATTGAAATCATCAAGAGAAAAGGGTGTACGCATGTAGAATATCCATTTGAAGCTCTGAATAGATAAAGTCTTCATTGTCGAGAAATTCTAGGGTTTTGAAATACCAGGGATTCGGTTTCGGCAAACTTCCGATGATTGGAATCGGACGTTCGTAGATCCTAGAGTTTCGCCTCGAAACGATTGTGATATATGGAAAAAGAGAAGTTCTAACATTTCTCTGAAGATTTTTGGAATTAACTTCCGTCGTGCCTAAAAGTGAAAATCAGCTATATACTAGGGTTTCTGACCTAGGTTTAAGCGTATAACGATCGTGCTATAACTTTTATCGATCATGATGTAATCCTTTGACTTTTCCTGAACTTTCTCCTTCATAAATTTTTTTCATTTGGTAAACTCTAGTTCAGGTTTCCCTTCACAATACATCAACCCTAATCGTAAATGGAAATCTCTTCCACTGATCCTAAGCTTAAAAACTTGGGTCTTACAATGGCGTGCCAATGCAATGTCATGCTCAAAAGATGATCCGGATAAACTGTCACCATCTCGATGGATGGGACGAGCCAAGCATCTCGCTCTGCTAAAGCATCTCGCTTTTATGAAGCATCTCGCTCCTGTGAAGCAGAACGCTCCCGTGAAGCATCTCGCTTCAATGAAGCATCTCGCTCCGATGAAGTCCGATCTGAGATCGTCCTTCGGAAAGCAGCACACTTTCCAAGAAATATATGCATGAATGCAGTATGGTTAGCCAAACAATGAAACGTCCTCACCAAGGTACGCGTGTCTAGCTAGAGTACATTGTCTCTACAATACCCTAAGGAAAACAAGGAAGTGCTAGTCGCACTTGGTAACTTTCCTAGTCACGTTGGCTCACCGTATCGATGGCCAACCAAACTGCTCAACGAGCAAAAGAATGCATCTCGCACTCAGTGACTTTTCAAGTTACTTTGGCTCACCAGCTCGATGGCCAAATGAGTTGTTCAACGAATAAGGGGAATGCTGCTCGCACTCAGTGACTTTTCAATTTACTCAAGCTCATCAGCTCGATGGCCGAAAGGCTGCTCAATGAGCAAAGATGGTGCACTCGCACTTGGGGACTTTCCAATCATCCCTGGCTCATCCTTTGGATGGCTAGATAAACCGTTAAAGGAGCAAAAGGTGTTATCGCACTCAAGGTTTTCCTCACACTTAGATTGTCGACCCTTCCCGTTTTCCAAACCATTTTCACATCCTAAGTCTTTTCCAAGAGGTTATCATCATTATTTAAAAGTGTTCTATCTTTGATTAGTGTATTATGAATTTCATTTACAAATCAAGTTCTGGTTTCGTTTGTTTCAAAACTCTATAAGTCGAAAGATCCCAATAAACCCAAATAATTGCCGAGAAGGTCTCGATCCTAAAATGGCAATGGCTTAGACCTCAGGTTAGAGCCTGCCTAACATTTCCCAAGCCTCGTCATTAGCAATGCATAACATCACGTTTTCTTACCTTGAGACTCATCAGCACTGGCAGTTCCCTTTGCTGTAGAGAGCACAATGTGTGGAACATGTGTCCCAGCAAACAACCGGTAATCAAACCTGAGAGGCAGGGGCTTCTTACCTTGAGACTCATCAGCCCTCACAATAGTAGGTTGTTGATGTGCAATGATCTCTGAGAGAAGACAAGGAAACAGAATAGGCAACTTCACAGCATATGATCCAACATGCTTGAGAGTCTGCTCAAAAAGCAGCTTTCCAAAATCAAACTCACCCGCAATTCCAATCAAATGAAGCATTCTGGCCAGAGATGGAGTCACACCAGACAAGTGATTGGTGGCCATCCAATTTGCAGTACCAATCTTGTAGAGAACAGCATATTTGGCAGTAAGCCTCCAAGATGGAAGCAATCCCTTCTTAGGCCACTTTCTGACCAACTTCCCAGTAAGGGTTGTGACAACCCTATTCAAATCAGGCTCCCCCTGAGCCACAGCCACAGGGCTTCTGCCCAAAAACGCATTGATCACTTCAGGAGAAAAGTTGATGCACTTCCCCCCCACAAACACCTTCCTGTACTCAGCACTGGAAGCATCATCACAATCAGCAAGGATGTTCACAATGAACTCCCTAACAAGCTTGTCAAAACATCTGCCAGATTCTTGACAGTCTTCATCAAACCAGCAGCAGAGATAACCTCCATGATTTCCTGGAGTTCCAAGGCATCTTCATGTAGTTCCCTTTCAATAGCAAGCCTCCTTTGAACCACATATTTCCATCTCTGAGCAGAGTCTAGAAAATGAAGGACACATTGTCCACAGGAGCATTAGGAACATTAACAGGAATCCTCTTACCTTTCATTCTTTTTCTGGCAGTGGTTGAGATGTCTAGGACATCTGGCTCGACATCGACCTCAGAGTCAGGATCAGACACATGTCTTCTTTTCTTTCCAGTAGAAGGTTCTGACTTCTTATATTTCTTTGTCTCCTTCCCAGATTTTGGAATATGAGGACTCTTGGAAGTCTTTGGAGTCTTAGCAGCAGATCCTTCGTTCTTCTGCTTCGTTATGTCTGCAACCTTCTTCTTGACACCACTAACAGGAACATGGGCCTTTTTGATGAGCAATTCTCCATCAGAGTCTTCATCAGCAGATGCAATCACCTTCTTTTCCTTACCCTTTTTGGTGGGATAAAGTAGGGGTTTTCTGAACAGGAACCTCCTCAGAGGAAGAAACTTCATGTGCAGACCATTCTCATCGTGCTCCTCTTGACTCGAAGCAGGAGACTTGACACTAGAACCAGAGGGAGAGGATTGATGTGTCAGTTCAACATCTGGTGCAACATTTGCAGTAGTAGCTACATTTGCAAGTTTCTCAAGAGCCTCATTATCTTCTTGATTCACAGCTTCAGGAAGATTGGGATTTTGATCATCCTCATCATCAGAAATATTTTGTATCCCCAAATTCTTACTGGGTCCTCTCTTAGGAGCCACATGCTTGATACGAAGGCTTCTTCTTCGTGGTTGGGCTGACCCAGTTGGAGCATGGGTAGCACTGGCAGATTTATGGGGAAGCCCAGAGGGATTTGAAGAAGATGTAATGGCACCCACAATCTTCACATTATGTTATGGGGTGATGATCTTTGAACTTCCCTTCTTCTTCTTGCCAGAATCATGAGTCATTCTGTAGAGAAAACTGAAAAATAACCGTTGAAGGTTAGAGAGAGAAAGCAGGCACACTTTTGGATAACACACTGAAAGAGATTGAGGAATCCCAATACGCGATCATGGGCAGTTATATAATGAACAATATAGTCGTTGCCCGTGACAAGTGTCATTAACTGCTACAAGTCAGTTAGGAGACAAAAATCCCTAACTTTCCTCTTAGTTTCTCAAATTTTGCCGCATCCAATGCTTTTGTAAAAATCTCTGCTAACTGCAAATCAGTTTCCACATGTTCAAGAGTGATAATCTTTTCTTCCACCAATTCTCTAATGAAATGATGACGAATATCAATGTGTTTTGTTCTACTATGCTGGATTGGATTTTTGGAAATGTTGATAGCACTCAGGTTGTCACAGAACAATGTCATGACATCTAGTTTGACATCATATTCCTTCAACATTTGTTTCATCCACATCAATTGGGTGCAACCACTGTAAGGCCCTGAACTCATTTTATATTATTCAAGTGAAAAATTGAATAAAAACGAAAGTTTTGACAAGGTTTGAGTTTTGAAAGATTATGGCTTTCACTTTGTGTGATTTTTTAGAGGGTCTTAACGACCTCATTTGGGAAAACTTCCTTCTTGAGAGTTGTAGCCCTTTAGGTTAAGCAAATTCGCCAAGTGGTTTCAGGTCATTCCGATCTTGGTAGCTCGAGATATCCTTGTTTTAGTGACTGTGGTTAGGGCTGTACAGTGCCAGCGGATTAATTGATATTTTTTTTAATTCCGAGTTCGCTCTTATTTTTAATGAAAAAGGGCTAGGTTTTCAATGGGTTCAGACCTGATTAGGTGATTAACTAATGGGTCAAGTGTTTAATAATTGGGTTTGGGCTTAAAAAGAAAGGAAAAGAACAAAACCCTAGCCCATAGTGTTGTTGGCCGCAAGTTGATTGGGGGAAGGGGGGGGGGAGGAAACCCTTATTTCCTTCTCATGCAGAAATAGTAGTGCATCCACACACACCACTCACGTAAGAAAAAAAAACAGAAGAGAGAAAGAGAGGAAGAAGAGGGAGCCGTCGCCGTTGCACCCTTGCTTGCCGCCGCCGACCACCGTGCGAGAGAGGGAGAGATCGAGTAGGGGAGGTTAACAGGGACCTGGGACAGCAGATTTTGCTCACCTTTCATCTCCAAAAACCTCTATTTTTCATCAACTTTGACAAAGGTAAGGGCTGGTCCTAGGATTGGGTAGGTTGTTAGGGAATTGTTGCCATGATTTGTTGTGAAAAGTTTTGTTGTTGAAGGGTTTTGCATGAGGGTTTGGTTATGGGATAGCTTGCTGGACTTTTATGATCATGATGCTTGCTGGATTTTTCCATGAGATACTATTGTTATTGTTTCACTATTTGCTATACTTGCCATAGATATTGATGCTATGTGAAGATCCCATGCAATACATGCTAAGTTTGGCATGAAAATTTATTTGTTCAACGTGAAGATTGAGATGTGTTAGGTTTTGAATTTTTCGGGGTGATTCCATACGAATACATGATGTTATGTTTCTGGAAAATGGCTTGGGGACCTTGCACTTGCATTTTTGAAATTGTAATTTAGGGCAGAAGTGACCCTGCCAGGTTTCTGTACTGGACAGCGAACTTCGTGGCCCAATATAACCCATTTTTGGTCTTCAGATGAAAACGTGGTAAACTTGAAAGTTGTAGATTTTCGAATTAGCTTTCCAGGCATATAAAGAACATAATTTTTGGTTTAGTAATGAGGTCTGGAGGTCGTTCTTAGTGACTGTTGCACTTGCTGTTTTTCCTGTACCGGACAGCAATCTTTAAGGCCTAATATCACCTAATTAAGGGTCTAAAATGGAAAAGTGATAAACTAGAACGATGTAGAGTTTCGAATTAGCTTTCCAGTCATGTATCATGTGAAATTTGGGGTTAAGTATTGCGGTCTGGAGACCGGTTTTAGTACATGTTGCCCCTGCTGTCCAGAAACACTAAATTTTGTGAAATCGTTGGAAATATTAGTAACATGTGACTAGGGACATTTGTGAGATTTTTATATGATGATATCTGTAAATTGATCTTCTGGAATTTGTAAATAGTTCGTGAATTTGTGAGGTCCTGATAAATCTTATGCTATGCATGAAGTTAAGTCGTGACTTGTCCATGAGGTCGCTCATCCAGCTGTAATTCCTCCTAGTGTGACTGTTAATTATTGTCGTTATGCTTATTATTTGTCATTGAAGTTGAGAAGACTCTAGGACTGACTTTAGAGCCTTAAATACAAAGAGAATGAGATTATAACTCGCTTGCAAGTAAATGTGATTAAATCGGTCATAGGTCTTGTGAAGACTATGGGCCATGAGAACGATGGTGCCGTTAGAGAAAAACGGTAGCTTGCACGCGAGGGAGATTTTGTGGATCAGTGGATCCTCGTGATTTGGTTGACTGCGGTCACCGTGGAAATTGTGATTTGCGGATCATTGCGTATCCATGTGATTGTACATCTGCGGATGTATGTGATTGACCAATGTGTATTGGTGGGTTGTGTGATGTGAGGATGCGCTAGTCTAACTGATTAACTATCACAAAACTTAAATTTCATAAGCGAATGATTATTGTGCTTTATGATATGGATTATGATTTTGTTGTTTGCGACCTGACCCTTGCACTACTTGTTTATGTGTTTATTTGGGGGGGGGGGTGTAGATGGTCGTGAAGATAACGACGACGACTCATTCTTGGGAGCTGATACTGAAGGTGTGAAAAACGACTAGAAGGGGGGGTTGAATAGCGTTTTCAATATAAAAACTTTCCCCTTCAGATTTAAAGTAAATCTTTTCGGTTTCTCTAAGATAGATGGTAAAGATAGAGAGAAGAGAGAGGCACACAAGTATTTTATCCTGGTTCACTTGATAAATCCCTCAAGCTAATCCAGTCCACCCGTTAAGGTGATTTCTTCCTTCTTAGAATGTAGGCAATCCACTAATTAGATAATTGTTACAACTGCACTTGAAACATACAAGTGACTAACAATACACTGACTTAGCTCACACTAAGATTCACTCTCTTAGTCTTCTCTAGGATCCGATCAACCTTGATCTCCTAAAGGAATCACCACTAAGATTCACTCTCTTAGTCTTCTTAAGGATACTGACCTACCCGGTCCCTTAAGGAAAATCAAACAACTGTTTGAGGTTGGTGTTTACAAAGGTTTGCTTCTAAATAAGCTGAGTGTAAACTAAATAAGAACCGATGAAGAAAGTAGAGGCTTGAATCTTTTCTTGTATTGCAGCTCTTGGTTTCTCTCTCTTAGCTTTCTTCTTTTCTTCAGCCTTTTATAGTCCAGGGTGCAAAGGATATTTCTGTTGAGAGAATATGACCGTTGGAGGGCATTTCTGGAACTTCCAGAACCTGCTGTGGCTGAACCTTGGTAGGTATGCTTGTCAGAATAGTACACTGCTCTTGTACTTCTTGATAGAGACATTTGCCTTTAACCAATGACTTCTGATCAGAGTTATGCTTCGTGTTGGAACTTGTGAAGCTTGGTGATCAGAGTCAGAGGGATGCTTGGATCCTCTGACCTTCGTAACTTCTGCTTCTGGACCTTCAGAGCTTCTGGACCTTCAGAGCCTCTGGTCCCTCAGAGCTTCTGGTCTTCAGATCTTCTGATCCTCAGATCTTCTGATCCTCTGATCTTCTGATCCTCTGATCCTCAGATCCTCTGATCTTCAGATCCTCTGATCCTTCTGATCCTCAGATCCTCTGATCTTCTGATCTTCAGAACTTCTGACGAATATATCTTCTGGTGTCAGAATTAGAACCTGTTTGTCAAAACACTCAAGACAAATATTAGAGTATCATAGTTGTTCATCCACAAATAAATACTTGTTATCATCAAAACATAGAGTTGTACCACATGACCAAATCTTGATCTTACAATCTCCCCCTTTTTGATGATGACAAAACCATGTATTTTGATGAACAACTCTAAACAAATAAACTGAATACACTCAGAGTATAAGGTATCAGAGTTAAAACTTATCCTGATGTGTATAGTTTATCTTGCTCCTTCTGAATCCAAGACTCGTGCTTGATTCTGAGCTAAGCTCCCCCCCCCCCCCTGAATCTAATACTTAATATCAATGTTAGTAATATCTAGATTCTGAGCTAAATAATATAGGAGTTGTCAAGATACTATAAGTTCTCCCCCTTTTTGTCGTAAGCAAAAAGAATGAAGGTGGGAAAGAAAAAAAAAATAGTAAGAGCATAAGACGAAATACTCCCCCTTAGAAGGAATACCAAGGGATACTTGGCTGCTGATTAGTGTATCTTCTGATGAGAGCAGAAGTGTGGTTCTGGTGACATCTCCGTTCTGGACAAAATTTCATCTTCAGATACTTCAGAATGAGAAGCTAGGAACCTAATCTTCTTCTGATGACGCAAGTCAGAAGTTGTAGTAGCATCTTCTGATGTTGTTGCTTCTGGTTTGTCAAGTTCTGAGTCTTTGTTTCTTTCTGAAACGGTCATGCTCATCTCTGCAAGCTTTTTCAGCTAGCTTTGACTTGACCAAGTCTTACTCTACTGATGCCTCCAAGATTAACTTCACCTTCAGATTCAAGTTTTGGATCTTGGGACATATGCCTTTCTCCCGTCATGTGTTGCCTGCATCCACTGTCCAGGTTCCATGGTTGGAGTTTCGATGGACCTATTGAAGATATCTGCAACATATATAATCTTATCCCTAGGTACCCACTTTCTGGGTCCTTTCTTGTTAGTTAACCCAGAAGTTCTGACAACTTTGGGTTTCTCAACATGATAATGTAAAGGAATTTTTGCATGATATTTAGACATAGAGAAAGATCCCTTTTTAAGAGGAGGTTTAGCAACTTCAGCAGGTAAAGGATCAGGCAATATGGTACCAGAGGGAACAAAGCATTCATACAAAGATTTAGCTTTAGGCACAGAAGGCTCATTTCTAATTGGTTTAGAATAGCCAATGTCATATATTCCATTTCTGCTTACGCCATAGATCATTGAAGCCATTAAGCTTCTGTCTACGCTTTTAGCCAGGAATCTTTGAAAAGACTTTTCATACTTAGATTCATTTCTACAATCAGAGGCATCACAAGCAACTATTTCTTCTAACTTAGCAATCTGGTTCTTAAGCACAGAGTTAGAATTAACTAAAGCATGGTTATCATTTTTCAAATCAGATATGATTTTCTCATCTTCAGAAGGGGTTTTAGAAACAGCAGATAAGTTCTTTTTCAGCTTTTTATGCTTAGACAATAAAGAGTTATACTTATCCATGATATCAGACAAAGCATGTTTCAGTTCAAAGGTTGAGAAAGAAGCGAATACCTCATTTTCATCGTATGAGTTAGGATCTCCTTCTGATGCTGAGTCAGAGTCAACAGCATCCTTTGACTCTGCTCCTTTGTCTTTGACAATAGCCATGAGTCCTTGAACTTCACCATCAGAGTCAACATCCTCTGACTCTGATTCATCAAAAGTCACCATCAGACTTTTCTTTGGTTTGAAATGCTTCTTTGACTTTTTGTCCTTTGATGAGCCTTTGTATTTGCTCTGCCTGTGCTTCCAGATGCAGTTGAATTTTCTGGATATCAGAGTCAGCTCATCTTCATCAGAATCTTCTGATGCTTCTTCAGATTCTTCTGCTCCAGCTTGGAGAGCTTTTGACTTCTCAGATTTAGCCTTCTCAGAGCGCTTCAGCTCATGGCATTTCAGTATGCTGATGAGTTCTTCTAAACTCATATGCTCAACATCTCTTGTGAGCTCTATTGAAGTCACCAAGGGCATCCAGCTTTCAGGAAGACATCTGATGACCCTTATGACATGATCTTTAGTTGTGTAGCTCTTGTTGAGAGGTCGTATTCCAGCTACGAGCAACTGAAATCTGGAAAACATATCCTCAATGGATTCGTTAGGTTCCATGATGAAGGATTCATATTTCTGGATCAAGGACATCGCCTTTGATTCTTTCACCTTCTTGTTTCCTTCATGTGTCATCTTTAAGGAATCAAGGATACACTTAGCGGAATCACGATCAGTAATTTTCTCATATTCTTCATATGAAATGGCACTTTGCAGAATAGCTCTTGATCGGTGATGATCTCTGAACTCCTTCTTTTGATCTTCACTCATCTTCTCCCTTGGGATCTTTACACCATGATCATCGACAGGAGGGGTGTAGCCATCAACAACAAAATCCCAGAGATCAGGATCAAAGCCAAGAAAGAAGCTTTTGATTCTATCTTTCCAAAAATCAAATCTCTGACCATCAAAGATAGGTGGTCTTGCACTGTATTGATATTTGCTTGTAGTAGTGGTGGAATCCATGAGTTTTTCACACTGGCCCGGATCTACTGAACACTGTTAAGTGTGGTAATCAGAACTTGCGCTCTGATACCAATTGAAGGTGTGAAAAACGACTAGAAGGGGGGGTTGAATAGCGTTTTCAATATAAAAACTTTCCCCTTAAGATTTAAAGTAAATCTTTTCGGTTTCTCTAAGATAGATGGTAAAGATAGAGAGAAGAGAGAGGCACACAAGTATTTTATCCTGGTTCACTTGATAAATCCCTCAAGCTAATCCAGTCCACCCGTTAAGGTGATTTCTTCCTTCTTAGAATGAAGGCAATCCACTAATTAGATAATTGTTACAACTGCACTTGAAACATACAAGTGACTAACAATACACTGACTTAGCTCACACTAAGATTCACTCTCTTAGTCTTCTCTAGGATCCGATCAACCTTGATCTCCTAAAGGAATCACCACTAAGATTCACTCTCTTAGTCTTCTTAAGGATACTGACCTACCCGGTCCCTTAAGGAAAATCAAACAACTGTTTGAGGTTGGTGTTTACAAAGGTTTGCTTCTAAATAAGCTGAGTGTAAACTAAATAAGAACCGATGAAGAAAGTAGAGGCTTGAATCTTTTCTTGTATTGCAGCTCTTGGTTTCTCTCTCTTAGCTTTCTTCTTTTCTTCAGCCTTTTATAGTCCAGGGTGCAAAGGATATTTCTGTTGAGAGAATATGACCGTTGGAGGGCATTTCGGGAACTTCCAGAACCTGCTGTGGCTGAACCTTGGTAGGTAGGCTTGTCAGAATAGTACACTGCTCTTGTACTTCTTGATAGAGACATTTGCCTTTAACCAATGACTTCTGATCAGAGTTATGCTTCATGTTGGAACTTGTGAAGCTTGGTGATCAGAGTCAGAGGGATGCTTGGATCCTCTGACCTTCGTAACTTCTGCTTCTGGACCTTCAGAGCTTCTGGCCCTTCAGAGCCTCTGGTCCCTCAGAGCTTCTGGTCTTCAGATCTTCTGATCCTCAGATCTTCTGATCCTCTAATCTTCTGATCCTCTGATCCTCAGATCCTCTGATCTTCAGATCCTCTGATCCTTCTGATCCTCTGATCCTCAGATCCTCTGATCTTCAGATCTTCAGAACTTCTGACGAATATATCTTCTGGTGTCAGAATCAGAACCTGTTTGTCAAAACACTCAAGACAAACATTAGAGTATCATAGTTGTTCATCCACAAATAAATACTTGTTATCATCAAAACATAGAGTTGTACCACATGACCAAATCTTGATCTTACAGATACTACGTGACGAGCCACTACTGGATGACGACTACACTTCTGATGAAGAGGAAGAAGATAAAGAGGAAGAGGCCAAGGATATGGTTGGGTTGAGAGTACCGAGTTCGGGAAGCATTGAACAATTATTTGCTTTCTTTTGGATAAATAGAGTTGATGTAATTTACTTTGGTTTTAGATGTATATTTCATGCTTATTTTATTTAATTCAAAAGTTTTGGGATGATGTTTACTTCCGTGAGATTTGTAAAGGTTAATCTTTCAAGAGTTTCGCAATTAATGAACCTTTGTCATGAATCAAAGATTAATAATTGAATCGACGAAAATTCTTTACGAAAATTGGATTAATTGGTTACTGTGTGACACTCGAGAAATCGGGGCGTTACATTGTGGTATCAGAGCTCCGGTTGAGAAACCATAGCACTAAGGGTTTTGGGCTTACGAGTTTTCGAACTCGTTGGTGTTTTGTTTTTTTTTGAGAAAGGTGTTTTCAAAGTTTCCGCGGTGAGAATGGGTAGACTTGTTTGCTAAGATGTTTGCTTGGTTGTGAGAATGTCTGTGATTAGTATCATTGCCGTGATACTTGAGATGAAGTGTTTGACTCTATGTCAAGATATTTTGAGGAAGTTGATCTTGGATGAGGGTCATAAGAGTAGATTGAGTATTCATCCGGAAATGACGAAGATGTATCAAGACTTAAAACTTCATTTCTGGTGGCTTGGGATGAAGAAACGGGTAGTCGAGTATGTATCAACGTGTTTGACGTGTCAAAAGACGAAGGTAGAAGTTAAGTATGAATCTTAGTGGAATGACATATGAATTCTAGAGATGAGATGTCAAGGGTACATAATTTTTGAGGTTGAACTATTAGAAATTGAATCGATTGGATATGACCTCAATTTATGTGACTACTGGATGATAGGGACTCATTGACCTTTCTAGTGTTTTTTTCTAAATTTCCATCTTCGACATATTAAGCCTAATCGACTTAATATTGAGGGCGGTGATATTTAGAATTATAGCTGGTGATGGACCATGATAGAAAGGTTGATAGGAATTGATAGATGTTGGTCAGATCTGAGAGATGAGTTTTGTTAGGTATTTGATCCCTTTGTGAAGAAGTCGTAGTGCTAAGAAATGAATATTCATCTAAAAAGTGTTGAAGAGTTAGAGGACATTATTGGTGCGAACTCGGTGAAGGTTTAGATTTTAAGTCCATGAATTCTTGTCCTAATTGTGTAGGACTTAAAGTTTGTTAGAATTGGATTGAGAGATTAAGAAGTTGATTGGTGTGATAGTGATCAAGTTAGAGGAAGAAAGTTTTAGCATAAGTTGAATACATGAGAGTGTTGATATGGATTTCAGAGAAATGTGCTAGGATTACTAAGTGAGATTTACTAAGATGGATTAAAACCTTAGGGGTTAAGATTGTCCTTGAGAGTTGAGAGACAGATATGAATAAGATATTTAATGGTTTTAGTTGTCACAATAGCAGTTGAACCTTTGAAGATTAAAATCTAGGGAGCGAAAGTTGGGCTAAGTCCCTTGAGGCACAGTTTATGGTTTGATCTTCAAGGGAATGAATTATGAGTTATGTAGAGATTTCAGACTTAAAAATAAGCTATAATTTGACTTGTGGATAAGTGAAAGATTGATTTAAGGTCTGAATGAGGATAATTCCGAAACAAGAGATGACGTAAGGATTGTTAGGTATTGAGATGATGATTAGCTTATAAACGGTTGATCAATTGGACTTGAATTTGGCGCCTAGTGCCCTAGTACGAGAGTGATATCTAGGTCTATCTGAAGATGATTGCTAGATATCTAGGGGTTGTCGCTTACCAAAGATTGAGGTTGGAATGGACGCTCCAAGTGGGACACCCCTGACCACATCGAGACTTTGTGTCAGACTTGGTAAAATAATATTTGGTATTATTTCATTTTGTGAATGGTTTGTGATTTATGTGTGTGATGTGATTTGGTGTGCTGAAGGCTCATTGTTGAGTCATAGAGGCGGGGGAGAACACTGACCGAGTCAATGTCTTCCTTACGTTTTTGTGGTGTTTTGTGTGATTGTGTTACACTCCTGATTTTTCCTCACTTAGCAAAGATGGTGGATGGAACCATGAGCTAAGAAAGGATGGCGGATGGAGCCAGTGAACAGAGTGCGTCGATCGAGATGGTGGATGGAAACATCAAGGTCGATGAGATGGCGGATGAAGCCAGTGAACGGAGTGCGTCGATCGAGATGGTGGATGGAACCATCAAGGTCGATGAGATGGTGGATGGAACCATCGGTGAAGCAGGAATGGTGGATGGAACCATCAAGGTCGATGAGATGGTGGATGGAACCATCGGTGAAGCAGGAATGGTGGATGGAACCATTGGTCAGACCGAGATGGTGGATGGAACCATCAGGAAAAACGAGATTGGTGGATGGAACCGACGATCGTATATGGTGGATGGAACCATAGATCGGACAAACCAGATGGTGGATGGAACCGTCGAATGGACTAGGTGATGGATGGAACTACCGAACGAGTGAATTGGTGGATAGAACCTTTGAGCTCGGTGTCCGGAAAGTTTGTTTTCCCGTGTCTGAGCTGTTGATGTTGCATCTGGATCACCCGGACGGGACGCCGACCAGCGTGTACCGGCATGAGCATAACACCTATTTGACTTAGACTTTTGTGGTTTTAGTGTGACTCCAGTGAGGCAGTCTGGGTCGTGTTCTTACCGAAGAATTTCGTAAGGTTCTACGGCGAGTGTCTATGTCATAGACAGTGTAATGTGAGTAACTCGAACATCCTTACCAATTATTTTTCTAATTGCCATCTTTTGGATATCGAGCCTGATCAACTTGATATTGGAAAATGGTGATCGGAATGATAGTTGGTGTTGGACTATGAAAGGAACGTTAAGGAGAGACGGATTCCCTTTGTGAAAATGATGCGGGACCAGACCACTAGAGATATCACGTGAAGACCAGAAAGCTGAGACTAAGGACAATAACCTATGCGTCGAGACGACTGAGAAATTTGTGGAGAGTATCAGAGTGTGCAACGGAAGCGTGGTGTGTCTTCCTATAGTAGTTTCGAGGACAAAACTATTTTAAGGAGGGTGGTATTGTAAGGCCCTAAACTCATTTTATATTATTCAAGTGAAAAATTGAATAAAAATGAAAGTTTTGACAATGTTTGAGTTTTGACAGATTCTGGCTGTCACTTTGTGTGATTTTTTAGAGGGTCTTAACGACCTCATTTGGGAAAACTTCCTTCTTGCGATTTGTAGCCCTTTAGGTTAAGAAAATTCTCCAAGTGGTTTCAGGTCATTCCGATCTTGGTAGCTCGAGATATCATTGTTTTAGTGACTGTGGTTAGGGCTGTACAGTGCCAGCGGATTAATTGATATTTTTTTTAATTCCGAGTTTGCTCTTATTTTTAATGAAAAAGGACTAGGTTTTCAATGGGTTCAAACCTGATTAGGTGATTAACTAATGGGTCAAGTGTTTAATTGGGTTTGGGCTTAAAAAGAAAGGAAAAGAACAAAACCCTAGCCCATAGTGTTGTTGGCCGCAAGTTGATTGGGGGGGGGGGGGAGGAAACCCTTATTTCCTTCTCATGCAGAAATAGTAGTGCACCCACACACACCACTCACGTAAGAAAAAAAAAACAGAAGAGAGAAAGAGAGGAAGAAGAGGGAGCCGTCGCCATGATTTGTTGTGAAAAGTTTTGTTGTTGAAGGGTTTTGCATGAGGGTTTGGTTATGGGATAGCTTGCTGGACTTTTATGATCATGATGCTTGCTGTATTTTTCCATGAGATACTATGTGTTATTGTTTCACTATTTGCTATACTTGCCATAGATCTTGATGCTATGTGAAGATCCCATGCAATACTTGCTAAGTTTGGCATGAAAATTTATTTGTTCAACGTGAAGATTGAGATGTGTTAGGTTCTGAATTTTTTGGGGTGATTCCATACGAATACATGATGTTTTGTTTCTGGAAAATGGCTTGGGGACCTTGCACTTGCATTTTTGAAATTGTAATTTAGGGCAGAAGTGACCCTGCCAGGTTTCTGTACTGGACAGCGAACTTCGTGGCCCAATATCACCTATTTTTGGTCTTCAGATGAAAACGTGGTAAACTAGAAAGTTGTATATTTTCGAATTAGCTTTCTAGGCATATAAAGAACATAATTTGTGGTTTAGTAATGAGGTCTGGAGGTCGTTCTTAGTGACTGTTGCACCTGCTGTTTTTCCTGTACCGGACAGCAAGCTTTAAGGGCTAATATCACCTAATTCTGGGTCTATAATGGAAAAGTGATAAACTAGAAAGATGTAGAGTTTCGAATTAGTTTTCCAGTCATGTATAATGTGAAATTTGGGGTTAAATATTGCGGTCTGGAGACCAGTTTTAGTACACGTTGCACCTGCTGTCCAGAAACACTAAATTTTGTGAAATCGTTGGAAATGTTAGTAGCATGTGACTAGGGACATTTGTGAGACTTTTATATGATGATATCTGTAAATTGAGCTTCTGGAATTTGTAAATAGTTCGTGAATTTGTGAGGTCCTGATAAATCTTATGCTATGCATGAAGTTAAGTCGTGACTTGTCCAGGAGGTCGCTCATCCAGCTGTAATTCCTCCTAGTGTGACTGTTATTTATTGTCATTATGTTTATTATTTGTCATTGAAGTTAAGAAGACTCTAGGACTGACTTTAGAGCCTTAAATACAAAGAGAATGAGATTATAACTCGCTTGCAAGTAAATGTAATTAAATCGGTCATAGGTCTAGTGAAGACTATGGGCCATGAGAACGATGGTGCCGTTAGAGAAAAACGGTAGCTTCCAGACAAATCTGGTTTCTGCAACACATGTCTCAAAGGAAGGTCAGTTCTTATTTTTACCTGAAAGCTTTGAAAGTAGGGTCTTAGGCTTCGGGCGGTAACGAGGACGGCGAGCGCCGCCTTCTCTATCTTCTGATACCTAATTTACGCCCCCTGGAGTGTATGGCTTACGAAGTAAATTATTTTTTGTTCTCCGTTCACCCTTGAAGAATTACATAACTGATTGCATGATCGCTGACAAAAAAATATAAGTGCAAAGGGAGGCCTTGGGTAGGTTTAGTCAGCACAGGTGGCGCGGACAACATTTCTTTTAGGCGCTTAAAGGCTTCTTCGCATTCTGAATTCCACTCAAACGTTGCATTCTTCTTTAGGCACTTGAAGAATGGGGCTTACTTGTCGCCCGAATGAGGGAGAAACCTGGACAGGGCTGCGATTCGTCCTGTCAGGCGCTGCACTTCTTTTACACTGCTGGGGCTTTTCATTTCTTGGATTGCTTTACACTTATCTAGATTGATCGCAATCCCTCTGGACGTAATCATGAAGCCTAAAAACTTCCCGCCCTGTATACCAAAAGAACACTTCTCCGGATTAAGCCTCATATTATGCATTCGGAGCCTCCCAAAAGCTTCCATCAAATCCTCATGATGGCTTGATCCTAAAACTGATTTCACGATCATATCATCGACATATACCTCCATGTTCCTCCCCACTTGGCCTTCAAATACCCAGTCCATGAACCGCATTCTTAGGCCCAAAGGGCATAGTTTTATAACAGTAGTTTACCCTAGCGGTCATGAAGGCTGTTTTGTCTTCATCTGACGGGTGCATCTTGATTTGGTGATATCCTAAATAGGCATCCATCAGACTTAGCGGCTCATTTCCCGAAGCTCCATCCACTAGCTTGTCTATGCTCGGTAATGGGTAAGAATCTTTCGGACACGCCTTATTCAGGTCTGTGTAGTCGACACACATCCGCCATTTTTCGTTCGCCTTCTTTACCATTACCACATTCGCCAGCCAAGTAGGATACTTAATTTCTCGGATGAAATCTGCCGCCAGTAATTTGTTCACCTCTTGTTGGATTGCCTTCTCCTTTTCATCGCCCATTCGTCGGCGTGTCTGAGTCACTGGTTTAATTCCAGGATTTAGTGCCAGCATGTGGCAAATGAAGTTCGGGTCTATTCCTGGCATGTCCTTGTGACTCCAAGCAAAGAGATCCAAGTTCTCGCCCAATAGCTTTGATCATCTTTGTTCCTGAGCCTCAGTCAGCCGGGTCCCTATCTTGAGTGTCTCTCGCCAAATTTCAGCTCCTTGGTCTCCTCGATCGGTGTAGGCCTGTTGACTCGCCCCCCGCCCCTTGGGTCTAGGTTCTCTTCCGGCGCATCGACCTCGTTACATCGGTGTCCCACCGAGGCATTCCTTTTCCCGTACCGATCTACCGCGTTGCAGTAGCACTCCCTCGCCGTTTTTTGGTCCACAACCACTCTCCCAATTTGTCCATTCGGCAAAGGATATGGTTGCCAAGTGTGCCGTTGAAATCACAGCGCACAGCCGGTTCAAGGTGTTCCTGCCAATTATCATGTTTTACGATCCCTTCGCTCCTAGGATCAAGTATTTCACTCTTACCGTCCTAGCGTTCTCTCGCTCGCCGAATGTGGTGTCAAGGTCAAGGACGCCTCTCACCCACACTTGCTCGCCCGCAAACCCCACCAGAGTCCCTGCATAAGGAGTGAGATCTGCCTCATTCAAACCGAGCCGATCAAATACTCTGCCGTAAATGATGTCCGTCGAACTCCCTTGATCCAAAAGCACTCGTTGTACATTTAGTTGGTTGACGCGAAGGAGGATTACGATCGGATCGTCCAGATATGGCTTTATTCCAAAGAAGTCACTGGACGAGAAGGTAATGTCTGAATGTGAAAAACCAAAAGGAACTTCTGTTACCGTGTTCACCGCCCTAGCATACCGCTTTCTAGCTGCACTGGTGATTCCTCCTCCTCCAAACCCTCCAGCGATTGTGTGCACTCCTTTGGGTGTTGGAGCTCCACCGCCCTGCACTCTAGTAGGCCTTCCTGCCGTTATCAGTTTCCTGACCTCACGCTGTAACGTGCGACACTCCTCTGTGACGTGGCCCATGGCCTGGTGATAAACGCACCACTTACCCCTCGACTCACCACTTATTCGTGTTGTTAACGGCTCTCGGAAGATTTCTGATGTAGATAGCTTGTCCAAGCATGTCAGCTTTCCTTTTAGAGATTTCTGATGTATTCGCTTCCCGAGCCTCCGCGTCCTGCTGCTCCAGACCACGACTTACGCCGCGAATCAGCCACCTCCAATCTCCGAGAGTGTCCAACGACCAAGGTGATGGCGGTTTTCCTTCTGAGGATTTCAGCAAGGAGACTGAAAATTCCGCCTCCTCCTCACGTCGCCCTCTATATGCTTGACGCGGATTGCGCGTGTGTCTCATCCTTCGTTCGCCTTGTAGACGTTGCGCTTCCATCAAGTGTCACCAGCAAATCAAGAATTTGACTCAGAAATCGAAAACCGAAGAGAATCGCACGAAAAAATGAACTTCACTCGGCTAAACTATGCTCTACGTAGTCCGGGAATCGAAATCTACCGTTCCCCACAGACGGCGCCAAATGTTCCATCATGAACATTGAGATGAGGTGTAGTACCTAAGATGCAAGGAACGTGATGCAAGATTTCTAGAGAGAAGTGAGAGTGTAACCGCTTAGAGAGAGAAAGTAACTGAATTTCAAGCTTGTTATTGCATAAACGAGCCAAGAGTCCTTTACGAGTGGTATCCCTCTCCTATTTATAGCTGGGGAAGTTGGGCCTAGCGCCTCTAAATCATCCTAATGGGCCAGTTGGGCCTTCGGGACAAGGGCCCAAATCCTTAATGTAATTCCCGCCTTGAGCCAGCGCCCCTGGGCGAGGGACCCGGGGGTCTCGCCCAGTCCAGAGTTTATTTCGTTTAACTTAGACATCCTAGCCTCAAGAAAATTATCAATGCTAATGGCGGATGTGTGTGCTATCCTGCGTGAACCGGGGCTGGTTGGGAATGTGTTTAGGGAAGGGTTAGCATGTGAGGTTGGTCGGGGGCTGGGGTACTGTTTTGGTTAGATCACTAGACAGGTCCAGCACCACTTAGAATTGTATTTCCACAGTTATTTGCTTTGGCAGCACATAAGCGAGCAACTATTATGAATTGTGGAACGGTAGAGGGGCATTTCTGGGTGTGGAATGTTGCTTTTGTTCTTGAGTTTCTAGGATGGGAAAGATAGCAATATAATGAGTTCCAAATGTATCTATATAATTTAGTTCCAAAACAGGGCAACAATGTGACTAATGATTTTCTAATTTGGAAGCACGATAACATGGGAATGTATAGCGTAAAGTCACTTTGTGGAGTGGTGGAGGCTCGCTGGTTTACTAAGGAAGGATGGACTGTACCTAAAGTCTTGAGGCCAATTTTACCAGCAAAGATTGCTCTGTTTGTTTGGCAGGTTCAGAAAAATAGGATTGCAACGAAAGATAATTTGATACATCGTGGCGTGGAATTGGAAGAAGGACCGGTTTGTTCATTGTGTTTGACTCAGGGCATCTTTTTCTGCATTGCCCAAAGGTCTGGCCTTTATGGGTGGCGGTAATAGCAAGGGATGGAAGGTTATGGGCGGTTCCGCAATCTATTCAGACCTGTTTGGCAGAATGGAGCTCTATGCGTCGCGATACTTCTCGCATTTTATGGGATCTGGTTCTGTATGCTATGTGTTGGGCAGTTTGGACAGCTCAGAATGATTTGATTTTCAACAACAAACCGTTTAATGTAGAGGTAGTGTGGGAATCCCATTTGTTTCTAATATTCACATGGGTAAAAGCTTGGTGGAAAAGTTGTCCGTATAGTGCGGATCAGTTTGCGAGGGGTTTTACAAAAATCACTATTGATGATAAGGAGGCTTCGAGGTTAGTGGTGCCTTGGGTTCCTCCACAAGGCATAAATTTGAAATTCAATGTTGATGGGTCTTTTCAGGCAGGACGTGCTGGTATTGGTGGAATATTGAGGAATAGTGCAGGGGCATGTGTTGGGCTATTTCTCAAGAAAGGTGGTGGCTCAGCGTGCGGTAGAGGCGAAGGTCTTGGCAATTCTTTACGCCTTGTTATATTGTCAACAATTTGTGGTGTTTAATGTTGAGGTGGAAAGTGATTCCATGCTTGTTGTTGGGTGGGTAAAGGGGCTAAAAATAAGACCCTGGAAGATGACAAATGAGCTTAACATGATTGATTATTTGATGCCAGTAGTTCTCTGCAGTGGGGTGAGACATATTTTAAGGGAAGGAAATTTGGAGGCGGACGCATTGGCAAAACAAGGATGCTTTGCTTCGGAACCGGTGTGGATTTATGAGGGCCAACCTTTGGTTTGAGTGCTTTTATATCTGCATTTTTTTGCAATGTTTTGTGTTGCTTTTATGTTTGTTATATGTAGCAGGTGGTGCTTTTAAACTTATGGTGGCCTGGCTGAAAGCTAGGGGTGATTGTTGATGTGTATAGCTGCTGCTGGTACTGTTGTGGAGTTTTTATGTTGCTGAGACAGGTCTGTTATGGATCCTGGTGCCTGCTGCGTTTGTTGTTGTGTAAAAACAAAGATTTTGGATGTTGTTGTTGTACCTGTGTTTGCTGTTGTGCTGATATGTTGTTGCTGACCTTTGGTTTGAGTGCTTTTATATCTACATTTTTTTTTGCAATGTTTTGTGTTGCTTTTATGTTTGTTATATGTAGCAGGTGGTGCTTTTAAACTTATGGTGGCCTGGCTGAAAGCTAGGGGTGATTGTTGATGTGTATAGCTGCTGCGGTACTGTTGTGGAGTTTTTATGTTGCTGAGACTGTTATGGATCCTGGTGCCTGCTGCATTTGCTGTTGTGTAAAAACAAAGATTTTGGATGTTGTTGTTGTTGTGCTGATATGTTGTTGTTGAAGCTGTTACTGAGTGCTGGTGTAGATGCTTGTTGTTGTTGTCAAAAGAAATATGTTGTTGCTGCTGTAATAAACCAAATGTTGTTGCTGTTAAATTAAAACAGCTACTGCTGTTGCTGCTGGTGCGAAAATGGAAGCTCTTTTACATATGCTGTTGCTGGTTTTGCTGATTAATAAGGTTGATGTCGTAATGGATACTTGGAGATGAACCTGTTGGTGTTTCTGCTTCTAGTGGACGTTTTAGTTTTTGAGTCTTTGTTTTAATGCATTGAGCTAAAGGATGTAATATCATTGAAATCAGGTACAGAATGGCTATCTCAAGATTGTAGTACTCTTTTTCCTTGCTAGGCTTTTTTCCCATTGGGTTTTGCCTAGCAAGGTTTTAATGAGGCTCTATCTTGGGATTTCGTTTATGCCATTCTATGGGATGGTGGTGGGTTTATTTTTGTTCGGCCAACTTGTTCATAGGTCGTTCGAGTTCAGTTCAGATTGTACCTGGTTCTCGCTTGAGTTGCTATTGGCTCAAGCGCTTCTATTAATAATATACATTTCATTTTCAAAAAAAAAATCCTCACTGCATATATTTTTTTTATTTCACTACATTTTCTAAGTGGGCTAACCCGTCAACCCGTTGTCCCGCCAAAATATAGGTTGAGAATTGAATGCTACCTGTCCTAATTTGTCATAAGTTTGTAGTGCTTTTGTAGTAAAAAGACATTGTTTGCAGAACTGTTGCACTGATCTGTAAGTACTGGTAATCTTTGTGATATAGTAGCTGCTAAGTACCCTGTGCCTCGTGATATAGCTGGCAACCTATAACTTGTAGCTAAGTTAATGTGGAGTAGTGTCTGTTTATAAACTTGTCTATTTATTTACATGAAGTTTTCTATATAGAACAAAGATGTCTGAGTTTACATCATCCATTTAGTCTTTATTCTTTGGCTTTTGTAGTGCCCTTGTCAGACTAATAGTGTTGATTGCGGATATTATGTGATGATGTTCAGGAAAGATATCATCACTCACCAACAACTTGTGATCCCAACAAAGGTAAGAAACTTTGATCTGCGTTCGCATTGGATTTTAAAAGCTCTAATTGTAACTTAACTCTATTTTTATGTTGTTTTGTAGTATTTTGAAGATTGCCAGTTAGTTTCCTACAATGAAGAGCAATTGTGTGAAGTTAAAGATGAGTGGACCGCTTATGCTTTTAGCAATTGTTTTTAGTATTTAATCTATTAGATAGTTTCTATTGGATGGTGGTAGATGAAGTTAAGGACGTGGTTGAGATATTATGCACTTTAGAAATTGCTTCGGATTTATGAAGCTTTTGATATTTATATATATATATATATATATATATATATATATATATATATATATATATTTATATTGGTTTTGATATGCTGAAGTTTAGAAAATGTTTAATATATGGCTGAGTTGATATGTTGTGGAAGACTTAAATGGGGAGAGGGGCCTTATGATTTGGAGAAACTCAAGGCACATTTTTGTTGCTATTGGAGAAAAGCTTTTGATATTTATATATATATCTGGGAGTTTTTTTTGCTGTCATGGAATTACTGTCCCGGTGCTTGCTATTGTAGAATAGAGGTTCTGTTTACATGAGATGTCACTGTGCTTATATGTTATACCTTGTTTTAGCTTATCAGGGGAGGGGGGGTACTGTTTGGTGATGTGCACTTGCTGTGTTGTGTATATTTATATATATATATTTATATTGGTTTTGATATGCTGAAGTTTAGAAAATGTTTAATATATGGCTGAGTTGATATGTTGTGGAAGACTTAAATGGGGAGAGGGGCCTTTATGATTTGGAGAAACTCAAGGCACATTTTTGTTGCTATTGGAGAAAAGCTTTTGATATTTATATATATATCTGGGAGTTTTTTTTGCTGTCATGGAATTACTGTCCTGGTGCTTGCTATTGTAGAATAGAGGTTCTGTTTACATGAGATGTCACTGTGCTTATATGTTATACCTTGTTTTAGCTTATCAGGGGAGGGGGGGTACTGTTTGGTGATGTGCACTTGCTGTGTTGTGTATTGATTTTGCAGTCTTTCATAGCTTTTATAATGTGTACCCTTTCGGTTAAATTATGATCTTCTTTTCAAAAAAAAAATGTTGATATTTTTGGCTGAACAAGTGCGGTAATTAATTCAGGGTCAACCAAAAAAAAATACAGTTACAGTAGTTCAACCGTGGTACCGTTGTAATAGAAAAACCAATTACAACGGTTGGCGGGATGAAACCACTGTAAAAGAATACTCAAGTACAGCGGTTACTCTAGAAAACAGCTGTTGTAGGTTTATATTTACAGCGGTTCGAACCGCTGTTAAGTCTTTTACAGTCGCAAGATCTACAGCGGTTCGGGACCGCTGAAAACCGCTGTAAAAGGCCAAATTTAACCGCTGTAAAATGCCTTTTTTGGCGTACTCAAAGGTTTGTCAGACGCTCTATCGTGGTATGATAGGCTCTCTTCTCTATCTGACTGCATCCAGGCCAGATATTCTATTTAGTGTATATTTATGTGCTCGTTTCCAATCAGATCCTAGAGAAACTCACTTAACTGCTGTTAAGAGGATTCTCAAATATCTGAAAGGCAACACTAACCTAGGCTTGATGTCTAAAAAGACATCGGAGTATAAGCTTTCAGGTTATTGTGATGCTGATTATGCTGGAGATAGGACTGGAAGGAAAAGTACTTCTAGAAATTGTCAATTGCTGGGAAGTAACTTAGTATCATGGGCAAGCAAACGACAATCTACAATTGCATATCTACTGCAGAATATATCTCAGCTACTATTTGTAACACTCAGATGCTCTGGATGAAACATCAGCTAGAAGATTATCAAATCTTTGAGAGCAACATTCCAATCTATTGTGGCAACACTCCTGCTATCTCTCAAAGTAAGAATCCTATCTTACACTCAAGGGCCAAGCACATTGAGGTAAAGTATCACTTTATTAGAGATTATGTTCAAAAGGGCGTACTTCTTCTGAAGTTTGTGGATAATGACCATCAATGGGCAGATTTCTTCACAAAGCCCTTAGCAGAAGATAGATATAAGTTTTTTGTCTAGCGTGAAGATTTGTTAAGAACCTCTGACTGTGATACTTCTGCTCTTCATCAGAAGTTGTCTAGTTCAGAAGGTAACTCAATCAGAAGATGAGTACCCATTGGTATTCCTTCTGAGATAAGACAGCAAACGGGTGCTAGTTTTATTCTGATGCCTCGTTCCTCGTGGTTCTTGGGAATTTCTATTGTAATGATCACATCTACTTAATTCTCCAACGCATGTTAGAAGCAGTTATTGCTTATTATTACTACATTAATTTCTAGCTGTTTATTTTTACCTTATGGCTTTTGGATTTTCAACTACTCAACGGTTACCTTTCAAATCACTACTTACCCACGATCGCACACACGTTTCCCTCACTTCACTCATTCACACAAGTTTTCAAAACCCTAAGTGTTTGCAATTCTCTCTGTTCTCTCTCTTCTTCATCATCCCTCTTCACCCAAAGCCTCAGACTCCTACATTATGTCTCAATTCAACTCCTCTGATCCTCAAGAACAAGCTGCACTTGAACATTTGGCTGAGTTCATGGCTGAAGAAAGGGCAGAAAAGGCTGCCGCTGAAGGAAGCTTTAAGTTTCCTACCATGGTTTTGGGACTTGCTACTGGGCAATCTTCCCCGAGAGTTCAAGCAGAAGAAGAAGTTGTGTCTTCCATTCTTCATCTTCACCTACCTGAAGGAGTGCTTAAGGAAGTCCAGAACTATAGCTTCTGAGAAGAAGACTGTAATCTACTACATTCCCTTTGGGAAAATCCTTTCTGACATCTTCGTAGAAAGTGGGCTGGTACAAGATCTGATCGATGTCGGATGCACAGAAGATCTGACTACAAATTTTGGAGATGCATTCAATGTGAAGAACTTGAAGAAGATGAAGTGAAGACTGTCGACGTTCCTCCTTCTGATGAGGTTCCAGAAGAAATCATTCAACGGAGAATTTCCATTGATGATTATCCTCTCTGGACAAAATTGGATGCTCCTGAACCAATCCAGGAGTATGTCAACTTTCTGAGTACTCAAGGGCTTGAAGTTGACTTTGAGGAATTTTTCAACGCTCTTCCTGAATGTCCTTCTAACATGTCCAGACCTCAACCAAAGAAGAGATCTCAAGATTCAGACTCTAAATCTGAGCCTAAGAAGAAGGCAAAGAAGACAAAGGCAGAAACCAAGGCTGCTAAACCTCATCTGACTCAGAACCGGGCTCCAAGGATCACCAGATCTTCTGCCAAGGAGTCAAGTAAGCCTATTGTTGTTGTTGTTACTTCTGCTCCTACTTCAATTATTAACATTGATGCATTTCCAACTTCTGCCCCCACTCAAACACTTCCTCCCTTCACTGCACCTTTCATTCCCAAATACACTCCTCTAACCTCTTTTGCCATTTCCACAAATGCTACAACTGTCACAACCACCATTGCACCCCAACCAGAACCACAACCTGAACCCTCTTCTCCTCAAAACACCTCTACCACTGAAAGGGAATTCTTCCAAGTTCTGAAAGAAAGAACTTCTGGTCCCTCTTCAACCATCTTTCTTCCATATACACAAGATTCCACACAACCCACTTTTCTCAACCTAACTCCCCTAAACGTTGTCTTTCCTCCTTTCTCATCTCATGAAACTTCACAAGTCTCTCTATCTGGATATTCTCCAGTGAACTCTTGAGACTTTGTCTTTTCTAACCCTGAAGTTCAAACTTCTGAACCCATTCTTGATCAGACTACTTCTGATAAGATAATCCTGGATGTTGCCCCAACTACTGAAGCAGACATTTCTGCTCAAGTTGTTTCTGAAGCAACCAGTTCAAATCATGCTGCAGCGACTCAACCCAACCTTCCAATCACTCTCTATAATTATCCTGAGCTAACCAACCTTCTGGAATGCATTAACATTTTTAATGATAGGGCAACAACTAGGCTGAGGAATCTGTATGCCTCTACTGATTCTATTGAGAAGCCCAATCTGGTTAAGGCTCAGTGGGATGCATTTTGTAGCTGGATGGGAAATGGAATTGAGGATATGCTGGAATTCTCTGATCAAGACAAGGATGAACGGTTTGAAGCTGCTAAGAGGAAGCAAGAGGTTCATAATAAAAGAAGGCAAGCTCTCCTGGAACTGAAACTTAGAGAAAATTTGAGACAAGTCATCTTAGAAGCCAAAAGCAGAGATGATAATTCTGAAGAAGCAGGAGCTGAGAAGGCAAAGGCTGAAACTGAAAGAATCCAGGTTGAAAAGTTAGAAGCTGAAGCTGAAGAACTTGCAAGAGCTGCAGCTGCTAGAATTGAGGCTGCAAGGATTGAATCTGCCATGGTAGAAGCTGCTCGCTTAGAAGCTCTAGAAAGGGCTGCTAAGTTGGAAGCTGAAGTTTCCGCCTTAAAGGCCCAAGCACTTGCTTCTTCTTCTGATATGGTTGCTAGTTCTGATATGGTTACAAGTTCTGAACCAGGATCATCTTCTGTACAAACTGCACCTTCTACTTCTGCTCAACCTGATCTATCTGATATAGCTGCCAAGCTTGACATCTTCCAAAAGCACATTGAAGAACAAGCCAAGGTCAATCAAAGCTTTGTCCAGATGATGGACATGATCATGAAGAGCCTTCCAGATCCGAAACCCTAGATTTTTAGGAATTTTGTCTCTGTTTTCTATCTTTGTTTTCTTTATTGCTGAAGTCTTAATTTTACTTGTTTTTATCCAATTAATATTATAAGTCTTGCATCTGATATCTTTTACTCCTTATTTCTATTACCTTATTCTGATTTTGTGAACTTAGTTTCCATTAACCATGGGGAGTACTTAGTACTTCTTGTTTTTAAACCTAAGTTTTTCACATTTTTTTTGCTTATGACAAAAAGGGGTAGTACATACAAACATATTTTTGATAAACTTTAAAACATTTCTGGAGATTAAGTGATCAATCACTATAACAAGAGATTTTTCATGAGGCAATAGCAAGGAATACATTTCACTTCTTCTGAAGTGATCATATACTCTGTTAAATTAATAGTCTGAAATAATCATAATGCTTATCTCATATGTAAAACTATTTATGCATTACTCTAATTGATATCACTATGATCACTATCTCAAATTTAAGCTCAGAATCTATAATATTCTAACAATTTCATTAAGTCATAGATTCAGGGGGGAGCTTAGCTCAGAATCAAGCTCTAGACTTGGATTCAGAAGAAGCTAAATAAACTATACACATCAGGATAAGTATACTTCTGATACCTTAAACTCTGAGTGTACTTAGTTTATTATTTAAGAATTGTTCATCAAAATACATGGTTTTGTCATCATCAAAAAGGGGGAGATTGTAAGACCAAGATTTGGTCAGGTTGTACAACTCTAGGTTTTGATGATAACAAGTTTATATTTGTGTATGAACAATTATGGTACTCTAACATTTGTCTTTTAAGTGTTTGACAAACATGTTCTGACTCTGACCCAAAGACATATTCATAACAAGTTAAAGACCAAAGAGTAACCAATGAAACGCTTTTGCAATCACTACGTTCTTCTGAATGGTAGTAAATGCTTCAGATGTTCTAAAGATTAAAGCTCTGATGTGGGCTCTGAAGATTCAAGTGCTGAAATTCTGAAGACCAGAAGTTCTGAGTGAACGGTCCAGAAGCTGAGGCTTGAAGATTCTGAAGTCCAACAGTAAGTTGGCTTTCAAGACCAAAGTACTTCCAATTCTGAAGACCAGATGTTCAGAGTGAACGGTCCAGAAGCAGAAGTTCTGAAGGTCAGAGGATCCAAGCTTCCTTCTGACTCTGATCAATTGCTTCAAAAGTTCCAACATGAAGCGTCGCCAACATCAGAAGTCAACTAGGCTAAGGCGTCATTGTCAATAGTACAAAAGCAAGTGTACTATTCTGACTGCCTTACCTACGATGTTCAGCCACAACAGGTTCTGGAATTTCTAGAATTGCCCTCCAACGGATAGAATCTTTAAACGAATACAACACTACGCCTTGGAGTATAAATAGGCTGAAGAGAGAAGAATTTGGCTAAGAAACTATTAAGCAATACAAGTGAAAACCTTCAATCAAAATACCTTAGCAATATTTTCTTCATTGTTCTTATTGTGTTTACTCCTGCTTGTTTAGAAGCAAATCTTTGTACACCCAAACCTTCTACAAATTGTTTGTAGTTCCTTGAGAGACCAGCGAGGTCAGGATTCTTGAGAAGACTAAGACGTGTGAGTCTTAGTGTTGCTAGTTCATAGGTTGTTTAGTCACTGAGCAATGTGTGCTAGTGCAGTTGTAACAATCTTGGAATAGTGGATTACCTTCATTCTAAGAAGGAAGAAATCACCTTAACGGGAAGATTGGATTAGCTTGAGGGATTTATCAAGTGAACCAGGATAAAACACTTGTGTACTTTTCTCATCTCTTTATCTCTTGCACTTTGTGTTCTTTAAACCGAAAAGATTTGTCAAAATCTTAGAGGGAAAGTTTTTAAAAGCAAAACCCTATTCAAACCCCCCCTTTCTAGTGTTTTTCATACCTTCACAATTAGCATACTTGCCATCTGGTCTATGTTGAGGTCCCATATTGATGCCTGACATGATTCCCTTTTCACTAAAGCAGGAGTAGCATCATTCCTTCTGCTTTCTAACCTTGCATTGTTCATTTTTTTTTGTTTCAGTGTCAAGTTACTTTTGGGAATTGAAGTGTCCAGTTCTGATGATGGAGACAGTTTGTCAAAGCTATTTTGTAATTCATGCATGGAGTTAAAAGACTCTCAACATTGCCTCCCAGAAACAGCCGTGGCAAGTAGCTGTGTAAGGCCCGAGTTTTTAAGTTCATGCTAAGTGAATAAACTTCTTATTCACGATTAGGGTTGATGTAATGTGAAGGGAAACCTGAACGAAAGTTTATTAAATGAAATATATTTATGAAGGAGAAAGTTCAGGAAAAGTTCAAGGATTGCATTATGATCGATAAAAGTTATAGCACGAACGTTTTACGCTTAACCTAGGTCAGAAACCCTAGTATATAGCTAATTTTCACTTTTAGGCACGATGGAAGTTAATTCCAAAAATCTTCAGAGAAATGTTAGAACTTCTCTTTTTCCATATATCAAAATCGTTTCGAGGCGAAACTCTAGGATCTACGAACGTCCGATTCCAATCATCGGAAGTTTGCCGAAACCGAATCCCTGGTATTTCAAAACCCTAGAATTTCTCGACAATGAAGACTTTATCTATTCAGAGCTTCAAATGAATATTCTACACGCGTACACCCATTTCTCTTGATGATTTCAATCTTTCTTCCGAAGGAAGTTTTCTATTCCGACATTCGATGCAAAAAGCAACTTATCGGGTAAAATAGTTTTATACCGATTATGCATTAGTCACTAAAAATACAAGGAGACCTCATTTTAGTTTTGGAATTCTTTCGCCAAAACCTATCTTAGAATTCATGGAGAATGAAGCCAGAAAAATCAGATTCGCGAAACTTTCATTTTACCGCGTTTTGCCAACCTCTATATATAGCCAAGAAATGAGAAAAAAAACAAATATCTTACCCATTTTCTCCAAGGAAGCCGCGAGTTTGAGAGGAGAGGAGGAAGAAGAGCTTTTGTTCGATTCTTGCGTGATCGTCGATCAATCAGTTGCTACTTCAAGGCTTCGAGGTATAGTCGCTAATCCTTACCTCCGATCGCTTTTTCCATAGCTTTTCTGTAGAGTTTTCTGAGCGGATAGTTTATGGGTTTTTGCAAAACTATCCTGAATCTTTCATTTCTGATTCTAAACCTCTTCTATATGTGCCCAAGATCACTTCTGCCGGATTAGATTTTCCGTTATGTCGCCGGAATTCCGCCGGAATCAATTTTAGCCTTAAATACCCATTTTTGGAGTTTTTGAGGTAAAGCTTCAACCTTTAGGCTAAAAACTATCGCCTTAACTTAGTGCTAGTAGGATTAGTTGTCATAAACGTCGTTGGTGACGTCCCTGCAAAATTTTATTTTTGGGATTTCAGTTTTGAAAATCCTAAGTTAAAAATCATGACCAAAATACCCCTGCGACAGTTTTTGATCCGATAATTTTTCCGAGTTCAGAATACCCTTAGTTACGGCTTATGAAAGCATAGGAACCAAGTTTGATCGAAGAAAAATCGAGCCCCACAATTACCAAAAGTGGCCGAGCCCTATAGGGGAGGAGGAGGAAAATTTCCTTTTCTGAAAACTTGTCTTTCGCGCTAGATTATCGTACCTTAGAGTATAGATTACTTCGAGTAACCTTAGTAAGTATCGATAACTTAGTTTTCGATAGATTCTGATAGTATTTCTGTGGTTTTGCTCTAAAGGTGATTTTGAGGAATTCCCAGAGGAGCAAGCCTTTGATTGTGAACAAGTGTTAGGAGATCGTCCTGGAGAATCTACAGGTGAGGGCTTCTCACTGAATCTCTAGTTAATGCTTAGGGTCGATGTTTCGACATTGTTTACTGTTTATGCACTGGAATTGTGGGTGATTGGAAAATGTTTTCTGAGGCTTCGGCTGACAATGTAGATGATGCATCTACTGAATGTTTTTGATGAGTGAATGACATGCTAAGTGCTAATTGGGTAATTTAGGATGTGTGGTGCATGCCTTATATGCTAGGTGCTATGTGGTTATTGCTTAAGATATTGACATATGACATGTTGATTGATTATGATGAGTTAATTCTGCTTTTGCACTATAATCTGAGTTTCTGAACGGTGAGAAAAGCGGGCAGGTCATGCCGATTTTATTTTGAGAGTTTTGAGAAAGCTTGAAAGGACGAATGAGATTCGGGCCTTGTTGTGGTGTTGTATGGATCGAGACATTCTCTGGAGTCATTTGGGGATTAGGAGATCCCGAGAACTTATCGGATTCGCGATAAGACTAAAAGGATAATTATTTTGTAAAGAAAACTCATAAGACATTAAACAACCTCTAAATCTTTAAGTAGTGGTAATAATCTCGGAAGGAAGCTTTGGATGCAAATCATAGTTTTGGAAAACGAGAAGTGTCGTCGAATCCCAGCATTGAGAAAGTTGAGGGGCTTCGAGTATGTAGATGTTGTGGTGCTGTTGGAGCAGCTGAAGGTATGAAAAACGGTAGAAAGGGGGGGTTTGAATAACGTTTTCAGTATAAAACTTCCACCTTAAAGATTTTGACAAATCTTTCGAGAACTTAAGTGCTAAAGATAAGAGATAGAAAAGCACACAGGGATTTTATCCTGGTTCACTTGATAAATCACTCAAGCTACTCCAGTCCACCCGTTAAGGTGATTTCTTCCTTCTTAGAATGAAGGCAATCCACTAATCAGGTAAGAGTTACAACTGCACTTGAAACCTACAAGTGACTAACAATTACACTGACTTAGCTCACACTAAGATTCACTCTCTTAGTCTTCTCTAGGATCCGATCAACCTTGATCTCCTAAAGGAACTAAACAAACTGTTTATCAAAGAATTGTTTACAAGAGATTTGCTTCTAAAAAGCTAATAGTAAACTCAATGAATTTCAGATGAAAGAAAACTTAGAAGATTTTTGAATATGTCTTGCGTATGTGAATGCTTCTAGCCGTTTCTTTCAGTCTTCAGCCTCTTTATATACTCCAAGGATTAGGGTTGAGCGATGCATGGGAAATGCTACCGTTGGAGGGCAGTTCTGGAAAATCCAGCTTCTGCTGTGGCTGAGAACGTTAGGTAGGTCGTCAGGAAGGTACAATAGCTTTTGTACTTGGATAGCGACGCGACCTTTAAACCTAGGAGACTTCTGATCAGGGGAATGCTTCATATTGGAACTTGTGAAGCCGGTTGATCAGAGTCAGAGGGAAAGCACAGATCCTCTGACCATTGTATCTTCTGATTCTGAACTCAGAGGGAAGAACATGGCCTTCAGAGTTTCTTGCTTCTGGACTTCAGAGTTTCCACTATTCAGCTTCTGGATCTTCAGAGTCTTCTACACCATCAGAACATCTGAGCCTTCAGTGTTTCTTGGTTATCAGACTTTCTGGATCTTCAGAACTTCTAGTGACTGAGTCCACATCAGAGTTTGTATAACTTCAGAACTTCTGAAGCTTTTCCACTGTTCATACTGAACATGGTGAATGCGAAAGCGTTGCTTGGGTCACTCTTTATACACAGTGCTTCTGATTTGTGTGAGATTGAGTTGAGGTCAGAACCTGCAAATAGCACACTCAGAAAAACACGTTAGAGTACCACAATTGTTCATATCAAAAGGTTAACTTGTAATCATCAAAACATAGAGTTGTACTACTAGATCAAAACTTGATCTTACAATCTCCCCCTTTTTGATGATGACAAAACTAAGATTTTTGATGAACAATTCTTAAACATTAAACTGAATTCACTCAGAGTTTAGAGATATAGAATAAGACTTATCCTGATGTGAATAGTTTATCTTGCTCATTCTGAATTCAAGTCACTGCTTGATTCTGAGCTTAGCTCCCCCTGAATCTAATACTTGATGAAAATGTTAGTAAAGTCTAGATTCTGAGCTAAATAATATAAGAGTTCAGAGTGAAATCTTATGACATAGATGAAAATCGAGTAATCAGAGCGCATAAGTAATCAGAGTCATGGACAGGGTATCAGAGTCTTGGTTAACAGAGTCAACTTATAATCACTTCAGAAGAAGTGAAATGTATTCCTTGTATTTGCCCAGTGACACATCTATGGTCATGAAGGTGGAACTCTTAAAATCTCCAAAAGAAAAATAAATCACACTAACACATCTTACACATCAAAAATTGGGTTTACTCCCCCTTTTTGTCATAAGCAAAAAGCTTGGGGTGTGAAAAACTTAGCTTGAAGTACAAGGTACTCCCCCTTAGAGAAGGTCTAAGTTTAAAGGAAATGAAAATGATGCAAGAATCAGAGTTAGGCGAAATAAATAGAAGAGTTAATGCAAGAGAAGAACGTTTACCACCGGTCAAGAGAGTAAAGAGAAGGGTCAGTTACCAAGAACTTAACCTCGAGAAACCGTAGGAGCATTAACTTTCAGAGAGAAAGTGAAGCCTATATAAAGTGTTGGAGAGAAAGGTAAGCTTCACACCTCGAACAATTTTCAGTAAAGAAAAAAAATGGCATCATACATCGTAGCACTAGAAGAGCTGAGGAAGAAGGCCTGCGAGGAGGACTTGTTCCTTAACATCAGGCATCCAGAGGGTACAGCGACCATCTCGGAGCTAACACGGACACTGCTGGAAGAGGACCTGCGTCCAGAGTTGGAGAGAGACCTGAAGGAATTTCTTGCCTTCGTGGAGGAGGTGCAAGAACTCAGCCGGCTTGAACTCAAGCTGCTGGAAGAAAAAGAAAGTTTGGAAGAGAAGCTCAAGACTGCAGAAGAGATTCTGGAGAGGGATGAGCTAAAGGACAGGCTCAGCAACATCCAGCATGTACTGGAGCGTCTGGAGAAGGATAGGTCAGAGCAGCGCCAGGAGTGCAGAAGAATGAGGGGGGATCCTCCATTCTAGACTTAGGGAAGGAATGGATGATGTAAACATAAAGAATGTATGATGTAAACAGAAAAATATTATGAATAAAAGGGTTTTTGCAAACATATGTGACACAATTATATATAGATATGCAGGGATAATCACAAACGATCAAAATAGAATAAGTAAATAAAAAGAAAACAGAGTTTAACAAAAATAAGACAATGTTAAAGAAAAAGAAAGAAAATGAAGAGATCCTAAAACTAAGGTTTGTCAGTTCGTCGCAGAAGTTCCATCATCATGTGCTTCATCTCAATGAGCATGGATTCATGAATGTCAAGACGTTGTTCCATGATGTCGAGTCTGGATGAGCTTGACTGAGCAGAACCAGAAGGAACATTCTGAGCAGCTTGAGAATCTGGAATGGAAGCAGAAGCAGCAGGAGTAAACACAACTGGTGCAAGTGCTTGGCATCGAAGAGCTTCAGCCTCAGCTTCAAGTCGCTCTGCCTCTAGTCTGGCTTGTTCAGCTTGAGCTGCTGCTTGACGTGCAGCTTCTTCTGCTTGAGCTTTCTTTCTCTTGGCTTCTTCAATAGCTTCAAGAAGCTTGTGTCTCTGTTCTTGTTCATGAAGAGCCACCCTTCGAGCAAACCTTTGCTTGGCAGCCTCAATCCTCTGACTTCCCTCTGTATGCAGGAGCTGCATCATAATTGGAACTTGAGCCACCAGCCAAGTGCCCAGATTGTTCCACTCATCAGCCACACGTGCAGCATTCTCACTGAGGTCAGTCTGACCGTGCACATTGCGGAGCCTCAAAGAGGCTTCATGATAGAAAATATTGATGCACTCAGAGAGAGATGTGGGATGGAGGTGAGTATAAGGAATTATGGAGAGGTTGGTTTCAGGAGAGGCTGGGTGATTGCTGCTATGAGCTTCAGAGGCACCTTGTGGAGAACCAATGTTAATCATTTGAGTATTGGGTTCAGAGGTTCCAAGGTGAGGGTCTGAAGTTTCAACCAGAGGATGGGGTGATCTAACCGAGGATTGGTTAGACACTGATTGTTCGGGTTCAGGTTCTGGTTGAATAGGCTCTTGTTGGTCAGGGGCAGGGTGAGCTTGTTGAGCCAAAGGGTCTGCCTCTTGTAAAGGATTGGCCAAGATAGGTTCATCTGGGTCAACTAGACGTTCAGGTCTAGGGCCAGGATATCTCCTAGGGCTTGGACAAGTGAGGTAATATTCCTCTAAGGTAGACACCTTTTTCTTTTCTGACCTCCATGAATTTTCTAATGGATTCAGAGTTATTGGAGGGAGAAGAATCAGCAACATTGGTTGGGAAGGATACAGGTGTAAAGGCTGTGGAAGAATCTGTATCCGTGGTTCTGGCAGCAGGACGTGCTGATGCTCTGGGAACAGAGTGATCAGACGTTCTGGGTTGTGGTTCTGTTTGGTTAGGCTCTGGTTGTCCATGGATGATGGGTTCAGAAGATAATGGGTCGTACGGGATGGTAATGAGAGAGGTTGGTTCTTCTGACCTAGAGGGTTGGTTCTGAAGCAAATTCCAGAGAGGTGCTTCAGTAGGGGAAGGTTGAAAGAAAGAAGATCTTGGGGAAAGTGGTGGAGAGGAGGTTGGAGCAGCCGGTTGGGATTCAGGAATAGGAGTGAGGGGATTTGAGGAGTGTTTGAGCATGGCAGATATAGGGAGTGCATCAAATAAATTCAAATCATCATCAGAAGCTAGTGCAGGCTTACTTGAATGTGCTGATGATCTAGTCACTCTGGCAGGAGGTTCAGTCCTTCTGACCACTTCAGCAGCTGGTTCCACCCGAGTAGGCTTCACCACGATTCTGACCTGCTTCTTCTTCTTCTTCTTAGGAGGACCATCCTCATTGTCACTATCATCACCATCATCAGGCTTTCTCTTCTTCGTTTTGATCAGAGGGACATCTGATTCCTCATAGGATTCTTCCAGAACCATCTTCCTCTGAACTTTCTTCTTGGGAGGAGAAGGAAACTCTGGAGCTGGCGGTAGTCTGCTGACGAAATCATCAAGATCAATTTCGAATCCTTGAGCCCTGAGGTCTTCAACATAGCACCTGATGGCGTCAGGATTGTCTGCCTGTGTCCACAGAGGGTAGTCATTCAGAGGCATCCTTCTACTTCTGATCTTAGAAGATGAGTCTTCATGAGCAGGAGCAATCTTCTTCTGGACCAAACCCATCTTTTTCAGAGAATTTGCAGTGAAGACATCACTGACCATGGTGCTCAGATCCTCTACACATCCAGCATTGACCAGATCTTGCACCAGGTTGCTTTCAATGAGAAAGTCTGAGAGCAGTCTCCCAAAGGGGATATATTTGATTGCTGACTTGATGGAGGCAGTGGTGCGAGACTTCCGGATGCATTCCTTCAAGTAGGAGAACAGGAAGTAGGGAAGGCAGATCTTCTTCTGGTCTTGGATGAAGAACAACATCACCTTCTGGTTGAAGTTGATGTAGTCTGGAGAACTGCCCTTCGGTCTCTGGTTTATGCAGTGGAGCAGGATCTTGTGCCAGATCCTGAGTTTGGGGTGAAGGTCCATCACCTTGTAACTCGTCTTGCCCGGTTTGTAAGTGGTGTACAGGGCCTGGTTGATTATATCCTTGGTGCTGGGTTTCAGCTTCGATTCCGTGAGTTGGAAACGATACCCATTGTATCTACTGATTCTGAACTCAGAGGGAAGAACATGGCCTTCAGAGTTTCTTGCTTCTGGACTTCAGAGTTTCCACTATTCAGCTTCTGGATCTTCAGAGTCTTCTACACCATCAGAACATCTGAGCCTTCAGTGTTTCTTGGTTATCAGACTTTCTGGATCTTCAGAACTTCTAGTGACTGAGTCCACATCAGAGTTTGTATAACTTCAGAACTTCTGAAGCTTTTCCACTGTTCATACTGAACATGGTGAATGCGAAAGCGTTGCTTGGGTCACTCTTTATACACAGTGCTTCTGATTTGTGTGAGATTGAGTTGAGGTCAGAACCTGCAAATAGCACACTCAGAAAAACACGTTAGAGTACCACAATTGTTCATATCAAAAGGTTAACTTGTAATCATCAAAACATAGAGTTGTACTACTAGATCAAAACTTGATCTTACAGCAGCGTTTGTTGTTGTGCTGTTGGAGCAGCTATTGTGGTTGTGCTGTTGGAGCAGCTATGTTGTTGGGCGTATCTTCGACTTTGCGGCGCGAATCCGTATGTCCAAACCCGACGGGTTGGGCCGATTCGGCAATAATTGTTGACACGCGCGAATCCGTATATTCAATCCGATGGATTGGATCGATTCGGCGGTAGTCACTCAGGCACGCGTGAGTCCGTATGTTCAATCCGATGGATTGGATCGATTCAGCGATTGCCATTTTACCTCGCGTGAATCCGTATGTTCAATCCGAGGGATTGGATCGATTCAGCGACAACTTTTCGACACGCGCGGATCCGTATATTCAATCCGATGGATTGGATCGATTCGGCGATAGTCATTGGACACGCGCAACGTCCGTATGTTCGACTCCTTTGAGTGAACCGACTTGGTGTTGTCATTTGTTGCGTGTGCGAGTCCGTACGTTCATCCCGATGGGTTGGATCGACTCGACATGCCTAATTGTGGGAGTTGCGTGTGCGAGTCCGTATGTTCAACCCAAGGGGTTGGATCGACTTGACATGCCTAATTGTTGGGCTATCCTGGGGATAAGTCCGGGAAACCGGTAGTTTCCGAGTATGTGATACTCTTTGCTTGTTGAGCAGTTGTGACCATCGGATTGAGATGAGTCGGATGATCCGGAGATCATCATGAGTTACTATGTTGATGTGAAGAAGTGTCTTTTGTCGCATAATCGACTTTACCTTAGGGTAAGCTTTTAGAGACTTTAATTTACCTAGAACACGTGGCGACGTGTCGAGTGAGAGTCGGAGACGTTGTTTGACTAATCATCCTGCATTCATGCATACTGATTTAGTTGTCGAGTGTGATTGTTATTTGTTAATCCTATTTGGAACATGTTAATTGTTATTATTGCTGTTAAGTTCATTATGGAATATGCAACCCTAGGATGTTATCACTAGCTATAAGCCTAAGTGGCTATTCTCTTATCTATATCTATTGGTGCTATTATTTATGTAATTCTTTGGAGTTGACCCTCGCGTCTTCTGTGTGTGCTTTGGCGGACAAACGCCCTTTGTCAGATGTCTTTGGCGGACTGGTTCACGACGGTTCACCCTTCGGGGGAAACTAGAGTTGGGATGCTGGAACAGGAGCGCATCGCGATAGCGAGCGGAGGACGGATGGTGTACATAGACTAGGTCGTTCTGGATTTCGAATTCGGACGACGACATGCTAGCATGTAGGTTTTAGTGCTGGTGTGAGCTCCTCGAGATGGGATTAGTGTAGGAGTAGAGTCTTAGCTCTGAACATCATTTGTTTTCTTTGGGGACAGGGTAGTTTCCCACCTATAGCTTTTTGTGTGGTTCCTTTACGGGAATCACAGAGAGTTGGTTGGACTTAAGAGGTCTTGTTTCAGGCCATCTGGGCTGACTTATTCTTATTTTGAGGGACAGTGTTGCAGACACCTAACCTTTCTTTTGGATTATACCTTTTGCCTACGGGCGTTCTTTTCTACTACTTTCCGTCACTGGAGGTTACTCGTGACGAGGTTGGGTACTTACAGCGGGGGTTGTAAATATATATTGGATAATAGTTTTATTGCTTTTCGCATTTGGGTTTATTTAATTCAGTCTTGTCTTAGTTATTATATCGAAAAAAAAATATTCACGTATTTCCGCATTAAGTTTACTTTTGGTTACTAAAGTGACGCCACCGAAATCGGGGTGCTACATTGTGGTATCAGAGCACGGTCGAGTCTTTCGGGAGTTGTTGGGGAATAGGTCTTCTGTGCTAGGTTGTGTGACTCTGCAAAGAGTAAAACCTTGATTGTCTGCAAGCGATTTTCGCTTTAAATTGATTGAAGTTGCTACCTAATCATATTGTATAGCTATGCATAATACTATCTTGTGATTGGTACTGACTGTCTACTTAACGAACAGAGAACATGGTGAACATGAATCAACTCGCTGGGGCAATGACTGCTGTGGCCCAGGCAATGACAAATCAAACAGTGGAGAACGCTCAGTGGCGTGCTGACAAGGCTGAACGTGAGCGACATAAGCGTGAGAGGGAGTTAGCCCTAGACCAGAACAGGGGACTGAATGATTTTAGAAGGCAGGATCCACCCAAGTTCACGGGCGGGACTGACCCAGACAATGCGGATCTATGGATCCAAGAGATTGAGAAGATTTTCGAAGTACTGCAGACTGCTGAAGGGGCTAAGGTGGGCCTGGCAACTTATCTGCTGCTGGGCGATGCTGAGTACTGGTGGAAGGGTACCAGAGGAATTATGGAAGCTAATGACGAGGAGGTGAATTGGAACTCCTTTCGAACTGCATTCTTGGAAAAGTATTTTCCAACTAGTGCTCGGGACGAGCGGGAGGCACAGTTTCTGACACTCCGACAAGGGAGCATGTCTGTACCTGAATTTGCTTCTAAATTGGAGTCTTTGGCCAAACACTTCCAATTTTTCACCGACCATGTCGATGAGCGCTACATGTGTAAGCGTTTCGTCAATGGACTGAGGCCAGATATCGAGGACTCTGTGAGGCCATTGGGAATTATGCGTTTCCAAGCTTTGGTTGAGAAGGCAACAGAAGTTGAACTTATGAAGAACAAGAGGATGAATAGAACAGGCACTGGGGGACCAATGAGGTCGAACTTTCAAAATAATCATGGGAAAGAGAGATTCCGACAGAAGAAGCCGTATCAACGTCCTGTGGCGGAAGGTTTTACCTCGGGGCAGTATAAGCCCATAAGTGTTACCGGAGGAACAGGAAACAAGACTTCGAGTCAAGGAGTGACGTGTTACAGGTGCAAGAAGGTGGGGCACTACACTAACAAGTGTCCAGAAAGGAGACCTCTATGTTTCAACTGCAACCGTCCAGGGCATCAAGCCAAGGATTGCAATATAACCAAGGTTGAGCCATCTGTGCATACGGTGAGGGGAAGACATCCTACTGCACGGGGAAGAGCCTATGTCTTGTGCGACGAGGGAGCTGATGGATTAGTCAGAAGAGAGCGCAAGAACGATGGTAACTTTCTAACCATTCTTTCTCATTTTAGTATAATATACCCTTCGTCACCCCCGTAGCGTGTGCAACACGTCTGAACTTGCTTTTACCGCTAAGCGTTGACCTTATAGTTATTACACCTACAAAAGTTTATTTGACTGCTACTCGTGTTTCCACTATAGAAGTTACACGAGGTTTAGAATAACCCACTAAGCCTAGAAAGTAGTATTGCGCCGATGCGATTATAAGGAAGGTAGAAGCTGAAGAATGAATCTCAGGGAGATTCCTCATGGATAGTATACGTATGATGTCGAGGGTGTGTAGTTCCGTAGCGACATCATTGAAGATTTAATATCAAGATATTTGCGACTACTGGATGATAGGAACTCATTGACTGTTCCAGTGGGCTTTTTCTAAATTTCCACCTTCGATGTATTAGGCCTGATCAACTTAATATTGAGGGGGTGATATTCGGAATCATAGCTGGCTATGGACTTTGATAGAAGGATTGGTAAGATTAACTTGAGTTGATCGAAGATTAGTTGAGTTTGGGAGGAAAAGGTTCTCATTAAGTATTTGTTTTCCTTGCGAAGGAGTTGTAGTTTTAAGAGATGAATACTTGAGGTATGGTTATGATTGGATCTTCTAGAGGATAAACCTCGATTTATGCGAAGTGTTAGGGATGTCAGTAAGCCTAAATTGGGTTGAGTGAGGAAGGTTTTGAGGACGAAGACGACAATAATGGATTGTTTGATATTAAGAGGATGATTAGCTTATGAGTGGTCGATGAATTGATGATTGAGGGGATGAGTCTTGTTATGCACGAGGTGTTAAGACTCAAGTTGAGTTTTAATTTGAACGGTGAACTGAGGGGAAGATTGATTTCATGGTGCGAGCGACGATAGTTACGACGTTGGAAGTAACGTTAATGGACTAGTAGATTCCAAGGCAATAGTTCGTCTAGGAGTTATCAAGCGATCGAGTTGAGTTTTGGATCATGAGTGAACATCACGGGGACAAGTTGAGCATTCACTTCGGAACATAGGAACGTACCGAGTTTCTAATCAGCATTTTGGACGAACGAAAGAAAAGGAGCATGTGGTTAAGGTTGTGCGATTGCACGAATGCCAACAAATATTATTTCCAACGGAGACCCGACGCAAGTGGTCGAACCGGACAACAGAGAGTTAGAAGACGATATGTCTTTTGAGACGTCGTCGGTCAACATTGGGGCCAGAAGAGTGAAACAATCGAGGAGAAAGCAGAGTGTTTTAGTGAAAGGTCATTTGGAATAAAGACACTGGTGATGCGACATGGGAGCTGAAGGAGAAGATTCAAGAACAGTATCCAGAACTTTTTACTAACCCTTAAGTTTCGAGGTCGAAACTTTCTTTTTGGAGGGTAGTAATGTAAGGCCCGAGTTTTTAAGTTCATGCTAAGTGAATAAACTTCTTATTCACGATTAGGGTTGATGTAATGTGAAGGGAAACCTGAACGAAAGTTTATTAAATGAAATATATTTATGAAGGAGAAAGTTCAGGAAAAGTTCAAGGATTGCATTATGATCGATAAAAGTTATAGCACGAACGTTTTACGCTTAACCTAGGTCAGAAACCCTAGTATATAGCTAATTTTCACTTTTAGGCACGATGGAAGTTAATTCCAAAAATCTTCAGAGAAATGTTAGAACTTCTCTTTTTCCATATATCAAAATCGTTTCAAGGCGAAACTCTAGGATCTACGAACGTCCGATTCCAATCATCGGAAGTTTGCCGAAACCGAATCCCTGGTATTTCAAAACCCTAGAATTTCTCGACAATGAAGACTTTATCTATTCAGAGCTTCAAATGAATATTCTACACGCATACACCCATTTCTCTTGATGATTTCAATCTTTCTTCCGAAGGAAGTTTTCTATTCCGACATTCGATGCAAAAAGCAACTTATCGGGTAAAATAGTTTTATACCGATTATGCATTAGTCACTAAAAATACAAGGAGACCTCATTTTAGTTTTGGAATTCTTTCGCCAAAACCTATCTTAGAATTCATGGAGAATGAAGCCAGAAAAATCAGATTCGCGAAACTTTCATTTTACCGTGTTTTGCCAACCTCTATATATAGCCAAGAAATGAGAAAAAAACAAATATCTTACCCATTTTCACCAAGGAGGCCGCGAGTTTGAGAGGAGAGGAGGAAGAAGAGCTTTTGTTCGATTCTTGCGTGATCGTCGATCAATCAGTTGCTACTTCAAGGCTTCGAGGTATAGTCGCTAATCCTTACCTCCGATCGCTTTTTCCATAGCTTTTCTGTAGAGTTTTCTGAGCGGATAGTTTATGGGTTTTTGCAAAACTATCCTGAATCTTTCATTTCTGATTCTAAACCTCTTCTATATGTGCCCAAGATCACTTCTGCCGGATTAGATTTTCCGTTATGTCGCCGGAATTCCGCCGGAATCAATTTTAGCCTTAAATACCCATTTTTGGAGTTTTTGAGGTAAAGCTTCAACCTTTAGGCTAAAAACTATCGCCTTAACTTAGTGCTAGTAGGATTAGTTGTCATAAACGTCGTTGGTGACGTCCCTGCAAAATTTTATTTTTGGGATTTCAGTTTTGAAAATCCTAAGTTAAAAATCATGACCAAAATACCCCTGCGACAGTTTTTGATCTGATAATTTTTCCGAGTTCAGAATACCCTTAGTTACGGCTTATGAAAGCATAGGAACTAAGTTTGATCGAAGAAAAATCGAGCCCCACAATTACCAAGAGTGGCCGAGCCCTATAGGGGAGGAGGAGGAGGAAAATTTCCTTTTCCGAAAACTTTTCTTTCGCGCTAGATTATCGTACCTTAGAGTATAGATTACTTCGAGTAACCTTAGTAAGTATCGATAACTTAGTTTTCGATAGATTCTGATAGTATTTCTGTGGTTTTGCTCTAAAGGTGATTTTGAGGAATTCCCAGAGGAGCAAGCCTTTGATTGTGAACAAGTGTTAGGAGATCGTCCTGGAGAATCTACAGGTGAGGGCTTCTCACTGAATCTCTAGTTAATGCTTAGGGTCGATGTTTCGACATTGTTTACTGTTTATGCACTGGAATTGTGGGTGATTGGAAAATGTTTTCTGAGGCTTCGGCTGACAATGTAGATGATGCATCTACTGAATGTTTTTGATGAGTGAATGACATGCTAAGTGCTAATTGGGTAATTTAGGATGTGTGGTGCATGCCTTATATGCTAGGTGCTATGTGGTTATTGCTTAAGATATTGACATATGACATGTTGATTGATTATGATGAGTTAATTCTGCTTTTGCACTATAATCTGAGTTTCTGAACGGTGAGAAAAGCGGGCAGGTCATGCCGATTTTATTTTGAGAGTTTTGAGAAAGCTTGAAAGGACGAATGAGATTCAGGCCTTGTTGTGGTGTTGTATGGATCGAGACATTCTCTGGAGTCATTTGGGGATTAGGAGATCCCGAGAACTTATCGGATTCGCGATAAGACTAAAAGGATAATTATTTTGTAAAGAAAACTCATAAGACATTAAACAACCTCTAAATCTTTAAGTAATGGTAATAATCTCGGAAGGAAGCTTTGGATGCAAATCATAGTTTTGGAAAACGAGAAGTGTCGTCGGATCCCAGCATTGAGAAAGTTGAGGGGCTTCGAGTATGTAGATTTTGTGGTGCTGTTGGAGCAGCGTTTGTTGTTGTGCTGTTGGAGCAGCTATTGTGGTTGTGCTGTTGGAGCAGCTATGTTGTTGGGCGTATCTTCGACTTTGCGGCGCGAATCCGTATGTCCAAACCCGACGGGTTGGGCCGATTCAGCAATAATTGTTGACACGCGCGAATCCGTATATTCAATCCGATGGATTGGATCGATTCGGCGGTAGTCACTCAGGCACGCGTGAGTCCGTATGTTCAATCCGATGGATTGGATCGATTCAGCGATTGCCATTTTACCTCGCGTGAATCCGTATGTTCAATCCGAGGGATTGGATCGATTCAGCGACAACTTTTCGACACGCGCGGATCCGTATGTTCAATCCGATGGATTGGATCGATTCGGCGATAGTCATTGGACACGTGCAACGTCCGTATGTTCGACTCCTTTGAGTGAACCGACTTGGCGTTGTCATTTGTTGCGTGTGCGAGTCCGTACGTTCATCCCGATGGGTTGGATCGACTCGACATGCCTAATTGTGGGAGTTGCGTGTGCGAGTCCGTATGTTCAACCCAAGGGGTTGGATCGACTTGACATGCCTAATTGTTGGGCTATCCTGGGGATAAGTCCGGGAAACCGGTAGTTTCCGAGTATGTGATACTCTTTGCTTGTTGAGCAGTTGTGACCATCGGATTGAGATGAGTCGGATGATCCGGAGATCATCATGAGTTACTATGTTGATGTGAAGAAGTGTCTTTTGTCGCATAATCGACTTTACCTTAGGGTAAGCTTTTAGAGACTTTAATTTACCTAGAACACGTGGCGACGTGTCGAGTGAGAGTCGGAGACGTTGTTTGACTAATCATCCTGCATTCATGCATACTGATTTAGTTGTCGAGTGTGATTGTTATTTGTTAATCCTATTTGGAACATGTTAATTGTTATTATTGCTGTTAAGTTCATTATGGAATATGCAACCCTAGGATGTTATCCCTAGCTATAAGCCTAAGTGGCTATTCTCTTATCTATATCTATTGGTGCTATTATTTATGTAATTCTTTGGAGTTGACCCTCGCGTCTTCTGTGTGTGCTTTGGCGGACAAACGCCCTTTGTCAGATGTCTTTGGCGGACTGGTTCACGACGGTTCACCCTTCGGGGGAAACTAGAGTTGGGATGCTGGAACAGGAGCGCATCGCGATAGCGAGCGGAGGACGGATGGTGTACATAGACTAGGTCATTCTGGATTTCGAATTCGGACGACGATCATGCTAGCATGTAGGTTTTAGTGCTGGTGTGAGCTCCTCGAGATGGGATTAGTGTAGGAGTAGAGTCTTAGCTCTGAACATCATTTGTTTTCTTTGGGGACAGGGTAGTTTCCCACCTATAGCTTTTTGTGTGGTTCCTTTACGGGAATCACAGAGAGTTGGTTGGACTTAAGAGGTCTTGTTTCAGGCCATCTGGGCTGACTTATTCTTATTTTGAGGGACAGTGTTGCAGACACCTAACCTTTCTTTTGGATTATACCTTTTGCCTACGGGCGTTCTTTTCTACTACTTTCCGTCACTGGAGGTTACTCGTGACGAGGTTGGGTACTTACAGCGGGGGTTGTAAATATATATTGGATAATAGTTTTATTGCTTTTCGCATTTGGGTTTTATTTAATTCAGTCTTGTCTTAGTTATTATATCGAAAAAAAAATATTCACGTATTTCCGCATTAAGTTTACTTTTGGTTACTAAAGTGACGCCACCGAAATCGGGGTGTTACAAGCTGCACCTGGAAACAACTTATATTGTCCTTATATTGTTTGAGTTGCTTGCTGATGTACCACCTCACATTTATTCATCTGCTGCTGAAATGCATTCTTGCAGGGTAAGATATGTCCTTGAAGGCTGCTCCATTCTATAGTTGAATGCTTTCAGAGAAGAGGTTTCTCAAGTTAAAGTGAGTAATAGACAACAAATAAGATCATCCCAAATGGGAACTTTATTTTTTTTAGGTGTGGATTACTCTAATTATAATAGAAAAGCTTTGTTGTTTATGGGTTACAAAATATTAGGGATTAATATATAAAATTAATAGATAAGCACTCATTTATCCAATTTTCTATCTAAAACTATAGAAACTGCTGCATGAACATATCATATGTATTCATTTCTGTTTATGCATAATGAATGTCTGTGATTTTTCATTAGTTACTAATAATTTTCTGTATTTTGTGTTGTATGATTTCAGCATGTCTGTAGATGTGGCCACATTAAGGGAGTTCAAGCAATAAACATAGAAATCTGAGATTGGTTTACATGAAAATGAATGATGTTGGTACCGTTGAAACTCAAAATTCTATGTTTTCACTGCTCCATACACAAGCATTATTGGCATCAAAATCGAAATCAGAAAATGAATGATGTTGCTACCGTTGAAACTCATAATTCTAAGTTGGTTTGATTGATGCTTATTGTGTCTATTTTTTGCTCTGAACATTAGCCTGTTTTTTAGCCCAAGTGATTACCGTTTATGTTAAAACAAGGCCAAAAAATGAAAAAATATACCTTAGGCATGGATTGAATTGCTGAATGTTTTTTACAGGAACCATCATGAACATGGAACATAGTAGGGGCATGTGTATGTATTCTTTCTCTCTTTCTCTCTTTCTGCGTTTTATCCTTGCTTCCTTGCACCAAGAAGCAGGTCTATTTTTCCTATAAAAGAAAAATAGGTCTGTTTTTTTATGACCAATAAAAAGATACTGCATCTCATACCTCAGTTCATTTTTGGCTGAACAATTAATAATACTACTCTTATTGTGATATGACTATGACACACACACACATATATATATATAGCTATATCTATAACTACTACAAAGGGGAAGCATTTTGGCTACTATTCACATAAGGGTTTTTATTCAATGTGATGGAGGTGCATCATAAGGAACTATTGTTGTTACTTTTTGGTTTTTCTATTTGGTTTCAATTGAAGAATTAAAAACTTATAGATTGTGGTTGTAATTTGCTTATTTTTTTTATTTTCGCTGAGTTTGGTGGAAATAAATTTATATTATATATTTATAGCTTCTTCTAATTATTGTTGTAATAGATGATATGTGTTTATATCTATTTTGTGGATATTATATATTATTGATAGTATAGATAATTGTAGGCGAAATAGTAGAAATAGAATTTTCGAAAAAATTATTAAGATTAATAATAATTAGATATATGATATGATGAGTATTAGGGAAAATCATATATCAACTTTCTTATTTCTATATTTTTAGGTGTCCAAGGAAAATTTGACAATTGAACTTTATTTTAAATTAAGGATAGTTTTAAGATTTAAGTGTTAAATTATGATAAATTTATAACTACTACAAAGGAGGTCACTAATGTTACTATTCATCCAAAGGTTTTATACATTGTGTGAAAGAACTTTATGGTTTTTTTCTTTTATCAACTTATTTAAATGTAGTTGTTATGTTGGTTGAGATTTTTTTTAGTAATTGTAAATATGAGTATTAAAATTAACTGCATTAATTTTTTCATAAAATAAAAAAAACCGTCGGTTAGTGTAAAATGGGGAAAATTTTAAAAATGTAGATAAAATGTGTTTTAAGGATTATAATAATAATTGCTTCAAATGACATGAGATTGGGAACGCGTTTTCAAATAGTGAAAATTGTGATTGTTGCTAATTAGATTATATGCAATATAAAACGTGGATGTGGATTATTTTTTGTGATAAATAGATATATGAATTGTAAATAAGAAGTGATGTCACAAGGGGATCTTAAATAATGAGGCGTGGATTAATACCCAAGATTTTTTAAGCTAAAAGTACCGTAAAAAGAAGTGATATCAAGTGAATTCATTCTTTTTGAACAAAAAAATAGATTAAAAAGTTAGAAAAACAATAAAAAAAAGATTAAAGAGTTAGTTTCAGAAAAAGTAGATTAAGTTGGTATTGATTTTGTTGACCAAAAAAAAGTTTGTATTGATTTTCTTTACGCTACCTTTTTCTCTTTTGAAACTACTTTTAAAGTTACTTTTAGCTTAAAAAAGCTTGGGTATTCATTATGTCTTCTACAAGTCTTCTTCATCTATTTAATCTCTCTGTATTCCTCATTCGAAGTTTTTTGTTCATCACTCATTACTGTCGCGCTTTGGTGGTGATTAGGTGAGTAACACCGCATTCGAATTCAGAACCACTTTGTAGCAATATCTTCATTCTTATTTCGGTTCTTCACAAACAGACGCTAGATTTTAACTTTTATGGCGATTTCAACAGAAGGTTCTAACTTATTTCGACGTGTTTGACATGCCAAAAGGCGAAGGTGGAATACCAAAAGCCTGTAGGGAAGTTACAATCATTAGATGTTCCAGAATGGAAGTGGGACAGTATATCTATGGATTTCATGACGGCATTATTGGTGTTACAATTTTGTCCATCCGTCTGTGGACAAAATTGTGATTGTTGCTAATTAGATTATATGCAATATAAAACGTGGATGTGGATTATTTTTTGTGATAAATAGATATATGAATTGTAAATAAGAAGTGATGTCACAAGGGGATCTTAAATAATGAGGCGTGGATTAATACCCAAGATTTTTTAAGCTAAAAGTAACTTAAAAAGAAGTGATATCAACATTTCTCCTTGGATCAAATCTCTATCATGCGCAGATGAACATCACATGGGGACCAACACAGTCAACCCACAGTCACATGGAGACCAACACAGTCAATCCACTATCCCATGACTCGTCATGGTTTGTTCACGTGGGACCAACACAGTCGAGGCTTAAGAGTTGAGGCTAGAAACCCTAAGTACCATTATCATACTCACCAAATAAGGAGATTTTTGTGACTAAGGCTAGGAAGAGAGGGGGACTCGTGATTCAAGGTTGAATGAGAAGAGTTCGTGACCTAGGTTTGAACCACCATCAATCGTTTTCTTTTCTACTTGAAGTTTTCTAAGGTGAGGGCACTTCGGTTTGGGTAGAGGTCGTTTAATTGCTTTCTAATGCATGAGACTATGTGAAATTCTTGTTTACCTTGCTGTCATGATTGATTATGTGATGCTTCTGTGAATGGTGATTTTTTGAAAACCTCTTGATGCTTTGAGAAAAATCCTTCGATGTTATGCATGATTGAATGATGATATGTTGTTTTCTTTTAAAAGAGATGATGTGCCATGTTTGTATGACATTTTCTTTAAAAACATGCTATGTGTGATGATGTGATTAAATACCATGATACTGATGTGATTAAATACCATGATACTTGGGGGCATGTGTACATGCATGATGAGAAAATTTGTGATCTAATTCTATGATGAGGGGTGTATAACCCTAATTCTCTAAGAGATATGCATGTAGGATGTATGCTTTGTCTTTCATAATTGAGATTTATGAATCTAATTATTGTTGCTTCACTTTTAGTAACATGAGACAAGAGATGTGACTTAATCGCTTGCAAGTAGTGTGATGTGATTTATGGCAATAGTTCTAAGAGTAGGCTATGGACCATGATAACGATGGTGCCGTCAGACACAAACGGTTTACTTGCACGCCAGGGAGAATTGTGGTCGACTGTGTTGGTCCCACGTGAACAAACCATGACGAGTCATGGGATAGTGGATTGACTGTGTTGGTCTCCATGTGACTGTGGGTTGACTGTGTTGGTCCCCATGTGATTTTCATCCGCGGATGATAGAGATTGGATCCAAAGAGAAAGGTGGTTGTGTGATGTGAGGAACGATTAGTCTAAATGAGCCTTCAGGTTAACTGACTAACTTATGGTGAACACGTGATATGATAATTATATACTTATATGCTTCATATGCATGTATGCCATGAGAATTGTTTGGTTGGAAGTTGACCCTCGCTTGTGTGTTATGTGTTGTTTGGGGGGGGGGGGGGGGCTTAACGCCAGATGACCATTATGAGGAGGACGGGTCACTCCTGAGAGATCATTCTACATGATGAGGACAGAGACGGAGCTTGGGTGACCGACGAACACCAAGTCCGGCGAATCTACGTAGGCAGTGCTGTAGTTAGGAGCTTTGACTAGCAAGGAAGATGGTGCGAGACCCATCTGATGAACGGAAGAGTGTGTCTCCCGTATGCTCCACGACGCTTTGAGTTACCTATTGCGGAGGGATCACAACAGTCATCGAACATGAAGTCTGAACCAGAGACGGATCCTTCAGAACTAGTTCCAGATGATGAGAATGAGCATTATGTGGACTCGAAGTTGATGCCGGAACCTATGGAGGAAGATGAAGAGCTTCCACCATTGGAGGGAGAGCCTTGGAACTGGGAAGATCCATCTGACGATGAACTGAGAGCTAGGAGCTTTGTCGGTACATGGTGACAGTTTGATATGGTTGCGGGTGGCATCTACCAGGGCCTGCTAGATCATATGAGAGAGAAGTTTCCAAGGGAACCGGAGCAGGAGGTCGAGACAGCTTTCGAAGACGAAGACTAGGGGAATCGGTTGAGTGTTAATCTGTAATTGTTGGGGAGAGACTCGATGGGCACTGAACTATCATTTTATTTATCTTCAGTTTTGAATAAGTTGAATATTGGTGTAACCTCTACGTTTTGGTTTAAATAAGTGGTTACACGTTTTCTTCATAAATGATTACTCGATCGTTAACATGATTATTATTCATGTGAGGACTTTTTGTAAAAACTAAGTTTAAAGATTTCTCGTAATAAGAGGTTTGTCATTAACTTAAGATTTTAATTAATCGGCGAAAATTCTTTGTGAAAATTGTGAAACGGTTACTGTGTGACTCTCGAGAAATCGGGGTGTTACATTAACTTCTATGGTGATTTCCCTCTGTAGTATTAGCGGTTGTTTAATCATTGTTTTTCGTTTGTAGGCTCCCAAAAGAGGTGGGAAAGCTCCAGTTGCAGCCGCTAAGAAGAAACCCGTATGTATTTTCCTGAAAATGAATCTTATTCACTATCCATTTTTGTGTAATGAAATCGCAGGAGAAAGTTACTACCTGTTATTGATAATCAGGTTCATATATCTCATACAGTTTAGTCAAATAATCTCATGTTTTAGTTTCTTATTAGTTGATCTCTACTGCTGTTTGTTTCAGATGTCTCCCACTATTAAAGAACTGGCTTTAGATTTTGTTGTTCAGTTGATAATTTAAAACTATGTTTGAATTCATGCAGCGTGGTAAAATTCAAGCAACATTGAGGAAGCTCATGTTCAAGAAATGGGCTTTACAATTTGTTGAAGGGGATGTGTATCTCATGTCATATTTCCAGGTTCTATGGTGATTAGTTTGGTCAAGGACGAACATATGTTTTCCATCTCTTCCTTTCTTTTTATCTTGTCGGTGCAAAAAATGGTTTTTGTGAAGGTTTGTGTTTTTGCCCAACTCAGGTTCTTTTATTAGCCCTTTTTCTACAGGGCTTTGAAGAGGGAACTCAATAACTATCTCAGGATGGAGCAAAGGAAGCACAAGATAAGGAGATGGCTGGAAAATGTGCTTTTCATTTTTATTATTACAGCTCTATGATCAATTTAACCCTATATATGTTTTTGTAAAGTGTAGCTGCTTTAGCATACTTCAATTAGATTTTGTGTGATTTTATTTTCTGCATTTGGATTTCAATTTTTTATCATAAATATAATTTTATTTATGAAGTATATTTATTATATATGTTGGCTGCTAAAATGCAAATTTCTATATATAACAAATCTACATCACATGGTAAAGGTGAAAGGTCTGTTGTTAGCAAAGAAGCGGAGATGTAGGAGGCTTTTTTTTTTTTTTTGGTCAATGGAGATGTAGGAGGCTGAAGAGAGAAGAAAGGCCATGGGGCCAAAAGGTTGTCCAAAGAGTTTCAGGCCCATAAATTAAAAGACATGGCCAAGCAAAAAAAGGAGGATATTGAATCTGTTAAGAAGTGGAGGAAGAAGAGGCAAGACTAGAGAGTGGGTTTGCTGACAATGCCAATGATGCAGATAAGCTTTTGGAAAAGTGTGTTTGAGATGCCAAAGAAAAAAAGCCAGGAGTGTCTCCAGATGATCGGTGAGGAGGACCGTAAGGCATTGTAAGATGCTGGAAAAGGAACGAAACAAAATAAAAGAGGTTAGGAAATCCAAGAAGTACAACATAAGGTTTTCTGTCACTATATGTCTTTTCTTATTCCAATGCTACAATTTTAACTTTTCCAGAAAAACCATTTCTTCATACTAAATAAATATTTTGTCTGTTGATCTAGAGAAAGAAAGTGATACGCCCCAAGTTGATGCAAGGGCTGCAATGGATCGTCTAGGATTGATCTTGGATGATGAGAACTCTGAAATGTGAGAAAGAAGAAGAAGAATTTCGTGATGGAAGGGAAATGGACAGAAAAGAGGGGAAGTTTTAGTGAAATGGAAGATGAAGACTTCACACAAAGGTGGTGACAAACCCTTGATAAGCCTAATTCTTGAATCACTCAAGAACTATGAGAATCACTCTCACAAATCTGAATCACTCAGAAAAGAAAATACTAATTCATTCATAATCTGTCCATTACATTGAAGGAGTGGTCCTTATAAAGAAGAAGGAAATTCAGCCTAGTTACAAAAAATGATGAGGTGTAATTTCTCTAGAAGAATCCTAGGCTAGGAGTTACAAATTAAAAGAGGAAGATAGTGATATGCTTCAGCCCTGAACGTGTTTTTAGTGGCTGATTGCTTCATGTAACTCCCTTTCTTGATTGTTATTCTGACCAGGGAATATAGCATTCAATGCTCTTTATGAACTTAATTTCCCTTTCTTTGTAACTCCATTCTTGGCTTTGAAAGCTCTTCAATCCTTTGACTTTGCTGATGTAACTCCTCCATTCAGAACTTATTGAAATTCAAACACATTCAAAGAGTTTTAAGAAAGGAATGGATCCCTCCCTTTAAGCCCTTCATGCGCCACATGCAAACACACACCACTTGAAGTGGATTAAACACACTAAAATAAAATTCAGCAACATAATGCATTTGGATCCAACTTATTCAATTGGTCCTTTGCATTTTTATTGAAATAAAATAAAACAGAACATCACATGGCAGCCCCTATGCGTGGGCTGGCTCTTCTTCTTGGGCCTGAATGATCATCATGATTTTTGGTTCCATCTCTTCTACCACTTTGTCTTCAAGAATGGTTGCCACTACTTGCTGAAGAGTCTCTTTGGCCTTTTTAGCTCTAGCCCTTGTCATTGGTCCTCCAAGTCCTTTTAGGGCTCCATGACCCTTGTCCTTGTCCTTGTCCTCATCAGAAAGCTTACTGATATTTCTATGTGATCCTTTTCTAATGGATTTTGGACTTGAACTTGTCTCATATGAAACTCATTTCATATGCATATGTTAGTAAGCATAATTTCATTATTGGGAGACCCTTAAATCAACATTATTGGGTCGTTGATAAGTTGTGTTTCTTAGATTTGATATATTTTTCTTTCCAGCACTATTATGAAGTTCAATTCAAAGTTTACTGTTGGTTTACATACATAAAAGGTTTGTAGAGCTGTCTGACATTTCTTTTTGAGGAAAAAAATTCTTATTTCGGTTTATTATAGGGACTGAACGTTACATGCTCGGTAACAATCTCGGTTTTATATTTGTTATTATTTCGGTTTAATATTTGTTAAATTTACTGGTTTGTAAGAACCAGGGTTTTGATTTGTTTATGCTACTTTCTACATACTTTCTTAATTTTATATTCTTTACTACTGTCTTTAATTGATCACATGGAGGGTTAGCACGAACCAAAGTATTCCATAAAGTAATGAACATAGTGGCCTTCTAACTATGACATGATTTTTTATGCTTATTTGAACAAGATTGCCTAAATGAAATGAAATGTTTCTCTATATAGTCAATGTTGTGTGTTGCTCTATGAAGTGAAGTGTTGGTCTATTACTCTTTATTATATATTTTCATTCTCATTCTTTAAAAAAATAAAAATTGGCTAGAGGGATCATATTTATTGTAGTCTTTTGTTTTAAATTTTTTATTTTGATCAACTTTTTCCAGAAATTTGATTCAATGTTAGCAGCAGTCAATTGGAGAAATTGAAATCAAGGTAGTAGCATCATGAAGCATTCCAGAAATTTTCATTCATCAATTGCTCTCGTAAGTTTAAATGATTTTGGAGTTAATATATATAATCAAAGTATTGATTGATGTAACAAATATAATAGAAAAGTTCCCCGTGCATCGTACGGGTAAAAAACACTAGTATATGTATTATAAGAGCACAGTAACAGACACTCAAGTTGTTAACCACGCAGAGGGGTGTACAAGGGACGGGTTGGGATGGGTTTTGGTTAACCCTAACCCGACCCTAAATATTGATCGGGCCAATTCATAGACCCTAACCCGTCCCTAGACCCGAAGCAACCCAACATTATCCGGATCCAATTTAGCACGGGTCTCGGTTGGCTCGAGAGACAATAAGTTTAAGACTATTTGATACTAATTGTAAAATTTAAAGATAATAACATACTAAAAGAGTTATAAGTTGGAACTATTTTTTAGAAGAAATAACTTGAAAAAATCCAATTCTTTCATAATCTATTGCACTTGAGAGGTTTACATTTTGTTTGATCATTTCTTCACTTGTCTCACATATGCATATTTACACAAACATGATTTTCTCTTGTTAGAGCATGAAAGTGTCAATGGTTTGACCAACGTTTATTTAATTCATAAGGTAAATGTTAAACATTTTAATTTCATCTACATGGTAAGATAAATTTGAGCACCATATATCACATTTTAATCATTATAATAAATTAAAATTTTATAAAATATATATGTGGGACGGGCCGGGTGACCCGAGTGTCAATCCGAACCCGACCCTACCCGAAGTCGGGTAACTCAAAGATCAATCCGAACCCGGTCTCTTTTAATGATCGGGCTGGGTTCAACCCGGCCCTAAAGGCTTGGGCCGGGACGGGTTAGCGGATAGGGCCGGATCTTGTACACCCGTGACGCAGGTAGAGGAACAAGGACAAGTAGTTCCAAAACACAATTATGGAGACAAGTTATATAGCACCCTACCCATTGCAATCTTAATCATTACTGCTAAGTTCAAAATGGAAATAATGACATCAAATTATCAATTATTTGGCAAACTGTACATTTCATATATAATCATCGTATCTAATACAAGGGCTAACCACCCCAACAAAACAATAGACTATGAACAACTGACAATACTCAAACCTGCAATAACCTCCAAACCCACCAAAGCACCAATGCAACATCTTGCTTTCCTTACACTAAATTTATTTCTCTTCATTGTTTTTGTCCTTATTTTTCCCCTACAGCATTGCTATCTGCCAACCAAGAATGCCTAAAAAAAACCAATGAAAGTCCCGATCATACATAGAACAATCATCTTTTGTTATTCTGTGCATCCTCCTAAGTCATCACTGTGTGTTTGCCGCTGCTGCCTTGGTGCTTCTTATTGAGGCCCTCTTGCCTCTTGACATGCTCCGCATCAATACCGTGCTCTCGGTCCTCTTTGGTGAGATAGTTGTCAACTTGTGCTGCAGCTTGCCGTCCCTCTGAAATAGCCCACACCACAAGGGACTGACCCCGGCGACAGTCTCCAGCGGCAAACACACCATTGACACTGGTTGAGAAGCGACCGTAATCAGCCTTGAAGTTTGACCTGTTGTCTCGCTCCACACCCAACTTCTCTGCAATTGTCTGGTAAGGCAGAAGAAACCAAAGCATTATCAGTTATGGCTATGAGGATCATGTGTTATCAATCGGAATTTGGTATTGGTAGAAGATTACTATCGAGTTCAAGTGTTCCGCACACTGAAATTCATTACTATAAAGTTTAATTACAAGCACTGTAACAGCAACAACCCATTTTTCTGTTTGTATTTCATCTAACAAACAATTGAAAGTTCAGTCCATTAAAATTTAAATATGTTCATAAAATAACCTATTGTCCATTACATTTATAAAACCTAAAAAAGTAATAAAAAAGCACAAGTGGAGAACTAACATGAGACAACATAAAAATTGAGACTACATACTTTTTGGCCTTTTAACATAAGAAATGAAGCTAATAAGAATACTTACAGACTCAGGGCCTAGGAATCCCATGGCAAGGAAAACTAGGTCAGCCTCAATAATCTCCTCACTGCCCTCAATTTCCTTAAACTGAAACTTTCCCATTTCATCCTTCTCCCAGCGAACATGTACCACTTCAAGCCCTTTCACAGCTCCATTCTCATCTCCCACAAACCGCTTAGTCAATACCTCATAAGTTCTTGGATCATTGCCAAACTTAGCTGCAGCTTCTTGGTGCCCGTAATCAACACGGAATACACGAGGCCACTGCATCATCCCGGAAAAATCAGTAGTTAAACTCAGTCATAATCCAAATACTATGAGTAAAAAATGTTTGATACTTATTTTGCCATTGCTAGTAATGACAGGCCCATTGCAAAGAAGATACATAACTAGGCATTTTTAAAACCAATGATTCAAATCTAACCTGGGGCCATGGGTTGCCTGGAGCCCTAGTTTGTGGCGGCTGAGGGAGAAGTTCAAGATTTACAATGTTGCTACATCCGTGGCGAATGGATGTTCCTATGCAATCAGTGCCAGTGTCACCCCCACCAATGACAACAACTTTCTTGCCCTTGGCAGAAATATAGTTGCCATCCTGGAGATTGCTATCAAGCAAGCTTTTAGTATTTGCATGGAGAAACTCCATTGCAAAATGAACTCCTGACAGCTCCCTTCCAGGTACTGGAAGATCCCTGCATGAAAAAATACCTTCATTTTAAGCATCTTTCCTTCTAATTATCATTTCTTTTTATTGTTGCAGAAAGAAATTGAACTAATCAACATGTCTATGGGTCTCACCTTGGTTTTGTGGCTCCTACAGACAACACAATTGCATCATTTTCCTCTCGAAGCCGATCAAGAGAATATATAGGATCGAGTCCAACATTAGCATTTACCACAAAATCTATTCCTTCCTCAGCCATAAGATTGACTCGCCTTTGAACTATATTCACTTTGTCAGTTTTCATGTTGGGAACCCCATACATCATAAGCCCTCCAATCCGATCCGCTCTTTCAAATACTGTTACTGTGTGACCCATTTTGTTCAGCTGATCAGCAGCTGCCAAGCCAGCTGGTCCACTTCCAACGACAGCTACTCTTTTCCTGCATTAGTAAAGATATATATTAATTGATAACACTGTTCATCTACTTGGTTAAAGAGACTCTGAAACCATGTCATCCACGAGGACACATGAATTGTTTTATATAATACATCCAAGTTCTAGGAGAAACTAGCAAGATGTTCATAAGAAATAAAATAGCATACCCTGTTCTTTTGGCTGGAGGTCGTGGCACCATCCAACCCTCCTCAAAAGCCTTGTCTATGATTGCACATTCAATGCTTTTAATAGATACAGGATTCTCAATAATACCAAGGACACAGGAACCTTCACAAGGAGCTGGGCACACCCGACCAGTAAACTCTGGAAAGTTGTTTGTTTCAAGAAGCCTATCTAATGCTTCGCGCCACCTATTTTGGTACACTAACTCATTGAATTCTGGTATTTTATTTCCTAGGGGACATCCAGAATTTTCCTGAAATTTGTTGCAAATATCATTAGCTTAGACAAGGGTACTAATAACATCAGAAGGAAAGATGCATGTTCTAAGCTAAAAATGAAAACTTGGATGCGGGTAATGCAGACCTGATGACAAAAAGGAGTTCCACAGTCCATGCAACGGGCTGACTGTGTTTTCAGAAGTGGACCAGGCTTTGTCTCCTCCATCACTTCCTTCCAATCGTTCATGCGCACATTCGGATCCCTATACTGAACACCCTCACGCTCATAAGCCACGAAACCTCTATGTTTAATGGCTTCAGTTACTTGACTTGGCCTCTTGGGTGATTCAGCCTGCAGATATTCACACATAGCCAGGTCAAAATTTACTTAAATTTCTCAAGTTACTTCACTTAAATCTTCAATGCATGTTCCTATCGTATAAGCATTAAGAAAACAGAACATCAAACAAGTAAACAGAACATCAAACGTACAAGTAAAAGAATAAAAATTACCTCACTCTGTTTCTCTTTCAATGATGCAGTTGCCAATTTCTTAAGCTCCTCAAAAGCATCTTTCTCCACTGCTTGTGCTTCATCATCTTCTTCTTCTGCATCTTTAGCAGTGCGCTCCACTGCATCTTTGGAGGCTTCCTCAGACTTCATACTTGCAAGAACACGTTTATACTCCCTCGGGATCACCTTGACAAATTTAGGAAGAAGATTCCCAAAATTATCAAGCACTTCTTTGGCAAGCAGACTATTTGTGTGTCGTTGATGTTGCTGTATCAACATTTTGAGAGTAACAATGTCCTCCTCCTCTTCAACCTTATCCAGATCTACGAGCTCCAGGTTGCATCGAGATTGGAATTTTCCATCCGCATTAAGAACATAAGCAATCCCGCCACTCATACCAGCAGCAAAATTTCTACCAGTTTTCCCAAGCACAACAACAGTCCCGCCAGTCATGTACTCACATCCATGATCACCAACACCTTCCACAACAGCCTTAGCCCCAGAATTCCGCACACAAAATCTTTCTGCTGCCATCCCGTTGAAATATGCTTCACCACGTGTTGCCCCATACAGTGCCACATTGCCAATCACAATGTTCTCCTTAGGGTCAAAATTGCTTCCTTTTGGCGGATATACTACAACCTTTCCACCGGACAATCCTTTACCAACATAGTCATTGCTATCACCTTCTAGTTCCAAAGTAATACCAGGACAGAGGAATGCACCAAAGCTCTGGCCCGCGCTACCATTAAATTTGATGTGGATGGTGTCAGTTGGAAGACCAGCTAAGTGGTACCTCTTGGTCACCTCATGGCTAAGCATAGTTCCCACAGCACGGTTTACGTTATAGATTGGTGTTTCAATGTATACTGGGAGACCCTTCTCCAAAGCAGCACTTGACAAACTTATGAGCTGATTATCCAAGGCCATGTCCAAACTGTGATCTTGCTTTTGCACACAGTATTGAGCGGCTTCTGGCCGCAGTTCAGCTGCAGGTCTAAGCAATAGGGAGAGGTCAATGTTCTCTAGTTTCTCATTGCTTTTAACAACTTCTTTATCAACTTCAAGCATATCAGAATGGCCAACCATCTCATTAACTGTTCTAAACCCAAGCTGGGCCATTATTTCTCTCATCTCTTCAGCCACCATAAAAAAGAAATTAATAACATGCTCAGGTTCTCCAGCAAACTTCTCCCTAAGTACTGGATCTTGGGTAGCAATGCCAACAGGACAGGTGTTCTTGTGGCACTTCCGCATCATGATGCAGCCAAGAGTAATGAGTGGAGCAGTACTGAAGCCAAACTCTTCCGCACCAAGAAGAGCCGCAATCGCAACATCTCTTCCGGTTTTCAGTTGCCCATCAGTTTGGAGAACCGTTCTACCACGTAGGTCATTTGCAACCAATGTCTGGTGGGTCTCGGCCAGGCCGAGTTCCCATGGTAACCCAGCATTCTTTATGCCAGTCCATCTGGATGCCCCGGTACCTCCATCATGGCCTGAGATCAAGACATGATCTGCATGACCTTTAACAACTCCACTAGCAATTATCCCCACTCCAGCTTCAGATACTAATTTCACACTAATTCGAGCAGCTGGGTTGGCATTCTACAAATTAACAAAAGGGGCCAAACAGGAAGCAACACCTAATTCAGGAATATTCGACCAGAAAAAGAGAAATAATAATAATCACATACAAAAATACCTTTAGATCATGAATTAGCTGGGCAAGGTCTTCAATTGAATAAATATCATGATGGGGAGGTGGACTGATAAGCCCTACCCCAGCAGTTGAATTCCTAGTGACAGCAATGTCTCCTACAACCTTGTGTCCAGGAAGTTCACCTCCCTCACCAGGTTTTGCTCCCTGAGGATTACAATTATAATGTTACGATAATACGACTCTACATTAGCTGAAAAACCATACTTATATTTAACCTCACCAAAGGTCTAATGTACGTATCAATTAAAGACGCAAGAGCACGCAGAGGTGCCTAGAGGTCACATCATCATCTGCCATGAACATAAATTCATAAACAGAACCTTAATTCCAAAAGGAATGCAGGTGCACCAGTTGATGACTTTCTTAAAATACTCAAAAGAAGACAATAATCTTGATTTAAAACAGAAAATTTCAACAATTACCTGAGCCATCTTTATCTGCAGCTCATCAGCATTCGTAAGGTAGTAACTTGAAACTCCAAATCTCCCACTCGCGACCTGTTTGATGGCACTCCTTTTGGGATTCCTAGAGCCATCAGCAAGAGGCTCCATGCGAGATGGTTGCTCACCTCCCTCACCTACAGCAAATATGTAAAAAAAAAATCATCAGAAAATTAGAGAAATTGAGGAGACTAATCTTTATCTAGTAGAAACAGATATTAAATATACAAGTTATCCACAAAATTTCTCTAGAAAAAATTATGCTGAAAAGATGCTTTGTCAGAAATTGATGTTGGGTAAAAGGTCAGACCTTTGTGTCCTTTGAGACGGAAAAGAAAAAATCTGCCATTTAATATTTCTTAAAGTAAGATTGACAAACCTGTGTTGGATTTTCCTCCAATTTTATTCATAGCCAATGCTAAAGTTGAGTGAGCCTCCAGTGATATAGACCCATAACTCATGGCCCCGGTGCAAAACCGTTTAACTATTTCACTAGCAGGTTCAACTTCATCTATAGAAATCTTAGCTGATGTCTCTTTAAATTTCAAAAGCCCTCGCAAATTGCAAGCCTTATTTAGTTCATGAATGATCTTGGAATACTGTTTATATGCATCTACACTATTAGTTCTAGCAGCCTCTTGAAGCTTGGCTATTGCAAGTGGATCGTTCAGGTGAACTTCACCACCTTTTCTCCAATGATAATCCCCGGGATTTGGCAATGCTACAGCTTCTGCACTTCCAGGAGAGAAAGTCCGTGAAGGAAAAGCCAACTCATGCAGTTGAAGAGCGTCAGAAGAGAGCATCTCAAATGTTGCGCCCTCAACTCGACTTGGAGTTCCAGCAAAGCACTTATCAATCACTTCTGATGAAAGACCCAGAGCTTCAAAAATCTGAGCACCTTTGTACGAGGCTAAAGTTGATATTCCCATCTTAGCAAGAACCTTCATCATTCCATAGTGACTTGCTTTGAAATATTTCTTAACCAACTCATCTTTTGAGTGGAATACACCATTTGCTTTTGGTGGGATCTTTCCGTCAACCTGCAGTCGCCAAATTGCCTCTATAGACAAATATGGGCATATAGCATCAGCACCAAAACCAACAAGAGTGCAGAAATGGTGCACTTCACGCGGCTCAGCAGATTCAATCATCAAGGCAACTCTAGTGCGCTCAAGTGTTTTCACAAGATGTTGATGGACAGCACCAACAGCCAGGAGGGAGCTCACAGCAACACGTTTCCTTGAGAATGCTACAAATTCAATTCCAAATTCAAATAAAATTAGATGTACTTGACTATAAAGTAATATCCGTATGCAACACAAAGGTAACAGTATAATACCTCTATCAGAAAGCACAAGGGTGGTGTAGCCTTCTTTAATTGCACCGTGTGCTTCTGCACATATCCTGTCCAAGGCTTCCTCCAACCCTCTCTTACCGCGTTCCTTTGAGTAAGTTATGTCTATAACTTTGCTCCGCCATCCCCTATAATCCATTTTTTTAATGGCCTCCATTTGTTCAGTGGATAAGAGGGGACCTTTTAGTGAAAGGCGGTGGCACTGTTCCTCAGTGGTTTCTGTGAGATCACCTTCTGGACCGACCATACATTCCATAGAGGTGACGATTTTCTCTCGGATGGGATCAATAGGAGGGTTTGTAACTTGAGCAAACATTTGCTTGAAATACTCAAAAGAAAGTTTTTCTCTATTAGACATGACAGCTAATGGAGTGTCATTTCCCATTGACCCAAGGGCTTCTACCCCATCTTTTGCCATAGGAAGTAACAGCATTTCCAATGATTCAACTGTATATCTGCATCATACATGAGTAGAGAACATAAAAAACACTTCCTTTGTAAACAAAGTGGATATAATGGAGGAAATATTCAGGAGTAATGGAGGAAATATTCAGGAGTGATGTTAGTTACATACCCAAAAACTTTCAATGGAGCTAGTAAACCGTGAATTCCCATATTTTCCATATCCACATCATCACACGATAGCTGTAGTTCATGGAAGATTCAATAATTAGACTTGCCTGCAAGAAATTTATGAGATGTTCATATTGCTTTGAATGTATACTTACTGGAGCCACTCCTGTTATGGTTGGGGGCACTCTTTCAGACTCATGAACTGAGTCAACTATGTCTTTGAGATCAATCTTTTGCTTTTTGAGCCAATCCCCATAGGGTCTTTCCAATGAATATTGTTCCTTTAAGGCATCATCATTTACAACTATATGCTTCTCAAAATCCACCAGAAGCATCATGCCAGGATTTAATCTTCCTTTCCTACGTACGTCTTCTGGAGGAATGTCTACAACCCCAACTTCACTTGCCATTATTACTCGTCCACTATGGGTGACATAGAAGCGGCCCGGTCGCAATCCATTCCTGTCCAATGTAGCTCCAAGATAGTGGCCGTCGGTAACTGTAATGATATTAAAATATATTAGTACCAAATCAAAAAGCCAATATTAACGGGACATAAACATGTAATTGAGTCAAAGTCCAAGAAAACACACATGATATAAGAGCTGGTCCATCCCAAGGCTCCATGAGAGCCGAATAGTATTCGTAAAATGCTTTACGCTGGGGATCCATGTTCTTGTCCTTTTGCCATGCTTCAGGAATCATCATCATAACAGCTTCAGGAAGACTTTTTCCAGAATGAACCAAAAACTCGAGCACGCCATCAAAAGCTCCTGGTAAAGAAAATATCATTAGGATTTTAGTAAATGACCACAGTTTTGCAAGCTAATAAAAAAGATTCAGATAAAATTTCACCTGAATCTGAAGAATTCGCATCCACAATCGGTAAAAGCTTCTTTAACTCGTTCTCTGATAAGCCAAGCTCCTTGCATTTCAATAAGCCCTCACGTGCCTTCATCCTACAAAATTAATAGATTTAGCCGATACATTCTGCCATAGATCAATCAAAATGCGGTGGGTGAATCCGGCACAACACACAACACTGTTATACCCACTCATAATCAACTAGTATTATGCTAATTGCACATTAGAACAAACTTTTTTTGAGAGGGCAAGGTGGCAATAATTCATAACTCAAACAATGTTTACTATCTGATTTATCCATTTTAGCAGCAATTAAGTTAACTCATTCTTCTAGGTAGGTCAACCTACTAAACTACAGTAAGGCAAAAACTATACAAGACATACCAGTTAACATTGCCCCTGAGTGTATTAATTTCTCCATTGTGGCCCAATACACGCATAGGTTGAGCACGATCCCAGCTAGGAAAGGTATTCGTAGAAAATCGTGAATGTATCTGCAGATATGCACACCAAACTGTGAGTCTTCATGGTCGAATTCTTATACCAGTACATAAACCAATGTAGAATGCATAAATGTGGTTTTCTTCCAGGCAATTCAATATAAACATATAGTGAAGTGCATGATTTTTCCCTCCACCACCTTGAAGAAATAGTCCTCCAGACCAAGTAACTGACAGAAAGTATCAGCAGAAATTTCTGCAAACATGATTATCTTGATATGAACTTTCTTACCAACTCAACCATTGCATCCAATCCAGCATCCAAATTCAAACAGTAATCAAGGAAGCGGAAGAACTTAAGAGATCATTCAAACCTCAATGCCTCAGAAGTCATTCCTCAACCTTGCATCTCTTCAGTTACTGGTTGTTCCTATGCTGTTTGTTGGAGTATAGAGTTAGTGGAGAAAGAAGATAGGTTAATGGGTAATATATTTACCAGGGCCATGTAGCTCGTAAACCTTTCATTGCCAAGGTCTGCATAATAATATTCCCTCAACTGAGCCGGTGTTAGCTGACCTTTGTAAACGACAGTCCTGTAGAAATTCAGAGGATCATCAGAAATTCAAAATTGATTAGATAAGTGTGGCTGTAAGCATAATTTACTTCTCAAGAAAATGAGATTGCCTTATGACAACACACCTTGATGAAAGTGAACAGATATAAAAATCTGCAATGCCGTCATTTTGCAGGTTTAACGCAGATGTAATAGCAGCCATGCTCAGCTTCCTTAATATGTACATCTGCAAAGAAAAATCCAAGTACTACTCAATTCTCACTTCAAATTAATCATTCAATGATGCAATATGACCTGAATCAAATTGTTTTATATCCTCCCACTTGCACAATAAATTCAAGCCTCACCGGATACTATGTCTAAGCATTTATTAGTTAATCTTTTTCTTCAAAAAGAAATCCAGTTGAATATATGTTCACTTGCTAAGATTATTTTAATCAAAAGTCTTGCCACCGATAAAAAGTACCTGTCTTTCCAGATCAACTTTTGATTTACCACTTGCAGTAAGGAACACCTGCTCGATCACTGGTTCAGTTTGAAGGGCTGATTTGCCCAATCCTGTGTTGTCTGTGCGCACAGAACGCCAACCAAGAATTGAAAGCCCCATAGATTCAGCAACCTTAAAGCAAAAGCAGTAAAACATAAGACCACCATCATGGTAATAGCAAAGGAACATAATACAAAACAGCAGTGGACAACTTTCGGGGGCTTCAGCATTATTACAATTTACATGGCAGAAAAAATGTACTGTGTGCTAAAGTGAATCTTTGTTGAACTGAAAAAAACCATTATGCATGACATCAAATTTGAAACGAAGACAAAGAAACTTCACACTTTGATTTACCTTTCTAAATATATTTTTGCTTTCCTTCCTACGGTTATCAGATTTGGGCAAGAAAAACATGCCAACAGCATATTGTCCATGGGGAGGAAGCTCAAAATCCACAACCTGTAAAACGGAAACCCATTATAAATAATCATCAAACCTCTTTCAATAGAACAGGTGAAAGATACAAAGCCGAGTCCTAATAAATCAAAGGTTTTTGCTGATTATGGCGACAAAGTAGTCAATCAAAACTTCAATTATTGCAATTTAGCATTATTAACTACTTAGTACTTATATTGCACTGAAAAAGAAAAATTCTTTTTTGTTGCGTATCTAGATACCAGTAGGAATTGAAGGATTTGAACACTGAACTTATGAAATTTTAAACCATCAAGTACCATTTAGGCTATCCATATGCAGTGATTAATCTCAAATAAAAACCCTTTAAAAAGAGAATATATAAACAGGTATCAGAAAAATAAAGAGGGGAAAACAACTATAAAAATAATAATAATATATTTAAGAACATAAATGATTTTAAACAGAAAAACAAGGCAGCCATCAGCAAGAAAAGGAAGAAAGAAACGACAGAAAATGATTTGTGAGAAAGTATAAACAGGTATAACTATTCTGTGGTAAGAGCTAGGGACATATAGGTTGGGTAGGATAGGTCTAGGGATCGATTCCTATCGGGTGCAAATTTATTTCTCTGATGTAAAAAAAATAAAAAATAAACAGCTATAACTTGATTGGGGGCCAAAATACACTTTCATAGGTTCTATTTAAAAAATACTCTATAAACAAATTAATCAGTACATAGCCAAAAAATCAAAAATAAAACTGAAATCTCACATATTTTCAAAATTCCACATGTTCTCAGATATTTGCAAATATATATATATATATATATATATATATATATATATATATATATATATTAAAAAAACAAAGAACGTGCCTCTTTGAAAAACGCATGAGGCAGAGCAACAAGGATGCCTGCACCATCTCCAGTATTGGTTTCACAACCGCAAGCTCCTCTGTGCGTCATGCGCACCAACATCTCCAACGCATCAGTAACCTGCACAGTCAAAAAGACTCACATCACAACCAAACACGCCGCAAAAAATTATTTAAAAAAAAAAAAGAAAAATCGCCCACCGTTTTGCGACTGCTTTGACCAGACAGCTCCGCCACGAATCCGACCCCGCAAGAGTCCTTATCCATCGCCGGATCGTAAAGCCCCAGCGGCTTCTCCGGCACCGCCGAGAATGCCGACCGGACCGCCACCCTAAGCTTCGGCATCCGCCCCGGCCCGCCAGAGTGCCAAAACTGGATCCTCTCCGACCCGCTCGAACGCAACCGGGTCCCCAGCCATCGCGACGCCGTGCTGTTCCTCACGCTCGCCAGCGGACGCGCTCGTGCACGCGCTCCACCAGGGTTGATGAGAGCGCTCAGCTGAGGGTTATTCAGCGCCGAGAACGTTAACGAGAGAGAGTTCGACATTGTTCAAACAAAACCTACCGCAGAAGAAGAAGAAGCCTTTGCCTTTGCCTTTGGCGGCTTGTTATTTATTTTTATGATTTGATTTTATACCCAAGTATTGGATGTGTTTGTATTACTTATGGAAGTCTAGTTTATCCAAAAGATTGGGTTATTTTGGGATTGAATGTTACAGATCTGGGTGGGAAAAAGCAATAAGATCCGATTTTAAATGGCGATTGAAGAGATTCGAATGAATCACGGTATGGCTTGGCTTGTGAGCTTGTCTCTCTTGATGTGGGACACGGTATGTTAGCTGTCGCAGACAAACCACACAAAGCTGAAGATGAAAGAACAACAGATGATCAAACAGAGAGAGAGAGAGAGAGAGAACAGCACCTCGTGAAGAAGGGTGTGAAGGAGGATTCTCCGTTGGGAGAACGGGGGGTGGATTTATAGAGAAATAATGTGTTGGTGAAGAGAGAAGAGGAAGAGGAGTAGGTGGAGGAAGAGGAGAGAGGAGGAGTGGGGACCACAAAAGTTCTTCTTCTTCGTGTTTGTGTAAATTACCGACTCCGTCCTTCAGTGTGTTTGTTAGTTGACAGCTAAGCAGTCACAGTAAGGACACGTGTGAATTGTTTTATGCGGCACGAGACAGCCGCGATCCCCTCTCTTTCCTGGGTCCCACCACCTGGCTACGCTCGGATGCGAACCTGTTTGCCGTTGGTTGATTCTGTTGGTAGATTGTTTGTTGAATGTCATCAATCAGTTAAAGCGAAATTTAACCTTATCTTTATTGGAAAAATTTATTATGGTCATCTAAAAACTTGTGCAAAGTTACACCCAATCACTTTTGACCCACTATAACAGGTTTTTTTTTTAAAAATCAAAATTCACATTTTCTTAATTAAACATTTATTTTTAATTAATTTTAAAAAAAACATTTATCCTTAATCATTATCCTCCTCCTTCCTCATCTTTCATCAGAAACCAAGAAGCTCCAATCACCACCTCACCCCCTCCGTAACAACAACAAAAAACTCACTCACCCACCTCTGCAAAACGCAAACCCATCTCACTCACTCACTACCCATTGCTCCTTCCCTTCCACCTCCTCCCTGCACCAACAAACAAACTTGACCCACAGCATGAAGAATCCAAAAAATCTTACTCCCAACCACCCTCCTACACCCAGATCTGGAACCAGCAAATCAACACAGTTCGAAAGTTGATGCACCACACACCCAGACTTGAACGAGAAAGGAGGCTGAACGACGACTCCCACCGTCGTTGCCACCCACTACCACCCACAACCCAGACTTGAACGAGAGAAAGAGAGTTGGAAACGAGGTCGTTTGATTCCGATAAACCCAGTCCAACAATCTTCTCCTCCACATAACCCCAGATGCAGATCCAGATCCAAAAAGCTGTAAACTTTATTGTTGCGATTTGGGTTTCTAGTAGTCCAAGGGAGGAAAGGATGGGAAGGGAAGTTCATATCTTTCTCCTTCTGATTTCCATTCCATGGCGTGAGAGAAAGAAGAAATTGATGCTGGCCGGAGGTTTGGAGGTTTGTGAGAGTTGCAGAGGTTAAGAAGATGACGATTTTTGGAGGTTTCGAGAGCGTGGCGGTGAGAGGCAGAGCATGGTGGAAGCGGCAAGGAGAAGGAACATGCGTGTGGATAGAAAAACCAAACTGAAACATAAAAGGGGTTTTATTATTCAATCCTATGATGTTTGTTCTACATAGTTTTCAATCTGGTGGTTGGGGGTGGTGCGGATTATGGGTATTTGATGATGATTCTGGGTTTGATTGCTGGGATTTGGTGATGGGTGCTTTTGGAGGAAATTTATAGGGTTCAACAAGATGGTTGTGGGGTTGCGGCAGGGATGAAGGGGGTGGGTTCTGGGTTTGTGGGTGAGTGCAAGGAGGAGGATAACCAGTGGTGCTGGGTTTCTGATGGGGTGGGAGAAGATGATGGGTTGAGGAAGGAGGAGGATAATTTATTCACTAATTAACCTAATCCTTCATTAACTAATTTATTAATATATATGTTTTTCGATTTTCTTTTAAAAACCTGCTAAACCTGCAGAACCTGCTACTGCAGGTCAAAATAGCATGGTGTAATCATACACAAGTTTTTAGATGACCATAATAAATTCCTCCATCTTTATTTGTTTTGTTTTGGTGAAGAAAATTAACCTTATCTAAATCCACGTATATTTTACTTTCAAGTTGTATCTCAACTTATGCTAATTTTCATCGAAAATAATAAAATGAGAGATAATAGTCAAAGGCGCATTTATAAGGGCTGGTAGGAGTTTGACCGTAAAAATTTAAAATTTTTTATTAAAAATTAGTACATATGTTTCACATAAATATTTTGTATATTTATTATCATCACTTTTGCCCCTCCAAATATTTTATAGACTCATAATCCGACTCTTAATTATTTTGTGAAATTTCATTGTTTCCAAAAAGTAAAATAAAATCAAAATCTGACTTGAGTGTATACTTGATTGTTCAAACCAAATTTCAAGATTTAAATGATAAGCCTTATCTACACCAGGCAAAAAAAAAAAAATCAAATAATAGATAAGAATTTGATGAAGAAAAAACCTATCTTCATTTAAAATGAAATATTCATTTTCAAAAAAAAATGAAATATTCAATAGATTTAAATCATTGTACATTATTTTAAAATTAATTTAAATTATAACATTTCAATTAATCAATTGTTTTTTTATTTTTCTCATTACTCGTTCATTTGTCTATCAAAATCTTGCCTAACCTTTTTTTTCTTTTCTCAACCAAATTCAAACACTCTAGTACATATTCTTTTTTCTAGCATGTGACCACAACTCTTTATTTTTTCAAAATCCTTATGCTCGTGTGGGTTCGACTCTCATTTACCATAAAGTTTAATGGCCTGTTTGATTATTGTTTTTAAAAACAATTTTCTCTTTATAAAAAAAAAATGTGTTTGGTTGTAGATGTTTTCTAAGATTGTTTTTAAAAACAATTTCCATTTTTCTGTTTTTAAAACTGATTTTATAGGGAGGAATTTAGCATGCACATCTAAAAACTTGTGTAAGGTTACACATGACCTTTTTGACCTGCAATAGGAAGTTTAGCAGGTAATTTGTATTTTTTAAAATAAAAATATTTAATATATTATGATATAATTAGGGAAATAGTTAGTGAATGATTATAGTTAAGTGGGTGTGGTAACTTCTTGAATTACTTGTTCAGTAAAAAAAATTAATATTTTTTAAGTAAAACATTAATCATTAAAAAATTAATTCATCATTTTCATCTTAGTGACAAACCCAATTCACCCAACCCTAAATAATTCAGAAACCCTGACCCATCATCATCATCTTCAACCTCCATACCAAGATCCAGTTGGAACCCTCAATCAAAACTTGTTCTTCGCCTCTATGCCCAAAAGATCAAACCTAGTGTCAACAAGAACGAATATGAAGAACGAACACCCAGATCCCAGGAAACCAAGTTCGAAGCTTTTGCCCAGATCGCAGATGAGTTCGCGATCATGGTTCGGGGTTCAATGATGTTGTGGTTCAGGTGAACGACGGTGCGGTAGTGGTTCTTGTTCGGAGTTCGAACGGTGAAGGAGGCAGATTCAAGCCACCACCTTTCTTCTTCAGATCTGATCTCTGTTGTTACCCACAAGTTTTCAGTGGGGTCGATTTGTATTGTGGGTGAGGTTGCGGGGTTGGGTATCGGATCTGGGGTGAGGGTCGATTTGTATTTTGGGTTGCAGTGAGGATGGGGTGAGATTAGGTGTGGGTGTGGGTGTGGTGGGTTCTGGGTTCGAGTGGGTTCCTTGCTCTGTGTACTGTCCTTTTTCTGGTAGCTGCAAGGGGAAGTGGAAATTGGAGCACTGGGAACAAAAGTCTCTTCGTGGGCTCGTTTTGATTTTTCATACCAAAGATGCAAGTTGCTCTCACCTCCCACAAGAGCTGGTCTCAAGCTAAAATATTTACTCAATACAACTGTGGTGGTGTGGTGTTGATACATAGGCATGTCTGTTACCATTCAAATCGTTGGTTTCTTGTGTTCTGCTCAATGAAGACCAGTTGAATAGTTGACGTTGGGAAGATGCTGTTATTGATTTTGTTTTAAGGGGATCTTGGGGAGCAGATTCACACAAAATTTTGGGGCTTTCGAAAGTTTGGGGATTTTGTGGGGTTGGTGTTTTGGTTGCATCTAAATGGAAGAGCAACATTAATGGTGATTAAATTTTTTTTTTCACTTTTTAAATTTTTTACTTCTCAGATTTACCTTAATTATTTACCACCTGGGTTAATTTTAAACTAACCCTAATTATTCTCTAATTATTAACTTAAATATTGTATAATATAATAACTATTTTATTTTTCAAAAATAAAAAAAAATGCAAAAAACCTGATGTACCATGTCAAAAGGCTCATGTGTAACCTTACACCACTTTTTAAATGACCATAATAAATTTTTCCGATTTTATAGAACAACAAAAAGTTGTTTTTGTTTTCTATTCTTACTTTTGAAAAAAAACACGGAGAAGACGAATTTTCATTAATGGCAAAATTTCAATTTTAACAAACTTTTACTTTTAATAAAAAACACGGAACTGCTGCCATTATCACTCCTAAATGCTAATCCTCTGAAACACCACTAGTTTCCAACCTGAATGCTTCAAGCGTGTAATAATTCAAACTCAAATTCGAAGTGGAACTGGTGGAACTGGAATTGGAATCAGAATCACAATCGAAATCCCTCCCTCTAAAGGATAGTGAAATTGAAGGATTCGAAATTTGAAGGAGTGAAGAAGGGACTGGTGGTGGCAATTTTGCTTTCGAGCCTGTAGCTATGGCAGAATCAAACAACGAGTCAGGAAGGGTGCAAGACGTGGGAGGGAACGGTGGCAAGATAACTATTTTCGCCGTGGGAGCAGGACCAGTTTCCGCCGATAGGAAACATCATGAAGAAGGAGATGTTGGCAGATGTAAGACCTGGATTTTCAGAACAAGCTAGTTTCCGACTCACGCGTAGGATCAGTGTAAGCGTGACAGGAGTTTGATACTTGAGGAAGATTAATGAAGAAGAAAGTTCAGGAATTGCTTGAGGAATGTTGCGTAGTCGTTTTCGGAGTTAGTGCGAGTCGTCTGCACACTTGTCTTAGGGCGAGCGTGTCCAGAATAGGCTATTTCGCTCTTAAAGTAACGTTTTGAGTGAGATTTCGAACTCTCGGAAAATTTAAAGATTCTCTTTATTTTTCCATCGACCAGCGTTTCATTTCGGAACTCTGGACTGTACGCACGATAGGTTTCACTTTCCGGAAGCTCGACGACTCTAATTTCTTTGCTTCGAAACCCTATTTTCGAGCAATGGATGAAGACTTTTTCTATTCGGGACTTCTAACGAAGATTCCGTCCGCGTTGCCAGACTTGTTTCGACGTTTCCAATCTTTCTTCAGTAGGAAGTTTTGTCGTTTGAGCATCACAGAAAAAAGTAGTTTTTCGGGACAGATTAGCCGACACCGCTTTTGAGTTTTTCGATATCGTTTTTCCCAAATCCTAGATATTTGTTTTGAGTTCTGGAATTCTGACGCCAGAATCTCTCTTAGAATTCCACGGTGATCGTGCTGCAAAAATCGGAATCGCGAAATTTTCATTTTCCCGCGATTTCGCCCGCCTATAAATAGGCGAAAAAGCAAAATCCTCTTCATTTTCACCCATTTTGGCCGAGAATTGTAGAGAGAGAGGGAGAGGAGAGATTTTCGCGAAATCTTGACCAATCTTCGTGCAGTTCGTCCCTACTTCTAGGTATCAAGGTAACTAACACGATTCCTACCTCTGATTGTTGTTTCTGTTGCGTTTCTGAAGCCGTTTCTGTGCTCTAAGTTTTGAGCTTTTTCTAAAATTGTCCGATTTCTCTGATTTCTCGCTTGGGTTATGTTCCTTATGTTCCCCTGAGTCTAAAACCTCTGTCAGTAAACTCTGATTGCGACTCAGTTGTCCAGGATCTGAAAAATTGACTCAAAACTCTTTTTGTCTCACATTTCGAAACTTTATTGTCGAAAAGACTTAATCTGACTTCGTGCCTTTAGGATTTGTTGTCACGGATGTCATGAGGATCGTTGCTGTCAAATTTGTTTTCAGAACTGATAACTTTGAAGTTTTGAGCCTTTATTTTGGACCAAAATGCCCCTGCGTAGTCGTATTTCGACCCGATTGTCCGAAAATTGTTCCGACAGTTTCTTTGCCTTAGTTTTACCCTAAAACTACCTTGTAAACTGATTTGATCGAAGAAAAAGAGCCGAAGCCCTTTTCTCCTTATGGCCGTGGGTTTTCCTAAGGGGGGGGGGAAGTTTTTCGGTTTCGAAAACTTGTCTTTTCGTACCTGATTGTCGTATTATGAAGCTTTAATGCTTTGTCTATCGTTTATGTATTGTTTTGCGATCGAGCTAATCGATTTTGTTTGGATTCTGCTTTGTTTTTCTCCGAGGTTCAGTTGAAGGAACTTTGGAAGACTCAGAGCTATTGTTTGAGGAGAACTTTGTTTACGAAGCTGGAACAGCTCGAGGTTAGGGCAACTTACATATTAGCTATGACTGCATGATAGGCGTCGATAAATTCGACTTATGTTTTATCTGATGTTGTTTTTGATGATGAGTTGATGTTATGATGCTTTTCCATACTTGTGATGTTGTGCTTTTGTTGGATTGAGCGTTTTGACGCAATTTCGGAGTGGAGATTCATTGATCTGGTGATCTTTGATATTTCGGGTTGGATGAACAACCCTAGGCAAGTCCAAATGTGGGGTTTGAGACTTAGCCATATGTTGGAATTCTTAGACTTTCCCCGGGAAATGTATTTTGGGTGGTTGATCTTTGAAAACTTAGAATGATAGAGCTTTGAAAAACTAAAGACTTGGGAAACTTAGACTTTGAGAAATAAACTCATAACTTGACTAATTCGAATTGAAACAATTTTTATTAACGTTTAAGCATAGGAGAACTGAAGGGGAAAATATTTACGAAAGACGGGGAAAAGTCGACTTTGTTGTGGGTTTGGAGAGTTATCGGAATTGGGGGAAGCCACTAAGGTGAGCTATGGTGATGATTGAAAGTCACCGAGTACTCTAGTACTCTTGGGGAGTGTTGTGGAGCCGTGTTGTATTGACCGACACCTAGTGCTCTTGTTGTTTGGGCTGTGTTGTATTGACCGACACTAGACCCTTGTGTATTCTGTGGATGGAGTTGTGTTGTATTGACCGACACTTACTCCGAGTTGTGTTGTATTGACCGACACTAACTCATGGGTTTGTTGAGATTGGGTTGTGAGCTAGACACTTTCGTGGTAAGGACGATTCGTTGTTTGGCTAACCACGTTGCATTCAATCGGGTGAATAACGGGAATGGTTCACCTGTGCATATCATGGTGAATAACGGGAATGGTTCACCTTGCATTAATGATGAATAACGGGAATGGTTCATCATTCGGTGAATAACGGGAATGGTTCACCAAGGATGAATAACGGGAATGGTTCATCCAGGATGGATTTCATCCAGGATGGATAACGGGAATGGTCCATCCATAGTGAAAATGCTTCACTTGTGGCGAACGGGAACGCGTCACAAATCCGGATACATATTGTGCATTTCACGCATACATTCATGCTGACTGAGATTGTGTGCTGTTTGTTTATTGAAGCAATGTTAGAGCCATAACATGCTAGGATTGTTTATATGTATATATATCAACATATATCTATACCCCATATCACATGTTGAGTGTATATCTACTTATTGTTGTGAGTTGACCCTAGCGCCTTGGCTTTGTTTGTATGTTTGTGTTTGGGCGGTCGGCCTGCTGCCAGATGCCGATGGCCGACTGGTGTTCGATGGTCTCTCCCTCGGGGGGGATCAGATATGAGCTTGTGGATCGGGATGCCCCCACCGCTTGGGTGATCGATGTTGTGGGTCATCGAGCGACGTACCGGGGAAGGGTCATGGAGGACCGGACTGACGAGTGTGAACATCTGACGAAAGGAGTTCTACGACGCATGGAGCTGAGCTTCAACTTGCCGTCTTCAGTTCGCCGAGGACTCGGATGTGTGAGCAGTTATGGGTTGGTAGAGTTAGGCAGGCGTCATATTTGTGTAGAGCTCTGATTCGTTTTGCTTTTGGGACGAGGTAGGTTCCCGACGCATGGCTTTTGTGTGGTTCTCTTATTGAGGGATCACAGTGAGTCAGTCGGACTATAGGGGTCTTTGCTTAGGCCATTTTGAGGCCGACTTTCTCCCAGTGGATTGTAATTATAACCTTTTCACTCACACTTCTGGATCTGTAACTATTTGCCTACGGGCACACTACTTTGGAGTCACTGCGAGTGCGCGTGACATGGGAGTGCAGCTGAGGCTGTACATGTGTATATATTTGTGTGTTGGTTAGTTTAGTGGTTGGGTTTTGTCTTTATTTTCTATTGCTTGATTTAAAAGGTATCAAACGAAAAAAAAATTACCTGTTTTCAGCGTGAAGTCTATTTTTGGTTACTAAAGTGACACCTGGAAATCGGGGTGTTACATTGTGGTATCAGAGCTTAGTCGAGTCTTTTGGGAGTCTTTGGGGAATAGGTCTTCTGTGCTAGGTTGTGTGACTCTGCAAAGAGTGAAAATTGATTGTCTGCAGAGCGATTTTCGCTCTAATTGTTTGCGTTACTACTTAATCGGATTGAGTGGTTGTCTAGTGCTACTGTATGGTTAGTACGAATTGGGCGTATGATGGGACATAGGATGGTGGACCTTAACCGGATGGCGGAGGCAATGGCTACACTGATCGAGGAAATGATGAACCAGGCGGCGGAAGACGCTTATATGAGTGCTGAAGAGGCTGCACGTGAGCATCACCAACGACTGATGGCGACGGCGATGTATCAACAAAGAGGAATGAACCGAACAGGACCTGGGGGACCAATGAGGTCAGGATCTCAAGGCTACAACAGAAGGGAGAGCTACCATCAGTGGGGACCGTATCAGCGTTTCGAGGGAAGAGATCTTACCTCAAGAGTCTACAAACCAACGACTGCTGATACTGGGGGGAAGCCAGTTGGTGACAAAGGTGTGACATGTACTCGTTGTGGAAAGTTTGGGCATTTTGCTAACAAGTGCTCAGTGATTGGACGAAGATGCTTCAAGTGCAACCGAGAGGGGCATCTAGCTGTGAACTGCAAGACACTCCAGGAGGGAACGTCTGATAGTAAGATGAAAGGGAATGATGCTACCGAAGGGACAGGAAACAAGACTTCGGGAAGAACAGTGACGTGTTACAGGTGCAGGGAAGTAGGGCACTATGCTAGTAAGTGCAAGATCAAGGGGAAACTATGCTTTAATTGCAACCAACCGGGACATTTCTCCAGAGATTGTAAGGCACCCAAGGGCGAATCATCAGGGAATGTTGGGAAAGGAAAACGACTTGCTACAGAGGAAAGGATTTGTATCAAGGAAGGAGCAAGAGTTGAGGAGTCGAACGAGGAAGAACGTGGGAACGATGGTAATATTTTAACTGTTCTCGTATTCTAGAATAACTTACCCTTTTATCTTCGAAGCGAGTGTGACGCGCCTAACTTGTATTTACTACTTAGACTATGATCTTATGATTATTATCCCTAGTAGGACCTTATTCGAAGTTGCTCGTGTTTTAACTATAGAAGTTACACGAGGTTTAGAATAACACACTAAGTCTAGAAAGTAGTCTTCCACCAATGCGATTATAAGGAAGCTAGTAGCTGGAGAACGAATCTTAGAGAGATTCCTTATGGGTAGTATACGTGTTATGTTGAGGGTGCGTAGTTCCGTAGCGGGACCGTTAAGGATTGGATGTTGGGATAATTGTGACTACTGAATGATAGGAACTCATTGACTGTTCCAGTGGGTTTTTCTAAATTTCCACCTTCGATGTATTAGGCCTGATCAACCTAATATTGAGGGGGTGATATTCGGAATCACAGCTGGTTATGGACTTTGATAGAAAGATGTGTAAGATGAATTTGAATTGATTGAGGATTAGTCGGATTTGGGAGGAGAGTTCGTGTTAAGCATTTGATTGTGAAAGATTAAGATTTAAATCTTTGGAAGTCGATGAGTGTCGTATAGACGTTAACTGGTTAGTTCGTGTGATTACTCCAAGTAGAGGTAGACCAAGTCAAGAGATTTAGTGCTGGAAAAGTATTAAGTAGTTTCTCGGAAGTTATGAAGTTATAGGTTATGTGATTGCTGAGTGGAATTGGTAGAGACTAAATAAGTTGGATCTAATCAGGTTTTAGATGATAGCTTGATGGTAGCAAGAGTGAGGAGAATTAACTATGAACTAGATTGTTATAGTCGAGTTCGAGGAATAAGTTTTACTAAGCGTTTGATTAATAGGTGGAGACATTACAGTCTTAAGAGATGAATTGCCACTTGAAAAGTATTGGATTAATGATTAAGTTGGAGAAAGAAAGTTTTAGCATAAGTTGAATGCTTGAGGTTGTTGATATGGATTCCAAGGAAATATGCTAAGATTACTAAGTGAGATTTACTAAGTTGGATTGAAATCTTAGGGTTAAGATTGAATCTTGAGAGCCGAGAATCGCGTACGAGTAGGAGATCTTATGGTTGTAGGTGTGACAATAGGAGTTGAATCTTAGAAGATTGGAGATCTGAAGGTGAGTTTCGGGTTAAGACCATTGAGGTGTAATATAAGAGTGATCTTGAAGTAAATGAATCTTGGGTTGTGTAGGGTGATAAGGTTGGTTATAAGTTGGTGATCGATTGATGTTGATCATGAGGTTGCAGACATAATGAGCCATGTGATATGATTTGAATGATGTTAGCATAATAAGTTGTGGATGTGAAAGCATGACGACACTGGTCAGGTCGTTTGGGTAAGTGAAGGAGTTATAGTTTTTAAGAAACGGATATTCATTTAAGAAGTATTGAAGGATTAAAGGACATTAGAGGACCAAACTTGGTGAAGGTTTAGGTTTTAAATCTATGAATGTCTGTCTAAGGTGTGAAGGACTCAAAGTTTGTCAGAATTTGATTGGGAGATTAAGAAGTTGATTGACGAGATGGTGGTTGAGTCCCAAAAGGAGGGTGTTGGTGTTAAGATGAATACTTGAAGTTGTTATGTTTGGACAAGTTTCTTAGAGCTTAAGAGTGGATGAAACTTTGTTATGGATTTTGATGATGCATATTACGGTTAACAAGTGAATTTTACTAAGGTTGAATGAGAATCCTAGGGCTAAGGTTGACCTAGTGAGCTGAGATTCATGTACACATACGAGATTTAGTGGTGTTAGCGGTTACGATAAGAGTTAAATCTCAGAATGTTGAAGGATCGGATGATAAGATGGCTAGTTAAATCCCTTGAGGTATAGTTATGATGTAATCTACTAGAGGATAAGTCTCGATTTATGCGAAGTGTTAGGGATTTCAGTAAGTGTAAGTAGGTTTGAGTGAGGGAAGTTTTGAGGAAGGAGACGATAATAATGGATTGTTAGACATTAAGAGAAGGATTATCTTATAAGTTGTTGATAGATTGATGTTGAAGGGGATAAGATTAGTGAAGGACAAGAAATAAGGACATAGGTCGAGGTTTAATCCGAGTAGCGACTAAGTAGAAGTTTGATTTCTTGGTGTTTGTAAAGATAGTTACGAAGTTGGAGGTGTTATAATGGACTAGCAGTTTTCAAGGGGATGAAACGTCTAGAAGTTATCGAACGAACAAGTGGAGTTTTGGACTGTAGATGAAGATCATGAGGACAAGTTGAGTATCTACTTTGAGATGACAGGGAGGCACCGAGTTTAAGAAGAATTTTGGACGACCGAAAGTAAAGAAGTAAGTGGCTAAGATGTGCGACTGCACGGAATGCCAACCGGTATCGTTTCAAGCGGAGATCCGACGCAAGTAATCGAGCCAGACGACATGCAGTTGAATGATGGTTTGTCTTTTGAGACACTGACAGTTAACAGTGGGGATAGAAGAGTGAAACAGTTAAGGGGAAAACAACTTGCTTAAGTAAAGGTTATGAGGAACAATGACACGGGCAATGCTACATGGGAATTGGAAGATAAGATCAAGGAACTGTATTCCGAACTTTTTGCAGAACTCTGAGTTTCGAGGACGAAACTTTCTTTTTGGAGGGGAGTATTGTAAGACCTGGATTTTCAGAACAAGCTAGTTTCCGACTCACGCGTAGGATCAGTGTAAGCGTGACAGGAGTTTGATATTTGAGGAAGATTAATGAAGAAGAAAGTTCAGGAATTGCTTGAGGAATGTTGCGTAGTCGTTTTCGGAGTTAGTGCGAGTCGTCTGCACACTTGCCTTAGGGCGAGCGTGTCCAGAATAGGCTATTTCGCTCTTAAAGTAACGTTTTGAGTGAGATTTCGAACTCTCGGAAAATTTAAAGATTCTCTTTATTTTTCCATCGACCAGCGTTTCATTTCGGAACTCTGGACTGTACGCACGATAGGTTTCACTTTCCGGAAGCTCGACGACTCTAATTTCTTTGCTTCGAAACCCTATTTTCGAGCAATGGATGAAGACTTTTTCTATTCGGGACTTCTTACGAAGATTCCGTCCGCGTTGCCAGACTTGTTTCGACGTTTCCAATCTTTCTTCAGTAGGAAGTTTTGTCGTTTGAGCATCACAGCAAAAAGTAGTTTTTCGGGACAGATTAGCCGACACCGCTTTTGAGTTTTTCGATATCGTTTTTCCCAAATCCTAGATATTTGTTTTGAGTTCTGGAATTCTGACGCCAGAATCTCTCTTAGAATTCCACGGTGATTGTGCTGCAAAAATCGGAATCGCGAAATTTTCATTTTCCCGCGATTTCGCCCGCCTATAAATAGGCGAAAAAGCAAAATCCTCTTCATTTTCACCCATTTTGGCCGAGAATTGTAGAGAGAGAGGGAGAGGAGAGATTTTCGCGAAATCTTGACCAATCTTCGTGCAGTTCGTCCCTACTTCTAGGTATCAAGGTAACTAACACGATTCCTACCTCTGATTGTTGTTTCTGTTGCGTTTCTGAAGCCGTTTCTGTGCTCTAAGTTTTGAGCTTTTTCTAAAATTGTCCGATTTCTCTGATTTCTCGCTTGGGTTATGTTCCTTATGTTCCCCTGAGTCTAAAACCTCTGTCAGTAAACTCTGATTGCGACTCAGTTGTCCAGGATCAGAAAAATTGACTCAAAACTCTTTTTGTCTCACATTTCGAAACTTTATTGTCGAAAAGACTTAATCTGACTTCGTGCCTTTAGGATTTGTTGTCACGGATGTCATGAGGATCGTTGCTGTCAAATTTGTTTTCAGAACTGATAACTTTGAAGTTTTGAGCCTTTATTTTGGACCAAAATGCCCCTGCGTAGTCGTATTTCGACCCGATTGTCCGAAAATTGTTCCGACAGTTTCTTTGCCTTAGTTTTACCCTAAAACTACCTTGTAAACTGATTTGATCGAAGAAAAAGAGCCGAAGCCCTTTTCTCCTTATGGCCGTGGGTTTTCCTAAGGGGGGGGGGAAGTTTTTCGGTTTCGAAAACTTGTCTTTTCGTACCTGATTGTCGTATTCTGAAGCTTTAATGCTTTGTCTATCGTTTATGTATTGTTTTGCGATCGAGCTAATCGATTTTGTTTGGATTCTGCTTTGTTTTTCTCCGAGGTTCAGTTGAAGGAACTTTGGAAGACTCAGAGCTATTGTTTGAGGAGAACTTTGTTTACGAAGCTGGAACAGCTCGAGGTTAGGGCAACTTACATATTAGCTATGACTGCATGATAGGCGTCGATAAATTCGACTTATGTTTTATCTGATGTTGTTTTTGATGATGAGTTGATGTTATGATGCTTTTCCATACTTGTGATGTTGTGCTTTTGTTGGATTGAGCGTTTTGACGCAATTTCGGAGTGGAGATTCATTGATCTGGTGATCTTTGATATTTCGGGTTGGATGAACAACCCTAGGCAAGTCCAAATGTGGGGTTTGAGACTTAGCCATATGTTGGAATTCTTAGACTTTCCCCGGGAAATGTATTTTGGGTGGTTGATCTTTGAAAACTTAGAATGATAGAGCTTTGAAAAACTAAAGACTTGGGAAACTTAGACTTTGAGAAATAAACTCATAACTTGACTAATTCGAATTGAAACAATTTTTATTAACGTTTAAGCATAGGAGAACTGAAGGGGAAAATATTTACGAAAGACGGGGAAAAGTCGACTTTGTTGTGGGTTTGGAGAGTTATCGGAATTGGGGGAAGCCACTAAGGTGAGCTATGGTGATGATTGAAAGTCACCGAGTACTCTAGTACTCTTGGGGAGTGTTGTGGAGCCGTGTTGTATTGACCGACACCTAGTGCTCTTGTTGTTTGGGCTGTGTTGTATTGACCGACACTAGACCCTTGTGTATTCTGTGGATGGAGTTGTGTTGTATTGACCGACACTTACTCCGAGTTGTGTTGTATTGACCGACACTAACTCATGGGTTTGTTGAGATTGGGTTGTGAGCTAGACACTTTCGTGGTAAGGACGATTCGTTGTTTGGCTAACCACGTTGCATTCAATCGGGTGAATAACGGGAATGGTTCACCTGTGCATATCATGGTGAATAACGGGAATGGTTCACCTTGCATTAATGATGAATAACGGGAATGGTTCATCATTCGGTGAATAACGGGAATGGTTCACCAAGGATGAATAACGGGAATGGTTCATCCAGGATGGATTTCATCCAGGATGGATAACGGGAATGGTCCATCCATAGTGAAAATGCTTCACTTGTGGCGAACGGGAACGCGTCACAAATCTGGATACATATTGTGCATTTCACGCATACATTCATGCTGACTGAGATTGTGTGCTGTTTGTTTATTGAAGCAATGTTAGAGCCATAACATGCTAGGATTGTTTATATGTATATATATCAACATATATCTATACCCCATATCACATGTTGAGTGTATATCTACTTATTGCTGTGAGTTGACCCTAGCGCCTTGGCTTTGTTTGTATGTTTGTGTTTGGGCGGTCGGCCTGCTGCCAGATGCCGATGGCCGACTGGTGTTCGATGGTCTCTCACTCGGGGGGGATCAGATATGAGCTTGTGGATCGGGATGCCCCCACCGCTTGGGTGATCGATGTTGTGGGTCATCGAGCGACGTACCGGGGAAGGGTCATGGAGGACCGGACTGACGAGTGTGAACATCTGACGAAAGGAGTTCTACGACGCATGGAGCTGAGCTTCAACTTGCCGTCTTCAGTTCGCCGAGGACTCGGATGTGTGAGCAGTTATGGGTTGGTAGAGTTAGGCAGGCGTCATATTTGTGTAGAGCTCTGATTCGTTTTGCTTTTGGGACGGGGTAGGTTCCCGACGCATGGCTTTTGTGTGGTTCTCTTATTGAGGGATCACAGTGAGTCAGTCGGACTATAGGGGTCTTTGCTTAGGCCATTTTGAGGCCGACTTTCTCCCAGTGGATTGTAAATTATAACCTTTTCACTCACACTTCTGGATCTGTACTATTTGCCTACGGGCACACTACTTTGGAGTCACTGCGAGTGCGCGTGACATGGGAGTGCAGCTGAGGCTGTACATGTGTATATATTTGTGTGTTGGTTAGTTTAGTGGTTGGGTTTTGTCTTTATTTTCTATTGCTTGATTTAAAAGGTATCAAACGAAAAAAAATTACCTGTTTTCAGCGTGAAGTCTATTTTT